>NC_138235.1:41147066-41244566 GCF_964197995.2 Scardinius erythrophthalmus
TCTTTTTAAAGATAACACTTGGCAGATTATTGATGAAGTGAAAAAGGTTTTAAAAAGTGAAGGATTTTACGTTTTATTGTTATGAAAAATGCACAAAAATAACATTTTCAATTTTTATATGAAATGTATATTTTCAAAAACATGTTTAAAACTGCAAGAAAATCAAAGCCATAAATCTAAACAAGTCATATTCCAAATTTGAGGTTGATATCTGAAAAAATGATCTTTCAGTAGGCGCGTTTCCATCAGAGATTTGCGCAAAACTTTTGCGATTTTTTCTAAATATCAATAAAAAACGATTGTGAAATGACAGCGTTTCCATTAACCGATGTTATGCGACTAAAACGTTATTTTTTTCCTCTCGCGATAAGTAATTCCAAAAATCAGATGTTGGTAGGTTTATATATATCACAGCCACCGCACTAGACATTATTATTGTTAATGGAAAGAGACGTATGTGTGTTATCAAGAGCATTGATGGCAAGGAAAGACCCTTATACTGTGTATGAGGTGTTTCTCCCTCAGTTCTGCTCCGAGGTCTTGATTGTGGCATTTATTTGAGGTTTAGAAAACAGTATTCCTGTAATTCTTTTGTCTTTTATGAATTTAATAAAGAACTCTGTCTCGTATTCTGTCCAAACACACTGCGTCATCGATGTCAGGTGACCTGTAAATGCGCAAAAACTGTTTCCATTGCAGTTTTGCGAAATATTTCTTTTTCGAATTGCCTGAAAAACCCCCGCATGCGAGCGGAAAAACTGTTTTGCGATAAATGGGAGTTTTTGCGAAATTGACGTGTTTCCGTTGAGCGTATTTTCAATTCGCAATTTCAGTTTGCACAATTTAAAGGGTAATGGAAACGCGGCTAGTGAGAGTGTGTTCGGCTGCAGTACCAAACGCTTCCACTAGAGGAAATTAGTCTCATTCATTTCCAATGTGCGAACAACACAAGTGTGGCTGTTTCTTTCAGGACCATTTAACCTTTTCAAATAATGTCCATGATTTTTTTTTTTTTGTGTGTGTGTGTGTGTTCACATAGCAAGTGCCAAAACTTGTACCAAGTTTCGTACCATTCTGATGAAGTAAAAAAATTCAAAAAATCAAAACACAAACTTTTTCGTTAAAAAATGACCAAAGAGCACTGTCTAAAGCCCTATTCGGACAGGACTAGTTTCACAAGGGGACGTTAGAGAAATTTCTGTTTCACAGACGTACTTTGAGTACGTACTTTTTAATCGTGTCCGAACCTGCCATGTCTGTCTTTTTCTCACACGACCTCTGTAAAAATTCCAGAGCAAATTACCTGCTGTTTTTCGTCAAACTCGCCGGTCCTCAGAGAAATCTAATCCCGTCCGAATGCGAATGTCTGTGATTGGCGAAATTTTTTTTTTTCAAAACGCTTTTTCTTGTGTGTTTTGGTCAACGTGAACTACCGTACAATCTCTCGCTATCGCGCCGGTATCCAAGTTTCTGCTTTTTGCGCACCGATAACAGATGTAGATGTGTTCGGTACACTGCAAAAAATAAAAAAAATAAATCAACAAGAAGAGCCAAATCACGTAAACTGTTAAGACTGGCTACTGTAATATCAGTTTCAGGCAAGATTACTTTCATTTCTGCACTTAATTACATAACGTGTAAATTATATAAGTTAAAACTTTTTATTCGAGTGGGTTTATTATAAGAACTCAGTTCTATAAAATCATGATGATAAATATATGTTTAGTTTTTTTATACTACAATTTTTATAAAATGTTTACAAAACACTAAATACGTTAGGACGTTTTACTTTATATTTCAAAGTGCTTAATTTTAAAAGTACTTAATTTCAAAATACATTTGATCAAATTTCATACGCAATCCACGCATTCTGAACACCTGATCTTCTGCAATGTCCACATGTAAAACACAGACACTCCTATCCTACCTCGATAATAAACACGGAGATGTTAGTCCCGTCCGAATCCGTACATGAAATCACAGACGTAGGTTGATAAGAATTGTAACTCAAACGTCGTTTGGAAAACTAGTCCCGTCCGAATAGGGCTTCATTTTTGGTTTGTTGAGGGATGAGCTCAAGTGTTGCCAGTGGAAACCAACATCAGCACAGACATGAACCGTGAAACCAAGTTTGACAATGACAAAGTCCAGATGTTCTGGATTGAGCAACTGTGGCCATTCCACTGTTTAGTGAATCAGACCTGACTATTATGCAGAGGTGGACAGTAACAAAGGACATTTACTTGACTACTGTACTTAAGTACACTTTTTGAGTATCTGTACTTTACTTGAGTATTATTTTTTCTGGAAACTTTTTACTTTAACTTCACTACATTTGAAAGACAAATATCATACTTTTTACTCCACTATATTTCTGTCTAAGTCCTTGAGTAGAAAGTAGTAACGTCAGTCAGGGGAGGATTTCGGTTTGACCCGATTTTCATTTTCAAAAAAACAAAAAAAAAACAAACTCATTTCAAATATCATTAAAGCTGTAATGAAATGTTATTGCTACTAAAATAACAGTGTCAGGAATATTTGATCCGGTGTATGATGCATAATAGTCCACTACTTCCTTACTCCTTACTTCCCTACAGTCGACGTTTAGCATATTTATGCTCTAGCGCGTCTACAGTCGACGTTTAGCATATTTACGCTCTAGCGGGTCTACAGTCGACGTGTAGTATATTTACGCTCTAGCGCGTCTACAGTCGACGTTTAGTATACTTACACTCTAGCACGTCTACAGTCAACGTTTAGCATATTTACGCTCTAGCACGTCTACAGTCGACGTTTAGCATATTTACGCTCTAGCGCGTAACGCTCTACAGTCGACGTTTAGTATATTTACGCTCTAGCGCGTCTACAGTCGACGTTTAGTATACTTACACTCTAGCACGTCTACAGTCAACGTTTAGCATATTTACGCTCTAGCGCATCTACAGTCGACGTTTAGCATATTTACGCTCTAGCGCGTAACGCTCTACAGTCGACGTTTAGTATATTTACGCTCTAGTGCGTCTACAGTCGACGTTTAGTATACTTACACTCTAGCACGTCTACAGTCGACGTTTAGCATATTTACGCTCTAGCGCGTCTACAATCGACGTTTAGCATATTTATGCTCTAGCGCGTCTACAGTTGACGTTTAGCATATTTACGCTCTAGCGCGTCTACAGTCGACGTTTAGCATATTTACGCTCTAGCGCGTAACGCTCTACAGTCGACGTTTAGTATATTTACGCTCTAGCGCGTCTACAGTCGACGTTTAGCATATTTACGCTCTAGCGCGTCTACAGTCCACGTTTAGTATATTTACGCTCTAGCGCGTCTACAGTCCACGTTTAGTATACTTACACTCTAGCATGTCTACAGTCGACGTTTAGCATATTTACGCTCTAGCGCGTCTACAGTCCACGTTTAGTATATTTACGCTCTAGCGCGTCTACAGTCCACGTTTAGTATACTTACACTCTAGCATGTCTACAGTCGACGTTTAGCATATTTACGCTCTAGCGCGTCTACAGTCGACGTTTAGCATATTTACGCTTTAGCGCGTAACGCTCTACAGTCGACGTTTTGTATATTTACGCTCTAGCGCGTCTACAGTCGACGTTTAGTATACTTACACTCTAGCACGTCTTCAGTCGACGTTTAGCATATTTACGCTCTAGCGCGTCTACAGTCCACGTTTAGTATATTTACGCTCTAGCGCGTCTACAGTCCACGTTTAGTATACTTACACTCTAGCATGTCTACAGTCGACGTTTAGCATATTTACGCTCTAGCGCGTCTACAGTCGACGTTTAGCATATTTACGCTCTAGCGCGTAACGCTCTACAGTCGACGTTTAGTATATTTACGCTCTAGCGCGTCTACAGTCGACGTTTAGTATACTTACACTCTAGCATGTCTACAGTCGACGTTTAGCATATTTACGCTCTAGCGCGTCTACAGTCGACGTTTAGCATATTTACGCTCTAGCGCGTAACGCTCTACAGTCGACGTTTAGTATATTTACGCTCTAGCGCGTCTACAGTCGACGTTTAGTATACTTACACTCTAGCACTTCTTCAGTCGACGTTTAGCATATTTACGCTCTAGCGCGTCTACAGTCCACGTTTAGTATATTTACGCTCTAGCGCGTCTACAGTCCACGTTTAGTATACTTACACTCTAGCATGTCTACAGTCGACGTTTAGCATATTTACGCTCTAGCGCGTCTACAGTCGACGTTTAGTATACTTACACTCTAGCACGTCTTCAGTCGACGTTTAGCATATTTACGCTCTAGCGCGTCTACAGTCCACGTTTAGTATATTTACGCTCTAGCGCGTCTACAGTCCACGTTTAGTATACTTACACTCTAGCATGTCTACAGTCGACGTTTAGCATATTTACGCTCTAGCGCGTCTACAGTCGACGTTTAGCATATTTACGCTCTAGCGCGTAACGCTCTACAGTCGACGTTTAGTATATTTACGCTCTAGCGCGTCTACAGTCCACGTTTAGTATACTTACACTCTAGCATGTCTACAGTCGACGTTTAGCATATTTACGCTCTAGCGCGTCTACAGTCGACGTTTAGCATATTTACGCTCTAGCGCGTAACGCTCTACAGTCGACGTTTAGTATATTTACGCTCTAGCGCATCTACAGTCGACGTTTAGTATACTTACACTCTAGCACGTCTTCAGTCGACGTTTAGCATATTTACGCTCTAGCGCGTCTACAGTCCACGTTTAGTATATTTACGCTCTAGCGCGTCTACAGTCCACGTTTAGTATACTTACACTCTAGCATGTCTACAGTCGACGTTTAGCATATTTACGCTCTAGCGCGTCTACAGTCGACGTTTAGCATATTTACGCTCTAGCGCGTAACGCTCTACAGTCGACGTTTAGTATATTTACGCTCTAGCGCGTCTACAGTCGACGTTTAGTATACTTACACTCTAGCATGTCTACAGTCGACGTTTAGCATATTTACGCTCTAGCGCGTCTACAGTCGACGTTTAGCATATTTACGCTCTAGCGCGTAACGCTCTACAGTCGACGTTTAGTATATTTACGCGCTAGCGCGTCTACAGTCCACGTTTAGTATACTTACACTCTAGCATGTCTACAGTCGACGTTTAGCATATTTACGCTCTAGCGCGTCTACAGTCGACGTTTAGCATATTTACGCTCTAGCGCGTAACGCTCTACAGTCGACGTTTAGTATATTTACACTCTAGCACGTCTTCAGTCGACGTTTAGCATATTTACGCTCTAGCGCGTCTACAGTCCACGTTTAGTATATTTACGCTCTAGCGCGTCTACAGTCCACTTTTAGTATACTTACACTCTAGCATGTCTACAGTCGACGTTTAGCATATTTACGCTCTAGCGCGTCTACAGTCCACGTTTAGTATACTTACACTCTAGCATGTCTACAGTCGACGTTTAGCATATTTACGCTCTAGCGCGTCTACAGTCGACGTTTAGCATATTTACGCTCTAGCGCGTAACGCTCTACAGTCGACGTTTAGTATATTTACGCTCTAGCGCGTCTACAGTCGACGTTTAGTATACTTACACTCTAGCATGTCTACAGTCGACGTTTAGCATATTTACGCTCTAGCGCGTCTACAGTCGACGTTTAGCATATTTACGCTCTAGCGGGTCTACAGTCGACGTTTAGCATATTTACGCTCTATCGCGTCTACAGTCGACGTGTAATATATTTACGCTCTAGCGCGTCTACAGTCGACGTTTAGCATATTTACACTCTAGCACGTCTACAGTCAACGTTTAGCATATTTACGCTCTAGCGCGTCTACAGTCGACGTTTAGCATATTTACGCTCTAGCGCGTAACGCTCTACAGTCGACGTTTAGTATATTTACGCTCTAGCGCGTCTACAGTCGACGTTTAGTATACTTACACTCTAGCACGTCTTCAGTCGACGTTTAGCATATTTACGCTCTAGCGCGTCTACAGTCCACGTTTAGTATATTTACGCTCTAGCGCGTCTACAGTCCACGTTTAGTATACTTACACTCTAGCATGTCTACAGTCGACGTTTAGCATATTTACGCTCTACCGCGTCTACAGTCGACGTTTAGCATATTTACGCTCTACCGCGTCTACAGTCGACGTTTAGCATATTTACGCTCTAGCGGGTCTACAGTCGACGTTTAGCATATTTACGCTCTATCGCGTCTACAGTCGACGTGTAGTATATTTACGCTCTAGCGCGTCTACAGTCGACGTTTAGTATACTTACACTCTAGCACGTCTACAGTCAACGTTTAGCATATTTACGCTCTAGCGCGTCTACAGTCGACGTTTAGCATATTTACGCTCTAGCGCGTAACGCTCTACAGTCGACGTTTAGTATATTTACGCTCTAGCGCGTCTACAGTCGACGTTTAGTATACTTACACTCTAACACGTCTACAGTCGACGTTTAGCATATTTACGCTCTAGCGCATCTACAGTCGACGTTTAGCATATTTACGCTCTAGCGCGTAACGCTCTACAGTCGACGTTTAGTATATTTACGCTCTAGTGCGTCTACAGTCGACGTTTAGTATACTTACACTCTAGCACGTCTACAGTCGACGTTTAGCATATTTACGCTCTAGCGCGTCTACAGTCGACGTTTAGCATATTTATGCTCTAGCGCGTCTACAGTTGACGTTTAGCATATTTACGCTCTAGCGCGTCTACAGTCGACGTTTAGCATATTTACGCTCTAGCGCATAACGCTCTACAGTCGACGTTTAGTATATTTACGCTCTAGCGCGTCTACAGTCGACGTTTAGTATACTTACACTCTAGCACGTCTTCAGTCGACGTTTAGCATATTTACGCTCTAGCACGTCTACAGTCCACGTTTAGTATATTTACGCTCTAGCGCGTCTACAGTCCACGTTTAGTATACTTACACTCTAGCATGTCTACAGTCGACGTTTAGCATATTTACGCTCTAGCGCGTCTACAGTCGACGTTTAGTATATTTACGCTCTATCGCGTCTACAGTCGACGTTTAGCATATTTACGCTCTAGCGCGTCTACAGTCGACGTTTAGCATATTTACGCTCTATCGCGTCTACAGTCGACGTTTAGCATATTTACACTCTAGCACGTCTACAGTCGACGTTTAGCATATTTACGCTCTAGCGCGTCTACAGTCGACGTTTAGTATATTTACGCTCTATCGCGTCTACAGTCGACGTTTAGCATATTTACGCTCTAGCGCGTCTACAGTCGACGTTTAGCATATTTTCGCTCTAGCGCGTCTACAGTCGACGTTTAGCATATTTACACTCTAGCGCGTCTACAGTCGACATCGGCCGAGTCGCCTAACCCTAACTAGCTTGCTCTCCTATCTAATAAACCAACAGACTTCAGCAAATGTCCTTTAAATGCTTCAATCATGGCCGAAGGAGATCCCGGGCAGTTCTCAAAGAATCTCCCCCAAAAAGAAGAATACATCACAGTCGGAGGATCTCAGACAAATTCCATTGAGAATCCCACCAGCGAACACGAATACAACAGTTTTTATAGAATAAGAGGTGTGGCAAAATGACATGAAACATTACATAATTTCCCCACAATTTGATTGGCTCTTCATAGACAAGCCCTCTTGTTACTAGGTAACCACAAGGTTTCAAGTTTAGACATATGTGTAGTTTCATTTCCCATATTTGTTATTTTTACTTACACAACCAAAGTCACAAGTTTTCGTCAAAGAGGAACTTACATTTAAAAGCATATGAATGTTGTTCCTGCAAGAAAAACAAATGTTAGTAATGATTAATTAAAAAATCCATCACAATACTTTTAAAAACAAGTACTTCTGTACTTTTACTTAAGCAAAAATCTGTCTTTACAACTTTTACTTGTAACGGAGTAATGTTTGACCAGTATCTGTACTTTCACTCAAGTAAGGAAGTTGTGGACTATTATGCATCATACACCGGATCAAATATTCCTGACACTGTTATTTTATTAGCAATAACATTTCATTACAGCTTTAATGATATTTGAAATGAGTTTTTATTTTTATATCTCCGTTTTGGTAAAGTTTTAGTCTGCTTTTGTTATTGTTTTGATGGAAGCTGTTCGCTGCAACCCTGAATAAAAGCTTCAGTGAGCCTCATCTTCTGTTTAATCATCATATAAAGAATAAATAAATATAATATTTATATATATTATATAATATATATAATAAATATAACGAATTATCGGTTATCAGTCAAAATTTTCACATCGGTGCGTCTCTAGTTGAAATGCTTTAAAAAGCGTTGGCTTTCTGCACAAAATTAAGCTCTGGTCTGGTGTAGATCTTCCCTTGCCGATTAACTACAGCTTTTCTTTAAAAGTTAACCTTGAAAACGGTGTGGATAATAAACTAGCAATGGCGTAGCATAGTGAATAGCACTAGCTATTTTATCAGCATTTTTTCCCTCTGATCGTGTTCTCGTTTAGGAGAAAAATTGTCATAAACTTAGTGATAACAAGCTCCACCCATTTAGAGGGACGATATGATTGGTCAATGTTTCTGTCATTTGAAATTTGTCTCTCAATGATTTGCTAGTATTTAGGGTTACACTTTATTTTAAGGTGTCATTGTTACAGTGTAGTTATATATTTAAGTACTGAGTAATATTAATTAACTACATGTGCTTACTATAGGGTTAGGGTAGGATTAGGGTTTGGTTGAGGGTTAGTTGCATGTAATTATGCATAATTTACTGTTATTAGTATGGTAAGTACATGTAACATATGTAACAAGGACACTGTAAAATAAAGTGTAAATTTTTTTTTAAATGCAGCTCATGACGCCTTTAATGAGTTTTACTTAAAGGTGCTCTAAGTCATGTCACGCGTTTTTTAGGCCAAAACATTTTTTGTCACACACAGCAAACATCTCCTCACTATCCGCTGGCTGCCTGTCCCCTGAACACACTGTAAAAGAACGCGGTCTCTCTAGACACCACAGGCTCCACAAACGGCAACAAAAACAAACTGGGCTCACCCGCACCCCGAAACATAACAAACAGAGCTCCAGCCAATCACTGGCAAGAAGTATTTGAGGGTGGGGTTTGGGGGTTTAGTGCGCGTGCACATGAAGGGGGTGTGGAGGAGAGAGAAGCATGAAGAGGGAAGTTTGAATTATGGCCGACACACGACCAAAGAGACGACGTTCCGATGAACAGAACAACTTGCAAGAGGGACAAGGATAAGGAACGCGCGAAGTCCCGAATTTACATCGGAAAAACCTTTGAAAGGTGGCAAGAACTCCGCCGGCAGAACGGCTTCCAATCCGACATAGTTGCTCTGTTTTTGCAGAACAGGTAAATCCATTTTTCTTTCTAAACTGACGTTCATGTTCGCTAAACCAACACAAGGATGTAATTAGCTAGATTTATGCAGTCAGCGTTAACTTTGGTGAATACAACATGTATGTTTCTAGCAGCGATCAATCTCTGTTGTAAATGATCAAGCAAATTCACAATAGGGCGACAATTTGTGTGAATGATTGTTTTCATCCACTGTTTGTTATGAATTTGAATGTTCATTTATAGGCTATTGACAACTTTGACTAAATTTGTTTACGACGCCGCCGTTGTTTATGCTCACTGGGAAACGCGAAGCTAACGTTATCTTGCTATTATTGCGTCCTTGTATCGGAGCTAACATACAGTTATAACCTCAGGTGGCGAAACGATTTTAAGATAATGTTTCTCTTTTTCTGTATTCTGTTCTGCAATATATAAAAGCATTTATCTAACTTGGCGACATTACACATTGAATGAAGTATCAGGTATCAGTAAAACTTAACTTTGTTTGTAGTGACTATTTTGACTTTCCTTTATGCCGGAAGGGAGGGGAGGAGGGAGGAGACGGGATGAGGAGGAGGGAGGGTCTAGCTAGCCTCCGTTTTGTTTGACAACAATTCAAATGTCAACAAGAAGTAACGTCTCCCGACATCGCTTAGAGAACCTTTAATGATAATAACACTGCCTCCTGCCAAACACACTTTAAAAACATACAGCATTCTGCATGAAGTTCAGAAAGAAAATGCTCACAATCCACTCCAGCTTATCTATCATCACATTATACACTCAATGCGCCGTCAGAAATACATTTGACCCATTTTATCTGACAGAAATCCCCTCATGTGCTTTTCCAAATCAAAACTTCATTAAACTTTCATGAAGAATCTGACAGATCAGAAACTTCACGCCAACTTATGATGAAATCAATTCTGCCAATCACGCAGTCACGACAGCACCACTGCACTATTAGCACCAGAACATTCATGGCTTTCATTAAACGAAACGTCAAAAGGACGAACAACAACTTCTTTCTCCTTTTGATTGGTCAGAATCCAGTGTTGATCTGAATGCATGACCTTAAACTTCATCCAGACACACATTCTGTTCTAAAGGGTGTTTAGATCTGAACGCTTATCTAACAGAACAGCAAGGTCGAGTAGATTAGATTGTTTATATAATCTCAAGACATCAAAACAGATGAATATTAATAATATTCATGGACCAGTCTGTTGTGATTGGTCTACTCTGCTCTGATTGGTCAGACGGCCAGTCTGTTGTGATTGGTCTACTCTGCTCTGATTGGTCAGATGGCCCAGTCTGTTGTGATTGGTCTACTCTGCTCTGATTGGTCAGACGGCCAGTCTGTTGTGATTGGTCTACTCTGCTCTGATTGGTCAGATGGCCCAGTCTGTTGTGATTGGTCTACTCTGCTCTGATTGGTCAGATGACCCAGTCTGTTAAGATTGGTCTACTCTGCTCTGATTGGTCAGATGGCCCAGTCTGTTGTGATTGGTCAGAAAGCAAACGCTCATTATCATATCTGAATCTCAGTGGTACGAACAGTAACGATGGCGTGGGTTTTAGCGTATCAATCTCATCAAAGTGGATTTGCCTCGGCAATAAAAACAGCGTCTTCTCGACATGAACAACACGAACCAAACTCTTCCAGTCTCAGATAAACTACAGTGTGTGAGGGCGGGGCTAAGAGCTGTTCAGCCAATCAAGACCACAGACTGGCATTATGCAAATTAGTTACAAACCTATGTAAATTAAGCAGAAAGCAAGTCTGGAATTACTGACGACCCTTTGATCTTTGAAACTTCATTCACAAACAGCTATATTACACATACATGAAAGGGAATATGCCAAAACGCATATTATAGGCACTTTAAATGTAATTCTAAAGAAATATTAAAACAGACGATTGCATTGCAACTTCATTTCAACGTCGCCATTTAAGACTTGGACGAAAGTACTTCCTCATACAAAAGCAAATCTACTAATGTGTGGCTGAGTGAATGAACTCAACAAATTAATTCTATTGTATATAGCCTATGCATTTCCTTTACAGGCAAATCTAAAATAAGGTTAAAATAAATATATTAATATTTAGAAGATATATTCATTAATAGTTCAGTAGCGTGGGGTCAAAGTTAAGTGCTATTTATCGATGCATCTGTCGCTAAACATCAGTCATGCAACAGTGAACAACAAGAGTGTGTGTGTGTGTGTAAGTGTGTGTGTGTGTATTTAGACCAATCAATACACATGAAAGCTCACACACACACACACTCTGTAGCAGATGGTGAAATACATTTAGTGTCCGAGTTAAACAGCTGCGACTGCAATACGAGCGACAAGCTCAAGAGAAACTTGACTTCGGTAACATTTTACATATTTACTGACCAGAATAAGAGCTATGATATACGATGCAATATTGAAAAGTGCATTATTCACATCTGCAGTTCAGGCAAACACAGTTATAATTGGAGAAATTGGAGTTTACCATGGTGAAAGTGGTTTTAGGGACTCATTTACTGTGGTAAAACACAGCTTATGTTATGACCCATTTTTGGAAATGCATTTTTACACAAGATGGTGATTAAAGCAAGGTTAATATCTAACCACAAACTCCACAGAGGCCAAAGGCCAACAGTGTGTTACGAGCAGCTTTTGTGCTCCAACTGGCAGCAGTTTTATATCTGAAACCCTTTCTTTTATCAGCAGAGCCTTTCAGAATCAGGGCAACGGCGACAGTTTTATAAACGCCAGACTGTGCATTTAGCTTAGCTACGGCGTGAGGACGCTAAAAAATGTTCCTAACGCAGCGGCTCCAAGATTTAAGATAACGCTAAATTGTGCTCCTGAAAGAACAACCCTCGTCAAAAGTGCTCTTAATTTCAGCCAAACTGCACTCGAACGACAGGGCCTAAACACCTTGATCCAAGTTTCTTTCACTAAGACACAATGCGTGCTTTAGAAGATGTCGAGTGTTGAAGCGGCTTATTCACAGCAAACAGATTCACATCTCGGCGAACGCCACAGGCCACGATCTCTCACCAGAGCTGACAGTAAATACAGGTCTGAGCGCTTGACTTCCGTACGCCTATTATGTCATTTGCCGTTTCCCTGAATTGAGCATTTAAAACGGCATCAGTTTGAGTTTGACCTAAATTCCTCAGTGATGCAACAACAATCCATGAATTTTTCCAATAGTCACTGCTAAACAAATCCCGGTTCACCTGGGGTAAACAACCAATAACCAGGCATATATAAGTCTAAATGCAATGATTTGCCCATGCAAAAGCTTTTTAAAGGGGTCCTGACATGAGAATTAAAGTTCTCCTTGATCTTTTGGCATATAAAAAAAAATCCTAAATGAAACAAAATGACTGTTAACTATAAAATGCATTACATTATTAGATAAAACTTGAAAGGTTGGATACACGTGCATGCAAAAGATGAAAATCACTGTAGTGATGCTGAGGAACTGAATCTTTCAATGGCATGATGATGACTTGGCAATGCAAATGACCTATTAATTGTCATTTAAGTGAAATTACTTAACTTAAATATACAAGCTTTATAAAAATGATCATTCTAGAGGAAAATTTCAGATGGCACTTTTTGCATCTGAACTCTTCATATATTGATTCAGTATATTTGGTTTAAACCAATAAAGTTGTTCATGCTTCAATGCCAGGAAGTTGCACAACATGCATGAACAGTTTTCACCAAACTTCACAGCCAGTTCATGCATTTAACTCATTAACTGGTTACTAAAGGAGAAAGCTCAGGAATGACCCTTGACCTCCAGCCTAAGGAAAAGTAAAACTTGACACATTGTAGTTGAAAATGCACAACAACAACAAAAAAAAAAACATGAAAACAAACCATGAGCATTAGTCTAATATAGACTGACGACACGAACCAAATGACTCGGGTGCGCGCGCGCCTGAATCAAGTGCACGAAAGCTCCTGTTGCAGGTTTTGTGTTCTCTGGTCCGTACCTCGTTCCTCCTGCTCTCGGCCCCGAGTCTCGTGATGAGCGCCGTGTCTCCGCACACCACCGCCGCGTCCTCCACGAACACGCAGTCCGGCAACGCCTCGTCCGCGGGCAGCTCCAGCACCTCCAGCCCGAGCCGCTGCTTCAGGACCGACACGTACAGCTCGTACTCCTGCTGGACTCTCGTCAGGTCCAGCTCCTCCGGGCTCCCGGTCCGGAGCGCTTCAGTGGCCAGAGACCGAGGGACCGCGCGGACCACGGCGTGCGTAAAGCGCCCAAACTCGGACATCATCACAGCCTCAGCGGGGCTACACTCTCCGGATGCGTGATGTGTGTGTTGGACCGTTTGTTTGTTTTTTGTTGTTGTTGTTGTTGTTGCCGCCTGTTGTGGTTCTACACACACACACACACACACATCTCGAGCTCTGAGAGGGCGAGAACAAACAGCGCGCTGATGACGTCACTGACGCTCCCGAAGGGCCGCGAACCAAAAAAACTATAGACTGAAAGACTCTGGAGGATTGTTGTATTATGTTATGACAATGATCATTGTTGTTACATGTTTTGTTGTTGTTGTTGTTTTTTCTTTTCTTCAAGCATGTATTTAAATAAAATAAATATATATAAAAATTAGAATTCATAATATAGGCGGAGGGTGAACCACTGGGTCGGCTAGATGCGATTCCGCCTTAAAACACACATTTTAAAGGAGGAGGAGTTCTCGTCTGAATTACCACGTCATCCAAGACGTTCATGTCAAAAAAAGAATTTAAGTTTTTTTAGGGAAAACATTCCAGGATTTTTCTCCATATAGTGTCTTCAATGGGGTCCAACGGGTTTGAAGGTCCAGATGTGAGTTTCAGTGCAGCTTCAAAGTCTCGACACGATCCAGCCGAGGAATAAGAGACTCATCTAGACAAACCAGCGGACATTTTTATAACAAAAATAAACATTTATATACTTTTTAACCACAAATGCTGGTCCTGCACGTCCACGACTTCACGCATTACGTAATGACGTTGGAAAGGTCAGGTGATCACCTGACGTTGGCTGAAAACTCCATCTCATTTCTCCTCCAACTTCAAAATCGTTGTTTTACCTTTTATTTTATGTTTTTATTTTTGTATAGGAGAGAAGTATGCGATTTCACGTGTATCTGTATGTGTGAGAGAGAGAGTGTGTGTGTGTGTCTGTGTGTGTGTGTGTGTCTGTCTGTGTCAACTCAACTCAACTCAAAACATCTCAACACAACACACACCTTACTGAGCACAGCGTTGCATCAGGTTTATGCTCTTTATGAACAGATACTGTGGTTATGTAACCTCCTAAAGTCTGTGCAGGAAAGTGTGTGAGGGTGTGAGAGTGTGTGTCTGTGTTTTGAGTGCATCTGTCTGTCTGTGTGTGTGTGTGTGTGTGTGTGTGTGTGTGTGTGTGTGTGTGTGTGTGTGTGTCTGTGTTTGAGTGTGAGTGTGAGTGAGTGTGTGTGTGTGTGTGTGTGTGTGTGTGTGAGTGTGTCTCTCTTTGTGAGTGTGTGTGCGTGTCTGTGTGTGTTTCTGTGTATCTTTGTGAGTGTGTGTCTCTTTGTGAGTGTGTGTGTGTGTGTGTGTGTGTGTGTGTGTGTGTGTGTGTGTGTGTGTGTGTGTGTGTGTGTGTGTGTGCGCATGTGTGTGTGTGTGTGTGTGTGTGCGCATGTGTGTGTGTGTGTGTGTCTGTGTGCACGTTGCTGTGTGTGTGTGTGTGTGTGTGTGTGTGTGTGTGTGTGTGTGTGTGTGTGTGTGCACGGCTGGAATTCCTCTTTTCTATGGACATTCCTCAGTCTCTCCATCTTTCCGTCGAGCTCGGCTGGATCGTTCTCCAGACTTCCTTCACTGCATTCCTCAGACCCCGGGAACAAAGTTTGTCTTTTCTTGTTCCAAATCCACTCAATTATCCAGACCGGTCTAAACATTCCCGGAGCCCCACATTCCATCCTCTCATTCCCTTCCCTCTTTCCCTGCGTTTTTCCATTCCTCCGGCTTTCCCTTCGGAGAGGAAATATGTGTGTTGTGGAGTTCGCAGCTTGGAGGGCCGTAAAAGATGAATGTACTTTGAGCTTCAAAGACCTTTTGGAACTGGTTTTCGGGGCCTAAACACACTCTATAACGGCGCTCTCTGCGTGAACATCGCATAACATCCGCTTACACACATCTAGTGATTCCTTAGTGTTCCAGAACCTGCTGAGTGAGTGTGTGTGTGTGTGTGTGTGTGTGTGTGTGTGTGTGTGCATCTCAAACGTCTCCATACTGCAGAAAATGAGCTTCTTCCTCAGTGTTTCTGTCATGTTTTCCAGCACAAATATCTAAAAGATTTTGACCGAAAAAATTACGTTTTCATTTTTAGATTTTTTTTTCTTTATCAGAATGGTACGAAACTTGGTACAAGTTTTGGCACTTGCTAAGTGAACACACACACACACACACACACACACACACACACAAAATCATGGACATGATTTGAAAAGGTTAAATGGTCCTGAAAGAAACAGTCACACTTGTGTTGTTCGCACATTGGAGAGGAATGAGCTGAATTTCCTCTAGTGGAAGCGTTTGGTACTGCAGCCGAACACACTCTCACTGAAAGATCATTTTTTGAGATATCAACCTCAAATTTTGAACATGACTTGTTTAGATTTATGGTCATATAAAAATTTAAAATAGTATTTTTGCAACACAAAATTTACTGGACATTACAACAACATTTACTGGAGAAGCAGAATGTCTCTTTATTGAAGCTCATAGGTTTCATTACTGTGCTAAAGATTTACCATCGTATCTATGGTTTACATTAGAACAACACTGTTATCTACATTTATTGTTGTTACTATAGTAAAACCAGGGTGAGAAGCTGGTCTTCCTGCTATAATAAACTTCATAAACTCCTGGCTTTATTGGGAGTGAGACGTTCAAGTGGAGCGTGTGATTTCATGATCTCATTCTGTTTTCTCAGGCACTATTCTGAACAAAACTCATTCAGAATTCCAGACTGTAAACAGCTCAGATTCCACCGGATCGTCTATGGAATGTCATCAGGATAAACACTTGCTCCTTACAGTCGGAGGAAGCACATGTCATGGCTAAAGGATGTATCTGATCCAGCGTAAACGGTGAAACCTCATCATGAGGGGAAAATTCCACTCGGTTAAACAGATTATTAGTGGCAAGCATCAGTAATACTATTGTTTGTTCTTAAGCATTATCATTAAGTAGGCTGTTTCTGCTAGGAGAGTTTTCCCTGAACACCCTTTCACCCCACCATATAGCAACACCCTGACAACCATTCAGAGCCCCTTAGCAACCACATAGAAATGGCTTAGTAACCGCCCAGAACACTCTAGTATCGTAGCAATTAGTTTTGTGGGCTTTCAGAACCCGTTAGCAACACTTAGCAATGACCTAGTAACCAGCCAGACCACCCTAGCAACGACCTAGTAACCACCCAGATCACCCTAGTATCAAAGCAGTTAGTTTTGTGGGCTGTTAGGACCCCTTAGCAACCACCTAGCAATGGCCCAGTAGCCACCCAGACAACTATTTTCTCGCAACGGCCTAGTAACCATCCAGAACACTCTAGTATCATAGCAGTTAGTTTTCTGGGCTTTTAGGACCCCTTAGCAACCACCTAGCGACGGCCTAGTAGCCACCCAGACTACTCTACTCTAGCAACAACCTAGTGACCACCTAGACCACCCTAGCAGTGACCCAGTAACCACCCAGAACACCCTAGTATCAAAGCAGTTAGTTTTGTGGGCTTTTAGGATCCCTTAGCAACCACCTAGCAACAGCCTAGTAGCCACCCAGACTACTCTACTCAAGCAACAGCCTAGTAACCACCCAGAACACCCTAGTATCATAGCACTTATTTTCTGTCTTTCCAGAACCCCTTAGCAACCAACTAGCAATGGCATAGTAACCACCCAGGCAACACTAGCAGTGAGTAATTAACCAACTAGACCACCCTAGCAATGACCTATAACCACCCAGTACACCCTGGTATCATAGCAGTTAGTTTTATGGGCTTTAAAACCCCTTAGCAACCACCTAGCAACGGCCTAGTAGCCACCCAGACCACCCTTGAAACAATCAAGTAACCACCCAGAGCACCCTAGTATCATTGTAGTTATTGTGTTGCCTTTCAGAATCCCTTAGCAACCATCTAACAACAGCCTAGTAACCACCCAGACAACTTTAGCAACAACCCAGTAACCACCCAGACCACTCTAGCAACGGCCTAGTAGCCACCCAGACAACACTAGCAATTAGTAATTAACCAACTAGACCACCCTAGCAATGACCTATAACCACCCAGTACACCCTGGTATCATAGCAGTTAGTTTTATGGGCTTTTAGAACCCCTTAGCAACCACCTAGCAATGGCCCAGTAGCCACCCAGACCACCCTTGAAACTAGTAACCACCCAGAGCACCCTAGTATCATTGTAGTTATTGTGTTGCCTTTCAGAATCCCTTAGCAACCATCTAACAACAGCCTAGTAACCACCCAGACAACTTTAGCAACAACCTAGTAACCACCCAGACCACTCTAGCAACGGCCTAGTAGCCACCCAGACAACACTAGCAATTAGTAATTAACCAACTAGACCACCCTAGCAATGACCTATAACCACCCAGTACACCCTGGTATCATAGCAGTTAGTTTTATGGGCTTTTAGAACCCCTTAGCAACCACCTAGCAATGGCCCAGTAGCCACCCAGACCACCCTTGAAACTAGTAACCACCCAGAGCACCCTAGTATCATTGTAGTTATTGTGTTGCCTTTCAGAATCCCTTAGCAACCATCTAACAACAGCCTAGTAACCACCCAGACAACTTTAGCAACAACCTAGTAACCACCCAGACCACTCTAGCAACGACCTAGTAACCACCCAGACCACCCTAACAACAACCCAAAACACCCTCGTATCATAGCAGTTAGTTTTCTGGGCTTTTAGAATGCGCTAAGCAACCACCTAGCAACAGCCTAGTAAACACCCGGTACAAAAAAAACCCCATAATGACATGACATGACTCTTCGATTTATGAATTAAAGTCGGTCTTACAGTTGTTAAAGGGACAGGTGACCCAAAACAGAAAATCTGTCTTCATTTACTCACCCACATGTCTTTGTTTTTGTCATTCTTGGATGAACTGTCCTTTTAAATTAGTGGCTTAAAACGTCTAAAATAGCCACAATAAAAGAAGCCCACATCAGCTTATCGCCGACTAGCAAAAAAAAAAAAAAAAAAAAAAAACAGCCTATAAATCAAAGTACTGAAGGACATTTGGATTGTTTTGCCACTGAAACGACAGCGCTGGTCCTGGGAGAGTCGAGTGTGATTTTAGTAGCAGTTCACACACAGGAAATGACATCGCATAGTCTCAGTGAACTATGAGAGGAAAAGCCACAGAGCAAACAAGGGCCGAAAACCTGGATAACATCTCTCTGATCCGAGAGAACTTCCACACCGGAGGTAAAATAAACATAACGCGTTACGTAATGTAGAAATATGGAGGGGCTTGAGCCACTGAGTCATGTGTTCGTAATCAATCGCACTTCCAAGAGCCCTGGAAGAAAGTGGAAAATATTATGTTTGCCATTACAACATGGCGGCGGACACAAATGAAAAACGCTCTTGTAATGGTTCCTGGATGTGTAATTCCAGAATAGAAAAATGAGAACACAATGACAGCACTGTTTCCTAAAAGCCCCGCGCCCGAACAGATGTCAGCCCTTCATGAGCTCACGTTCTCACTGGACACTTCAGTTCACCTCTTACACTGGGGGAAACTCAACGTTGTAAGTGTGACAAAATAACAACTCGTATCACTTGACGTAAAGTAGCACCAAAAAGCCCTTAGCAACCACCTAGCAACAGCTTAGAAATTTCCCAGAACATCCTAGCAACATAGCAGTTATTTTCCTAGTCTTTCAGAACCCCTTAGCAACAGCCTAGTAACCACCAGAACATCCTAGAAACGCCTAGCAACACCTAGTAACCACTCAGAACATCCTAGCAACGCCTTGTAGACATCCTAACTTCCTAGTAACGCCTTGTAGACATCCAAAACTTAATAGCAACAACTAAAACATCCTAGCAACACCTAGTAACCACCCAGAACATCCTGTCAACGCCTAGTAACCCACTTAGAACACCCTAGCAAAACCTAGTTACCACCCAGGACATCCTAGCAATGCCTATAAACCATTCAGAACACCCTAGCAACCACAACAAGAAGTAACCACCCAGAATATCCTAGCAACGCCTAGTAACCACTCAGAATGCCCTAGCAACACCTAGTAACCACACAGAACATCCTAGTAGCAACGCCTAGTAACCCACTCAGAACACCCTAGCAACACCTAGTAACCACCCAGAACATACTAGCAATGCCTAGCAACCACTCAGAACATCCTAGCAACACCTAGTAACCCACTCAGAACGCCCTAGCAACACCTAGTAACCACACAGAACATCATAGCAACGCCTAGTAACCCACTCAGAATCCTTAGCAACACCTAGTAACCACACAGAACATCCTAGCAACGTCTAGTAACCCACTCAGAACACCCTAACAACACCTAGTAACCACCCAGAACATACTAGCAACGCCTAGTAACCACCCAGGCCACCATAGCAACACGCAGCACCTAGTAACCACCCAGAACATACTAGCAACGCCTAGTAACCACCCAGAACATAGTAGCAATGCCTAGTAACCACCCAGAACACCCTAGCAACACCTAGTTACCACCCAGAACATCCTATCAACGCCTAGTAACCCACTTAGAACACCCTAGCAAAACCTAGTAACCACCCAGAATATCCTAGCAATGTCTATAAACCACTCAGAACACCCTAGCAACCACAACAAGAAGTAACCACCCAGAATATCCTAGCAACGCCTAGTAACCACTCAGAAGGCCCTAGCAACACCTAGTAACCAACTAAAACATCCTTACAACGCCTAGTAACCCACTCAGAATGCCCTAGCAACACCTAGTAACCACACAGAACATCCTAGTAGCAACCCCACTCAGAACACCCTAGCAACACCTAGTAACCACCCAGAACATACTAGCAACGCCTAGTAACCACCCAGAACATACTAGCAACGCCTAGTAACCACCCAGAACACCCTAGCAACACCTAGTAACCAGCCAGAACACCCTAGCAACGCCTAGTAACCACCCAGAACACCCTAGCAACACCTAGTAACCACCCAGAACATACTAGCAATGCCTAGTAACCACCCAGAACACCCTAGCAACACCTAGTAACCACCCAGAACATACTAGCAACGCCACCCAGAACATACTAGCAACGCCTAGTAACCACCCAGAACATACTAGCAACGCCTAGTAACCACCCAGAACATAATAGCAATGCCTAGTAACCACCCAGAACATAGTAGCAATGCCTAGTAATCACCTAGATCCATATTGAGAAAATGATGACTTATATCACCTGACATACAGTGGCCTGAAGAATATCACACATAAAATGTCATGGCTACTGAAACAGACACTACAAATCAAAAACAAATCAGAGAAGCAGCTCACCTTTTATTAGCCAATCAGGAACACTCTCTGCCCGTCAGTCATTTTGCTCATGCATAAAAAGCAAGTGGCGTATCAAACAAAGAAGTATGGTTTCAAATGATAAACAATAGTGATAAAACCAATAGTTAAACTAATTTCTGATGCTGGTAAACCAAGCGGTTTGGGTTTTCAAAGCCATTCGACTATATAAAGAGCATCTTTCACCACTGAGAGCCATTTAAAAGCATTCACGTATTCTGGCTAATTATTAATTGCTAATAGTCAATAGTAAAAGCCAATCAGCATTACCATGATGTCATTTTCCAGCATTTACAGCTCAGGTGATTGGCTCAGAAATCGACATGCTCCTCAACAAATACGCTCTGCACACTTCCCAAGCCACATGCGTCAACTGTTGGTCAGCTAACAGCGTCTGGAACATGGGAACTAGTTTCTGGCTGGCCATTAAAAAATAAAACATCACACCATGTTTCATCCAAAACAGCTTGACCAGCTTCAGATGGTGTGGTTCTGGTCCAAGATGGTCTACAAGCCAATTCAAGCTCTAATAAAAGTGCTATCATGTTCTAAAACTGGATTTTCCAGCAGAGGTATCGACTATTTTGCTTGATTCAAATGTTATAAATGTGATTTTACCCAGTCATGGTAACCAGCAGTGCTGGGGGAAACGCATTACAAAGTAATGTAATCAGATTACTTTTTCAAGTTACTAGTAAAGTAATGCATTACCTTTAAAATGTACAACAAAAAATCTCAGTTACTTTTTAAAATAAGTAAAGCAAGTTACTTTGTTTTCCCATTTATTTACTGACAGCTCTCCTGTCCTCATGTTGAGAAAAAATGTGTGTGTGTGTGTGTGTGTGTGTGTGTGTGAACATGATGGTTATTGTAGTTCTAGACTAAATGTGAGCGTGCATTTACTCATCTCACTTGCACAATTTTTTTTTCAATATTCCTCAAAATGAATAAAATTAGTTAAATGCAAAATCACACTATGCAAAACTCCAATAATTAAATATGTTAAAAAAAAAAATATGTGCATGAATTTAATCTCACTTTATTGACCAATGTACTTTATATTGACTACTAAAACGGACTTTTTATTTACTTTATTTATATTATATTATATTTATACTCTGTTTTTATTGGTGAAGTAAGTGTTAATTGGATTCGTGAATTTGCACTTCATTCCTGAGGCTTAATTATTTCAATTTTGGTGTGAAAGGGTCTTTACATTTGCCCAAAAATAGCACTTTTTGTTATAAAATGCCCAGCCCAGGTGAGAAAAAGTGACGCAAAAGTAATGTAACGCCGTAATGCAACTAGTTACTTTTTAAGGGAGCAACGCAATATTGTAATGCATAACTTTTCAAAGAAACTTTCCCCAACACTGGTAACATAAGATTGTGTCAAACACTCTCACAGATCATCTTTACTGCAATGACACAGCACATCACCATCTAGTGTCGCAATCTGGGAAAAATCAGCTAAAACCAGTGAAACCACAGGGATTTCGATCTCAATGAACAGATCAGATGCATTTTCATACACAAGCCTGACGGATCAGAAGAAAACAACACACATGCAACCCAGTGCAAAGAATACTGTGGCCACAAGCACTCAGTCCATAAAGACGTTGAAGTAAACCATACCTGAGATATGAGAAGAATCTGACTCCAGGTGCCAAGCGTTCTCCATCAGGACGTCTCAGTGTCCACACACTTCTGCTCTCCGAGAGCCTGTGGAAAGAGCTATTCAATGCACAATTGTACATTCCTTTGCTCTCACACTCGGTTTGGTTTGTGCATCCAAGAACTTCTAATCTCTGATTTTCGGTGGAATGCCACTTATTTGGAATCTCAGAGAAAAACAGTGCACTTTTTTTTTTTACCTCTTATGTGGAAAACTGGATGCCTGTTGCACTTTTTCTTTCACTTTGTGATGGACAGACTGCATGCATATTAAATTAGCTGGAGGAATTTCCTCCACGGAGAGCATATGTAGGGACGCTTTAAGCTGTCAGGAATGCTTTGTGGTTGGATAACTCCAGCAGAAATGTTAATAATGCAAGCTACTGCCCAGACCAAATATGGTAATATTGTTACGTCTGGAATCAGGCTCCACATCTGGAACCACTTAGAGCTGTTGAGTCAAGAGAGAGGAGCGAGCGGAGCCAAAAATAGAAGCCGTAAAGTTTGAGTTTAGATCGTCTCTAAACGCGCACAGAATAGGGTGCATGATGGCATCGATGAGTTTTTAAGCATTTGTATTTCTAAAATGGATGTTTGAATATAATACAATTCCCCAAAGCGCGTAGCTGATCTGAACAAGGGAGCGCGCGCGCGTGCCGTGGATTAATTTATGGCTGACGCGCGCGCGTAACGCCATTAATAGATCCCTGGGGGCGACCAAATATTTCTAAGCCGAATAATAAGGCTAATAACTTTTACATGACGTTAGCCAAAATAAAGCAGGTTAGTAAGATGATGTTGGTGACATAATACTTAAAATTAACCCTCCAAACACACACACACACACACACACACACACATGCACCCACCCACCCACCCACCAAAAAAGTCGTTTTAAAAACTTTTAAGTTACCGCACAGGTTGCTTTTATAGGAGAATGCGTTACATTATTTATAATGGTTAGCTAGGGGTAGCAAACAGAAATTTTAAACCTCAACATAAATACAATTATTTTAGAAATTAATGGAACAAATCGCACACTTAATAAACCCACAGAACTACAGCTATCTGTCTCCTTAAAATGCAAAACAAAATAGCTTGTTTACACATTTGAATATGCTACCAGAACGCTTTATTTAGATAAATAATATATGGTTTCTTTAGGCATTATCTTTACGCAAATCCAAAAAGGAAGCGTGAATAGCAGAGAGAGAGAGAAGGGTGAAGAGAAATATAGAGGGGGGAAACAGTAAAAAATGTGTTTAGTGAGAGGGGAAAATTCATTTAAGTGAGAGAGAGAGAGAGAGAGAGAAAAAAAGAAGAAAGTTAGACAGGGTGGTGCTTAGCTCGGATGGAAAACGCGCCAAGAAACATTCCTCGCATTCCTTCGGAACAGTTCAGCGATGGTGACGTCAGGCTCCACTGGTGTATAAAAGAGGCGTCGAGCGCGTCTTCACTCTCAGAGCGCGAACGCCTTCAGACGCACGAGCACTAACCGAGAACGCGACGCGACGCGACGAGTCAGCGCACCGCGACCTTACACGAGCGAGGACTTTAACTGTTCGTTTGATACAACAATCTACAGTACACAGAGAAGCGAAGATGTTTGCTTGGGCTGTTATCGTCATCCTTATTGGGCACTTTAATGTGGTGAGTTACTTTCATTCGACTCGTTTGTTTGCTTTTTATAGAAGTTATATGATATCCAAATGAGTGTTAACCCATTCATTGGAGAATCAGTTTTGAGTTTCATATACTCACTGTAAAAAGTGTTCAGTTCACTTATTTTTTTTAGTAAACCCGTTCCCTTAAAATTAGTCAGTAAATAAACGTAATGCTCACTTGAAGAAATTAAGTTATGTGAACTTGACAGTTCCCCATTACTTATTTTTTTCGATTAAGCATGAAGTTTATTAACTTAATATTTTTAAGGCAATGGGTTTCCTAAATTTTTTAAGTAAATAAACTTCATGCTTACTTGAAAAAATTAAGTTATGTGAACTTAACAAAATTCCTCATTAGTTAATTTTTTCAAATAAGCATGAAGTTATTTACTTAAAAAAAGTAAGTATGTTGCCTTAAAATTATTAAGTTAAGTCGACTGATCACTTTTTACAGTGTAGACATTACACCATAGACATTGAAAGGGCACATCCACACGTTTTTTAGTTTTTTTCCTCAGTGGGTTTTCACACATGGTTACTGACTTGAAAGTCACTAAAGTGTCCTGTTTTTTCCGCTCAGGTTTTCTCCAGCTGCCCGCCATGTTCATGCCCACAGGAGCTTCCCAAATGCGCTCCTGGAGTCAGTCTGGTCTCGGATGGCTGCGGTTGTTGTAAAGTGTGTGCCAGACAACTGAACGAAGACTGTAGCAAGACCGAGCCGTGCGACCACACCAAGGGTCTGGAGTGCAACTTCGGGGCCAGCCACGGGGCCACCAGAGGCATCTGCCGAGGTATGTTTCTCATTACGCTTGGTAAAAGACAGTGAATGGAAAGCATGTGTGGATAGGAGGGGGGAGTTTTGCATGTGGAATGTGAGCATTAGATTTTTAAAATATACCTTTCGTTTTCTCTCACAGCCAAATCTGAGGGAAGACCGTGCGAGTACAACAGCAGGATCTACCAGAACGGGGAGAGTTTCCAGCCTAACTGCAAACACCAGTGCACTTGCATTGACGGGGCGGTGGGATGCATCCCGCTTTGCCCTCAAGAGCTTTCCCTTCCCACTTTGGGATGCGCCAATCCCAGGCTGGTCAAAGTGCCGGGGCAATGCTGCGAGGAGTGGGTCTGCGACGACGGGAAGCAAAGGGAATCCACAGACAAGTTTGGCAACGATCCAATGGTTGACGACTCCGAGAGCGACCTCACCAACAAGAACGAGCTCATCTCCATCGTGAAGGCTGGACTCAAATCTTTACCTGGTAAGATTTATAACACTCATTTGTCCCTCGGGTCATTTTGACCCGGTTTTTCTTTTTTTCATTGTGTTCATCGGAGGGGTCTTTTGTCCCACTTGAACATTGGATTTGGCATTCGCGATCTGCATGCGAATCAAGTTTTAAACGACACTTTGTTTATTTCGCAGCATTTCGATCTCAGCCGGAATCCCGTCAGTTTGAGAAGTGCATAGTTCAGACCACACCCTGGTCCCAATGCTCCAAGACCTGCGGCACGGGAATCTCCACCAGGATAACCAACAACAACAGCGACTGCAAACTGGTGAAGGAAACCCGGATCTGCGAAGTCCGTCCGTGCAGCCAATCACCATACACCAGCCTTAAGGTAAGCAACGCCACTTCAATAACACAAACACACTGCATCAATTCATCGATTCATGGATCGATTCCAATATCTTCCGAATGCATCGCCATTCTCTCTTGAACCGATTCTGAGTGTAGTTTTTTAACAGCAGGTGGCGCTCTAGGCTGGTTTTTAACTGCATGCTCAATTGCGAATGTACTCGCACCTCAGAAGGCTTTTATGATGCAAGATAACTCCAAACACCCTTGTAATTCGCTTCAACCTTTTCGAACTTCATGAATGATTATTTTATAGAAGGTTCAAGTGGTGTGTGCAAGTAAGGCATTGGAAGCAAGCAGAGTACCGATGTTTCCAAAGCATCTGCTCTTACAAACTAAGCTCAGAATCGATTCGAGAGAGAGAATCACGATGCATTCGGAAAATCTCAGAATCAATCAGAATCAAAACTAACTTTAGCTGGACAATAACTTTATTCTAGAGCTGCTGTAAAGCCAAAACAATCTCTGTTACTGTAATCACCGTAAAGCTGCTTTGAAACAGTCTATATTGGTAAAAGCGCTGCATAAAACGAAGGTGACTAATCCTTGCGTCCTCCAACAGAAAGGAAAGAAATGCAACCGGACCAAGAAGTCGATGCAGCCGGTGAAGTTCTCTTACGCCGGATGCTCCAGTCTGAAGAAGTATCGGCCCCGGTTCTGCGGCTCGTGTGTGGACGGCCGGTGTTGCAGCCCACAGCAAACCCGAACCATCCGAGTCAAGTTTCGCTGCGACGACGGCGAGACCTTCAACAAGAACGTCATGATGATCGAGTCCTGCAAGTGCACCTATAACTGCGCCCAAGGCAACGACGCCACCTACCCCTTCTACAGACTCTTCAACGACATCCACAAGTTCAGAGACTGAGCGGAATGGAATCCCCATCCCGACACCCGATGGGGGGGGGGGCATGTCCGCCGGCCAATCGACTCCTCTTGTAACTAGATTCCCACGGAATTGACCCTTCGCAGGGAGTTTGATTGACAGGCGATCTGACCAATCAGAATCCGCCATTTTTGTCCGACAAAGCAGTCAGTAGATTAACGTCGGAGGATTTGAACTTGAAAAGCGGAGTGTACTGACGTCTTTCCACGGTTAAAACAACATTCCTTCTGATGTTCATTCATGTTTATTTGATGCTATAAATGAACTAGAAGGAAGAGATGATCGGTTCAGACACATTAAAGAGCCACAAAACCGTATTTATTGTTGAAATTTCGTAAAAAAATGACCAAATTTGAAAGTAAGTACCCTGGTCTGTCCTGTGTGTCAGTGTGTTGTCAGTGTCCTCTCTGCTCCGCGATGTATTTTTCACTGCGTGAGAACATGGTGTGTGTGTGTGAGAGCGGCGTGGCTTGTCGGACATAGCAACAGTAACTAAAGGGGGCGGGTCTTTGCGAACGGTCAATTACGGACTTACATTACGGGGACTTTGAAGTGCACTGTTTGCTGAGGCCGCGTCAGCATTTTGGAAAAGACTCGCTCCACACTGGAGCGCTACGTTTTATAGCTTCGTTACGGAGCAACCTGTAAAAGATGTAAATATTGCAATTCCTGATGTATATGTTGATGTCTAAATACAAAACATGAACCAAACTGTAGACTTGTGTGTGTGTGTGTATGTGTGTATTCCCAATTGTAGATATGCACATGCAAAAAACGTACAACTGGTAGACTATGAACCTGGTCAAGGTTGAGTTTGTCCACGGTCACACACTCCCTCCTGGTGTGGGCGAACGCATCCTCAGTGTTTGGCAGCTAAAGGAATCCAACTCCACGACATGATCAGAAAAGGTTGAATGAATGTTTTATTGTTGTTATTAATATTATTTATCACAAATGTAGCTCTTTTATTTGAACATTGTCATACTGGAATAAAGTGTAAAATGATCTAATTTTATATGTTACAAATAAAAGATTTATTTATGAACTGAACACCTCGAGTTGAGTCCTTGAATGCTCATGGAAAAGATGTTGAAACATGCGTGAATTGAGAGACAATCCTTGATTGAATGAAGGGATGGTTATATAACAAAACATTCCCTCGCTCTCTCTCTCTCTCTCTATCTCTGGTGAATGGAATGCTATTGGGGAACTGTGAGACTCTACTTGCTTCCTACAATAAAACCTGAGACTCTCGCTCATTTAGTTCCTTCAAGAAAACAATTAAGAGACCCAGCAATAGCAGAAAACATGGAGCTACGCCCAGAATCTAGAGTGCTTTTCCAAACGGAGCTCCAGTCTTGTGTTTACCGGAGCTTTCAGAGCTAAAACATCACATGGAAGAGGCGGTCTTAATGGTTTAACGTTTTATATAACTCCTCAACAAGCCACTCATGCACTTGTTGTTTAGATGGGTTTAATGAATATCGATCTTATCTTCGATCTGAGACTTTTATAACACCGTAATCATCATGCATTATGTAGGCCAGATCCGCAGGGCATCTGTCCATCTTCCCTGCACTGCAAAATATGCTTTTGGAAACAAGACAAAAGCTTTTTTTTTTTGCAGTGTGTCTCTAAACCCACATCATCTGGAGTGATATATTTCCAGTGAGGTTTGATCCAGGTGAAGGAAATCCAGCTGAGGAATGCAGACACGCTGATGGTCGGCAGATGTTGGAAAGTATTTGGGAGCAGCGTGTTCGGTTTGGGCCTTTCTGCTAAAAATATGCCACTTCTGAAAGAACAGAGATCCTGTCCTAGAGCAAGCTGGGTATTATTATGACATCCCGACGGACATCGGGAACACAAACGGATGGTTATATCACACACCATGGAGACCTTTAAGCAGTTTTTATCTGAGTAGGACAGAGCTCCAGACGTTTCCTCGAGATATGACGATGCAGACAACTAAAAAAAGGACTAAAATTCTAAAAACAAATAAGACTGATAACACAGCTGACGGTGATGAAGTCAAATGGAATGAAAACAGTAATTTCAGTGGTTTTCCACTTGGCATCATGAATTCAGTCATTAATGGTGCTTGCTGAAAGCAAGGCATCATTAGTGTTCTCTTGCATACTTATTAGTGGTGCTTGCTGAAAGCAAGGCATCACTATTGTTATTGCTCATACTTATTATTCTTATTATTATTATTAATGGTGCTTGCTGAAAGCAAGGCATCATTAGTGTTCTCTTGCATACTTATTATTATTCTTCTACTTCTTATTATTCCGGACAAAAGTTTGGCGCGTAACTCGCCCCGCACCGTTTGTCACAGACCCCTGAGTGAGGTGTCAAATTGACCGGCTCATTGAGGAGAGGTGTGCTATGACTTTTATAAGCGATCGGGGGGGCGGTGTTCACCCCAGGGGTGAAAAAGCGTCCCAAAAAGTCCCAATGACTTAACATTGGGACGAACTTTGAGCACTCGTAGCTCGGAGCGAGGATTTCGGAGAAACGTGTGATTTGCCACATTTGAAGAGGCTGACAGGCTCTGTAAGAACATAACTCACAATGGGGTAAAAGTTGCACCCCTGGGGGGCAGGAGCGTCCCAAAGTTTCCCATTGACTTACAATGGTGTAGGACGGCCCATGAAATGGGCCGTCCTACACATTGCATAGGGATTTTGTATTGAACGTAGTTCTGGACCACAGTGTCAGAGAGACAAGGGGGCGGGCTCATTTTACTCAGACGACCAATCAGTCTCTAAGGATCATTGTGAAGCTATCAAGCCACGCCCTAGCAACAATTTAGAGCACCTTAGCAACAAGTCCCATAGACTTCCATTGAAAGAGATCAAAGGGATATCTCCGGACTGAATTGTCATAGAAACATGGGGGTGGTCTCATTTGACTCGGGGAAGCAAACAGCCAATCATGAATCACCTCAACACTTCCTAGCCCCTCCCTAGCAACCATTGTCGAACACCTTAGCAACCAAAATCCAAAGAGGGATATCTTCCATTCTGAATGTCACAGAGGCATGGGAGTTGGTTTATATCATTTATAGTGACAAGAAGCCTTTGCAGTTTCATCATTGCCAGCTGCCAAGCAACTCCATAGCAACCAAACAGAGTACCCTAGCAACCATTTTACAAGACCTATATCTCTGCACCAGAACATCATAAAGAGATGGGGTTAAGACAAGTTTGACTCAGGGCAGCAAACAGCCATTCATGAGACACCACAACACTTGCTAGCCCCGCTCTAGCAACCATTGTCAAGCACCTTAGCAACCAAAATCCATAGAGGGATGTCTTTCATTCTGAATGTCACAGAGGAATGGGAGTTGGTTTATATCATTCATACTGACAAGCAGCCTTTAGAGTGTCATGATTGGCAGCTGCCAAGCCATTCCCTAGCAACCAAACAAAGTACCTTAGCAACCATTTTGCAAGACCTATTTCTCTGCATCAGAACATCGTATAGAGATGGGGGTTGGCTCTTTTGACTCATACTAGCAAAGAGGAATTCCAACATGCTACACATGCTAGCTGTGAATAGCTACATGCTAATAGCGATTAGGTAAGTGCTAAATCATGCCAAGAAAATGCTAAGAACTGCAATAGTAATCATCAGTGACAACTACCAACCACTTAGTAACACCATAGTAACCACCCATAATACCTTAGCAACCACCCTGAACACCCTAGCAACTGCCTAGCAACCGCCTAGCAACCACCCAAAATACCCTACCAACCACCTAGCAACACCATAGTAACCACCCAGAACACCCTAGAAACTGCCTAGCAACGCCCTAGCAACCACCCAGAATACCCTAGCAACCGCCTAGCAACACCATAGCAACCACCCAGAACACCCTAGCAACCACACAGAACACCCTAGCAACTGCCTAGCAACGCCTAGCAACCACCCAGAATACCCTAGCAACCACCTAGCAACACCATAGCAACCACCCAGAACAACCTAGAAACTGCCTAGCAACACCCTAGCAACCACCCAGAACACCCTAGCAACTGCCTAGCAACACCCTAGCAACCACCCAGAACACCCTAGCAACTGCCTAGCAACTGCCTAGCAACCACTCAGAATACCCTAGCAACCGCCTAGCAACACCATAGCAACCACCCAGAACACCTAGCAACTGCTTAGCAACCACCCTGAACACCCTAGCAACTGCCTAGCAACACCCTAGCAAACACCCAGAACACCCTAGCAACTGCCTAGCAACCACTCAGAATACCCTAGCAACCGCCTAGCAACACCATAGCAACCACCCAGAATACCCTAGCAACCGCCTAGCAACACCATAGCAACCACCCAGAACACCCTAGCAACTGCCTAGCAACGCCCTAGCAACCACCCAGAATACCCTAGCAACCGCCTAGCAACCACCCAGAATACCCTAGCAACTGCCTAGCAACGCCCTAGCAACCACCCACAATACCCTAGCAACCACCCAGAACACCCTAGCAACTGCCTAGCAACGCCCTAGAAACCACCCAAAATACCCTAGCAACCGCCTAGCAACCACCCAGAACACCCTAGCAACTGCCTAGCAACCGCCTAGCAACCACCCAAAATACCCTACCAACCACCTAGCAACACCATAGGAACCACCCAGAACACCCTAGCAACTGCCTAGCAACACCCTAGCAACCACCCAGAACACCCTAGCAACGGCATAGCAACACCCTAGCAACCACCCAGAATACCCTAGCAACACCATAGCAACCACCCAGAACAACCTAGAAACTGCCTAGCAACACCCTAGCAACCACCCAGAACACCCTAGCAACGGCATAGCAACACCCTAGCAACCACCCAGAACACCCTAGCAACTGCCTAGCAACCACTCAGAATACCCTAGCAACCGCCTAGCAACACCATAGCAACCACCCAGAACACCCTAGCAACTGCCTAGCAACGCCCTAGTAACCACCCAGAATACCCTAGCAACCGCCTAGCAACACCATAGCAACCACCCAGAACACCCTAGCAACTGCTTAGCAACACCCTAGCAACCACCCAGAATACCCTAGCAACTGCCTAGCAACGCCCTAGCAACCACCCAGAATACCCTAGCAACCGCCTAGCAACCACCAAGAATACCCTAGCAACTGCCTAGCAACGCCCTAGCAACCGCCTAGCAACCACCCAGAACACCCTAGCAACTGCCTAGCAACGCCCTAGCAACCACCCAGAATACCCTAGCAACCGCCTAGCAACCACCCAGAACACCCTAGCAACTGCCTAACAATGCACTAGCAATCATCCAAAATACCGTAGCAACCACCTAGCAACCACTCAGTATATCCTAGCAACCGCCTAGCAACACCATAGCAAACACACAGAACTCCCTAACAGCTGCCTAGCAACCACCCAGAACACCCTAGCAACACCCTATAAACCACCTGAACAACATGAATAAGCCATATCTCAGCACCAGAACATCGTACAGACATGTTTGTTGGCTCATATGCAATCATGTAACACACTCTAGCCACTGAGTGGCGAGTTTTGCCACTGCAAGCACCATTTCACATTTTCTTCAGGAAATGTACATTCTAGTTATTATTATTAGTGGTGCTTGCTGAAAGCAAGGCATCACTATTGTTATTGCTCATACTTATTAGTGGTGCTTGCTGAAAGCAAGGCATCACTATTGTTATTGCTCATACTTATTATTCTTATTATTATTCTGGACAAAGTTTGGCGCGTAACTCGCCCCGCACCGTTTGTCTCAGACCCATGAATGAGGTGTCAAATCGACCGGCTCATTAAGGAGAGGTGTGCTATGACTTTTATAAGCGATCGGGGGTGCGGTGTTCACCCCAGGGGCAAAAAAGCGGCCAAAAAAGTCCCATTGACTTAACATTGCGACGAACTTTGACCACACGTAGCTCTGAGCGAGGATTTCGCAGAAACGTGTGATTTGCCACATTTGAAGAGGCTGACAGGCTCTGTAAGAACATACCTCACAATGGGGTAAAAGTTGCACCCCTGGGGGGCAGGAGATGCCCAAAATTGCCCCATTGACTTACTATGGGGAAGGAACGTCCCGTGAAACACACATGCTTTTCCTACTATGGTAAATTGCATAGGGACTTTGTATTGAACGTAGCTCTGGATCACAGTGTCATAGAGACAAGGGGGAGGGCTCATTTTACTCAGACGACCAATCAGTCTCTCAGGATCATTGTGAAGCTATCAAGCCACGCCCTGGCAACCATTTAGAGCCCCTTAGCAACAAGTTCCATAGACTTCCATTGAAAGAGTTTAAAGAGATATCTCCAGACTGAATTGTCATAGAAACATGGGGGTGGTCTCATTTGACTCGGGGCAGCAAACAGCCAATCATGAATTACCTCAACACTTCCAAGCCCCTCCCTAGCAACCATTGTCGAGCACCTTAGCAACCAAAATCTAAAGAGGGATATCTTCCATTCTGAATGTCACAGAGGCATGGGAGTTGGTTTATATCATTCATAGTGACAAGAAGCCTTTGGAGTTTCATGATTGGCAGCTGAAAAGCCACTCCCTAGCAACCAAACAGAGTACCCTGGCAACAAAAATCCAAAGAGGGATATCTTCCATTCTGAATGTCGCAGAGGCATGGGAGTTGGTTTATATCATTAATACTGACAAGCAGCCTTTGGAGTTTCATGATTGGCAGCTGACAAGCCACTCCCTAGCAACCAAACAGAGTACCCTAGCAACCAAAATCCAAAGAGGCATATCTTCCATTCTGAATGTCGTAGAGGCATGGGAGTTGGTTTATATCATTCATACTGACAAGCAGCCTTTGGAGTTTCATGATTAGCAGCTGATAAGCCACTCCCTACCAACCAAACAGAGTACCCTAGCAACCAAAATCCAAAGAGGGATATCTTCCATTCTGAATGTCACAGAGGCATGGGAGTTGGTTTATATCATTCATACTGACAAGAAACCTTTGGAAATTCATCATTGGCAGCTGCCAAACCACTCCATAGCAACCAAACAGAGTACCCTAGTAACCGTTTAGCAAAATGTATATCTCTGCATCAGAACATCGTATAGAGATGTGAGTTGGTTTATATCATTCATACTGACAAGAAGCCTTTGCAGTTTCATCATTAGTAGCTGCCAAGCAACTCCATAGCAACCAAACAGAGTACCCTAGCAACCATTTTACAAGACCTACATCTCTGCGTCAGAATATTGTATAGAGATGGGGGGTTGGCTCATTAGTTTCAGTTGTAAAACAGTCTGTAAATATCACCATGGTAACTGTGTATTCACACCCTAGCAACCATTTAGAGACACCTAGCAACCATATTGCAACATATAGAAGCCATATTTCAGCTCCACAACATCGTACAGACATGGTTGTTGGCTGGTATGCAATCATGTACAACACCCTAGCAACCGAGTGGCGAGTTTTGCCACTGCAAGCACCACTTCACATTTTCTTCAGGAAATGTACATTCTAGTTATTCTTATTATTATTCTGGACAAAGTTTGGCGCGTAACTCGTCCCGCACCGTTTGTCTCAGACCCATGAATGAGGTGTCAAATCGACCGGCTCATTGAGGAGAGGTGTGCTATGACTTTTATAAGCGATCGGGGGTGCGGTGTTCGCCCCAGGGGCGAAAAAGCGGCCAAAAAAGTCCCATTGACTTAACATTGAGACAAATTTTGACCACACGTAGCTCTAAGCGAGGATTTCGCAGAAACGTGTGATTTGCCACATTTGAAGAGGCTGACAGGCTCTGTAAGAACATACCTCACAATGGGGTAAAAGTTGCACCCATGGGGGGCAGGAGCGTCCCAAAGTTGCCCCATTGACTTACTATGGGGAAGGAACGTCCCGTGAAACACACATGCTTTTCCTACTATGGTAAATTGCATAGAGATTTTGTATTGAACGTAGCTCTGGATCAAAGTGTCATAGAGACAAGGGGGAGGGCTCATTTTACTCAGACGACCAATCAGTCTCTCAGGATCATTGTGAAGCTATCAAACCACGCCCTAGCAACCATTTAGAGCCCCTTAGCAACAAGTTCCATAGACTTCCATTGAAAGAGTTCAAAGAGATATCTCCAGACTAAATTGTCATAGAAACATGGGGGTGGTCTCATTTGACTCGGGGCAGCAAACAGCCAATCATGAATCACCTCAACACTTCCAAGCCACTCCCTAGCAACCATTGTCGAGCACCTTAGCAACCAAAATCCAAAGAGGGATATCTTCCATTCTGAATGTCCCAGAGGCATGGGAGTTGGTTTATATCATTCATAGTGACAAGAAGCCTTTGCAGTTTCATCATTGGCATCTGCCAAGCCACTCCATAGCAACCAAACAGAGTACCCTAGCAACCAAAATCCAAAGAGGGATATCTGCCATTCTGAATGTCACAGAGAAATGAGAGTTGGTTTATATCATTCATACTGACACGAAGCCTTTGCAGTTTCATCATTGGCAGCAGCCAAGCCACTCCCTAGCAACCAAACAGAGTACCCTAGCAACCGTTTAGCAAGACCTATATCTCTGCATCAGAACATCGTATAGAGATGGGAGTTGGTTTATATCATTCATACTGACAAGAAGCCTTTGCAGTTTCATCATTAGCAGCTGCCAAGCAACTCCCTAGCAACCAAACAGAGTACCCTAGCAACCAAAATCCAAAGAGGGATATCTTCCAGTCTGAATGTCACAGAGGCATGGGAGTTGGTTTATATCATTCATAGTGACAAGAAGCCTTTGCAGTTTCACCATTGGCAGCTGACAAGCAACTCCATAGCAACCAAACAGAGTACCCTAGCAACCGTTTATCAAGACCCATGTCTCTGCATCAGAACATCGTATAGAGATGGGGGTTGGCTCTTTTGTTTCGGTTGGGAAACAGTCTGTAAATATCACCATGGTAACTGTGTATTCACACCCTAGCAACCATTTAGAACCACCTAGCAACCATATTGCAACATATAGAAGCCATATTTCAGCTCCACAACATCGTACAGACATGGTTGTTGGCTCGAATGCAATCATGTACAACACCCTAGCAACCGAGTGGAGAGTTTTGCCACTGCAAGCACCACTTCACATTTTCTTCAGGAAATGTACATTCTAGTTATTAGTGGTGCTTGCTGAAAGCAAGGCATCACTATTGTTATTGCTCATACTTATTATTCTTATTATTATTCTGGACAAAGTTTGGCGCGTAACTCGTCCCGCACCGTTTGTCTCAGACCCATGAATGAGGTGTCAAATCGACCGGCTCATTGAGGAGAGGTGTGCTATGACTTTTATAAGCGATCGGGGGTGCGGTGTTCGCCCCAGGGGCGAAAAAGCGGCCAAAAAAGTCCCATTGACTTAACATTGAGACAAATTTTGACCACACGTAGCTCTAAGCGAGGATTTCGCAGAAACGTGTGATTTGCCACATTTGAAGAGGCTGACAGGCTCTGTAAGAACATACCTCACAATGGGGTAAAAGTTGCACCCATGGGGGGCAGGAGCGTCCCAAAGTTGCCCCATTGACTTACTATGGGGAAGGAACGTCCCGTGAAACACACATGCTTTTCCTACTATGGTAAATTGCATAGAGATTTTGTATTGAACGTAGCTCTGGATCAAAGTGTCATAGAGACAAGGGGGAGGGCTCATTTTACTCAGACGACCAATCAGTCTCTCAGGATCATTGTGAAGCTATCAAACCACGCCCTAGCAACCATTTAGAGCCCCTTAGCAACAAGTTCCATAGACTTCCATTGAAAGAGTTCAAAGAGATATCTCCAGACTAAATTGTCATAGAAACATGGGGGTGGTCTCATTTGACTCGGGGCAGCAAACAGCCAATCATGAATCACCTCAACACTTCCAAGCCACTCCCTAGCAACCATTGTCGAGCACCTTAGCAACCAAAATCCAAAGAGGGATATCTTCCATTCTGAATGTCCCAGAGGCATGGGAGTTGGTTTATATCATTCATAGTGACAAGAAGCCTTTGCAGTTTCATCATTGGCATCTGCCAAGCCACTCCATAGCAACCAAACAGAGTACCCTAGCAACCAAAATCCAAAGAGGGATATCTGCCATTCTGAATGTCACAGAGAAATGAGAGTTGGTTTATATCATTCATACTGACACGAAGCCTTTGCAGTTTCATCATTGGCAGCAGCCAAGCCACTCCCTAGCAACCAAACAGAGTACCCTAGCAACCGTTTAGCAAGACCTATATCTCTGCATCAGAACATCGTATAGAGATGGGAGTTGGTTTATATCATTCATACTGACAAGAAGCCTTTGCAGTTTCATCATTAGCAGCTGCCAAGCAACTCCCTAGCAACCAAACAGAGTACCCTAGCAACCAAAATCCAAAGAGGGATATCTTCCAGTCTGAATGTCACAGAGGCATGGGAGTTGGTTTATATCATTCATAGTGACAAGAAGCCTTTGCAGTTTCACCATTGGCAGCTGACAAGCAACTCCATAGCAACCAAACAGAGTACCCTAGCAACCGTTTATCAAGACCCATGTCTCTGCATCAGAACATCGTATAGAGATGGGGGTTGGCTCTTTTGTTTCGGTTGGGAAACAGTCTGTAAATATCACCATGGTAACTGTGTATTCACACCCTAGCAACCATTTAGAACCACCTAGCAACCATATTGCAACATATAGAAGCCATATTTCAGCTCCACAACATCGTACAGACATGGTTGTTGGCTCGAATGCAATCATGTACAACACCCTAGCAACCGAGTGGAGAGTTTTGCCACTGCAAGCACCACTTCACATTTTCTTCAGGAAATGTACATTCTAGTTATTATTATTATTCTGGACAAAGTTTGGCGCGTAATGCGCCCCGCACCGTTTGTCACAGACCCCTGAGTAAAGTGTCAAATCGACCGGCTCATTGAGGAGAGGTGTGCTATGACTTTTCTAAGCGATCGGGTGTACGATGTTCGCACAGCGGACGAAAAAGCGGCCAAAAAAGTCCCCATTGACTTTACATTGGGCATTCTAAAAATATTTGAATCCCAACCGACGTTTTCACACACACACCACTCCAAAGGGCCTGACAGCCCTGCGTCTCTCCCTCTCTCTCTCCCTCAGAGGATTTATATTATCAAGCAGCCAATAAGTAATGGCCTAAAATCTTCATAGCCACACCCTAGCAACCAGTTTTAGCACCCTAGCAACCACTAAGAGCTCCCTAGCAACCACCCTAAACCAAAAAAAAATTTTTTTTACATTTTTTTGTATTTTTTAACGCAATATTACACTCGTGGCCTTGCGATATTGCTCCATGCTTGTGCCTATTCAGCCATAGGCACGAGGCCGCAGGCCGAGTGCCGTACTGAAGGCACTCGTTATTAAAGATTTTAATAACTCTATAAAAACTCCATAGTAACCATCTTTGACAACTACCAACCACCTAGTAACAAAATAGCAACTACCAAAAATACCTTAGCAACCATCCTGAACACCCTAGCAACGTCTAGAAACGCTCTAGTAGATCATAGAAACACCAAGGTGGTCTCGTTTCACTCAGGGCATCAAATGGCCAATCATGAATCACCTCAACACTTCCTAGCCCCTCCCTAGCAACCATTGTCGAGCACCTTAGCAACCAAAATCCTAGAGGGATATCTTCTATTCTGAATGTCACAGAGGCATGGAAGTTGGTTTATATCATTCATAGTAACAAAAAGCCTTTGCAGTTTCATCAATGGCAGCTGTCAAGCAACTCCATAGCAACCAAACAGATTACCCTAGCAACCAAAATTCAAAGAGGGATATCTTCCATTCTGAATGTCACAGAGGCATGGGAGTTTGTTTATGTCATTCATACTGAAAAGCAGCCTTTGGAGTTCATCATTAGCAGCTGCCAAGCCACTCCATAGCAACCAAACAGAGTACCCTAGCAACTATTTAGCAAGGCCTATATCTCTGTATCAGAGCATCGTATAGAGATGGGGGAAGGTTTATATAATTCAATATTGACAAGAAGCCTTTGGAGTTTCATGATTGGCAGCTGCCAAGCCACTCCCTAGCAACCAATCATAGTACCCTAGCAACCAAAATCCAAAGAGGGATATCTTCCAGTCTGAATGTCACAGAGGCATGGGAGTTGGTTTATATCCTTCATAGTAACAAAAAGCCGTTGCAGTTTCATCAATGGCAGCTGTCAAGCAACTCCATAGCAACCAAACAGATTACCCTAGCAACCAAAATTCAAAGAGGGATATCTTCCATTCTGAATGTCACAGAGGCATGGGAGTTGGTTTATGTCATTCATACTGACAAGAAGCCTTTGGTGTTTCATGATTGGCAGCTGCCAAGCAACTCCATAACAACCAAACAGAGTACCCTAGCAACCAAAATCCAAACAGGGATCTCTTCCATTCTGAATGTCACAGAGGCATGGGAGTTGGTTTATATCATTCATACTGACAAGAAACCTTTGGAATTTCATCATTGGCAGCTGCCAAGTAACTCCATAGCAACCAAACAGAGTACCCTAGTAACCAAAATCCAAAGAGGGATATCTTCCATTCTGAAAGTCACACAGGCATGGGAGTTGGTTTATATCATTCATTATGACAAGCAGCCTTTGGAGTTTTATGATTGGCACCTGCCAAGTCACTCCCTTGCAACCAAACAGAGGACCCTAGCAACCAAATTCCAAAGAGGGATATCTTCCATTCTGAATGTCACAGAGGCATGGGAGTTGGTTTAAATCATTTATACTGACAATCAGCCTTTGGAGTTTCATCATTGGCACCTGCCAAGTCACTCCCTGGCAACCAAACAGAGGACCCTAGCAACCGTTTATCATGACCCATGTCTCTGCATCAGAACATCACATAGAGATGGGGGTTGGCTCTTTTGTTTTGGTTGGGAAACTGTCTGTAACTATCACCATGGTAACTGATTTCACACCCTAGCAACCGTTTAGAGCCACCTAGCAACCATATTGCAACATATAGAAGCCATATTTCAGCTCCACAACATTGTACAGACATGGTTGTTGGCTCGAATGCAATCATGTACAACACCCTAGCAACCAAGTGGAGAGTTTTGCCACTGCAAGCACCACTTCACATTTTCTTCAGGAAATGTACATTCTAGTTATTATTCTTCTACTTCTTATTATTCCGGACAAAAGTTTGGCGCGTAACTCGCCCCGCACCGTTTGTCACAGACCCCTGAGTGAGGTGTCAAATTGACCGGCTCATTGAGGAGAGGTGTGCTATGACTTTTATAAGCGATCGGGGGGGCGGTGTTCACCCCAGGGGTGAAAAAGCGTCCCAAAAAGTCCCAATGACTTAACATTGGGACGAACTTTGAGCACTCGTAGCTCGGAGCGAGGATTTCGGAGAAACGTGTGATTTGCCACATTTGAAGAGGCTGACAGGCTCTGTAAGAACATAACTCACAATGGGGTAAAAGTTGCACCCCTGGGGGGCAGGAGCGTCCCAAAGTTTCCCATTGACTTACAATGGTGTAGGACGGCCCATGAAATGGGCCGTCCTACACATTGCATAGGGATTTTGTATTGAACGTAGTTCTGGACCACAGTGTCAGAGAGACAAGGGGGCGGGCTCATTTTACTCAGACGACCAATCAGTCTCTAAGGATCATTGTGAAGCTATCAAGCCACGCCCTAGCAACAATTTAGAGCACCTTAGCAACAAGTCCCATAGACTTCCATTGAAAGAGATCAAAGGGATATCTCCGGACTGAATTGTCATAGAAACATGGGGGTGGTCTCATTTGACTCGGGGAAGCAAACAGCCAATCATGAATCACCTCAACACTTCCTAGCCCCTCCCTAGCAACCATTGTCGAACACCTTAGCAACCAAAATCCAAAGAGGGATATCTTCCATTCTGAATGTCACAGAGGCATGGGAGTTGGTTTATATCATTTATAGTGACAAGAAGCCTTTGCAGTTTCATCATTGCCAGCTGCCAAGCAACTCCATAGCAACCAAACAGAGTACCCTAGCAACCATTTTACAAGACCTATATCTCTGCACCAGAACATCATAAAGAGATGGGGTTAAGACAAGTTTGACTCAGGGCAGCAAACAGCCATTCATGAGACACCACAACACTTGCTAGCCCCGCTCTAGCAACCATTGTCAAGCACCTTAGCAACCAAAATCCATAGAGGGATGTCTTTCATTCTGAATGTCACAGAGGAATGGGAGTTGGTTTATATCATTCATACTGACAAGCAGCCTTTAGAGTTTCATGATTGGCAGCTGCCAAGCCATTCCCTAGCAACCAAACAAAGTACCTTAGCAACCATTTTGCAAGACCTATTTCTCTGCATCAGAACATCGTATAGAGATGGGGGTTGGCTCTTTTGACTCATACTAGCAAAGAGGAATTCCAACATGCTACACATGCTAGCTGTGAATAGCTACATGCTAATAGCGATTAGGTAAGTGCTAAATCATGCCAAGAAAATGCTAAGAACTGCAATAGTAATCATCAGTGACAACTACCAACCACTTAGTAACACCATAGTAACCACCCATAATACCTTAGGCAACCACCCTGAACACCCTAGCAACTGCCTAGCAACCGCCTAGCAACCACCCAAAATACCCTACCAACCACCTAGCAACACCATAGTAACCACCCAGAACACCCTAGAAACTGCCTAGCAACGCCCTAGCAACCACCCAGAATACCCTAGCAACCGCCTAGCAACACCATAGCAACCACCCAGAACACCCTAGCAACCACACAGAACACCCTAGCAACTGCCTAGCAACGCCTAGCAACCACCCAGAATACCCTAGCAACCACCTAGCAACACCATAGCAACCACCCAGAACAACCTAGAAACTGCCTAGCAACACCCTAGCAACCACCCAGAACACCCTAGCAACTGCCTAGCAACACCCTAGCAACCACCCAGAACACCCTAGCAACTGCCTAGCAACTGCCTAGCAACCACTCAGAATACCCTAGCAACCGCCTAGCAACACCATAGCAACCACCCAGAACACCTAGCAACTGCTTAGCAACCACCCTGAACACCCTAGCAACTGCCTAGCAACACCCTAGCAAACACCCAGAACACCCTAGCAACTGCCTAGCAACCACTCAGAATACCCTAGCAACCGCCTAGCAACACCATAGCAACCACCCAGAATACCCTAGCAACCGCCTAGCAACACCATAGCAACCACCCAGAACACCCTAGCAACTGCCTAGCAACGCCCTAGCAACCACCCAGAATACCCTAGCAACCGCCTAGCAACCACCCAGAATACCCTAGCAACTGCCTAGCAACGCCCTAGCAACCACCCACAATACCCTAGCAACCACCCAGAACACCCTAGCAACTGCCTAGCAACGCCCTAGAAACCACCCAAAATACCCTAGCAACCGCCTAGCAACCACCCAGAACACCCTAGCAACTGCCTAGCAACCGCCTAGCAACCACCCAAAATACCCTACCAACCACCTAGCAACACCATAGGAACCACCCAGAACACCCTAGCAACTGCCTAGCAACACCCTAGCAACCACCCAGAACACCCTAGCAACGGCATAGCAACACCCTAGCAACCACCCAGAATACCCTAGCAACACCATAGCAACCACCCAGAACAACCTAGAAACTGCCTAGCAACACCCTAGCAACCACCCAGAACACCCTAGCAACGGCATAGCAACACCCTAGCAACCACCCAGAACACCCTAGCAACTGCCTAGCAACCACTCAGAATACCCTAGCAACCGCCTAGCAACACCATAGCAACCACCCAGAACACCCTAGCAACTGCCTAGCAACGCCCTAGTAACCACCCAGAATACCCTAGCAACCGCCTAGCAACACCATAGCAACCACCCAGAACACCCTAGCAACTGCTTAGCAACACCCTAGCAACCACCCAGAATACCCTAGCAACTGCCTAGCAACGCCCTAGCAACCACCCAGAATACCCTAGCAACCGCCTAGCAACCACCAAGAATACCCTAGCAACTGCCTAGCAACGCCCTAGCAACCGCCTAGCAACCACCCAGAACACCCTAGCAACTGCCTAGCAACGCCCTAGCAACCACCCAGAATACCCTAGCAACCGCCTAGCAACCACCCAGAACACCCTAGCAACTGCCTAACAATGCACTAGCAATCATCCAAAATACCGTAGCAACCACCTAGCAACCACTCAGTATATCCTAGCAACCGCCTAGCAACACCATAGCAAACACACAGAACTCCCTAACAGCTGCCTAGCAACCACCCAGAACACCCTAGCAACACCCTATAAACCACCTGAACAACATGAATAAGCCATATCTCAGCACCAGAACATCGTACAGACATGTTTGTTGGCTCATATGCAATCATGTAACACACTCTAGCCACTGAGTGGCGAGTTTTGCCACTGCAAGCACCATTTCACATTTTCTTCAGGAAATGTACATTCTAGTTTGTTATGCAATCTTTCATTTATGAAACAGCTTCGATAAACTTGCACGCACTTTATGACAAATACAGGTTTTATGGTCCATTAAGAAGAGAAGGTTAACATGCATAATCTCTCCTGTCCTCTTCAAATGTGTCTCTCGTTGGGGTTTTACCTGTCCGTCATTTCACTGATGACCCCTAGTGGCCAAATACAGAGCTGCCGAAGGTTTTAAAGGGACAGTCCAGCCAAAAATGAAAATTCTGTCATTATTTACTAATCATGTGGTTCTATGCATTTCAGTATGCTAGAGATTTTGAGAGCCCAACAACTTTGGAGCTCATTGACTTTCATTGCACGGTTTTCAAAATAATATGTGTTATGTTGGAATTCTGTGTACTCCCCGTATGGTTCGGGTCAAATTGACCCTAATTGGATTCAATACAATTCCTCAAAAATCACACTATGAAAAACAACAAAGATTCAGGTACAAACTGTAAACCTTTATTATCAACATTTGTCAAATATTCCAAATATATATATATATCTGAAGATATGATTTAATGAAAATGTTTTTTAACCATGTTTTAAAACTGTTTTGTTTTGACAAAACTTGAATATACATTATATTTATATATATTTGAATATACATTTTTTTTACTTTTTTTTTTTTGCTTAGAACATCATAACTGAACAATTAATCAATTAATCTGAGCTTATTTTTCCTGCTATCTATGTCGAAGTCTCAAGATATTTCAGATATCTTGAATATATAAATGAGAGCTTATTTTGTGTCTGTCAAAGATTTTCATTTGTAATTTGCAATTAATTATGAACACCATGATTTAGCTTTTTCAAGTGTGTTTGGTTTGGGTTAGAGCACTTTTAGATACACTAACACTTTAGAACTGGAATTGATGCCCTGACATACATAAAATAAATGTTTTTATTTTGTGTCTGTACAGTTGCTTTTGAATAGCTGCCTATGATGGTCAAATTGACCTGCGAACATCACAAACATAATAGTATTTTTGTTTGTATATGTCAAAAAACACCAGCATGTTGAAACTTTGCATGCATGTTCATGATGATAAATGAGAAAAAGTCACAAAATATCAAGAAAAAAAACCATAAGTTAACCAGTATTTCCAGCAACTATAAAATCTAAACGGGTCAAATTGACCCGCAACATAACACAAGGGTTAAGGTTTGATCAACAAACGCTTGAAAATAAAGGTTCCAAAACTGGGTTTTTGCAGCAAAGCCATAGAACCACTAGTTTGAGTTTCACAAAGAACCTTTTGGTGAAAAGTTCCTAAAAGAACCAATTAGTGCAAAGAATATTTCAATCTTTAGAACCATTTTCCAATATAAGGAACCTTTTAAAGGTTCTTAGTGGAACCATCGATGCCAATAAAGAACCTTTATTTTTATCCAGTTTACACAGGTAAACACACGACACAGCTGACACAGGCAAACACACAACACAGCTGACACAGGCAAACACAACACAGCTGACACAGGCAAACACACAACACAGCTGACACAGGCAAACACACAACACAGCTGACACAGGCAAACACACAACACAGCTGACACAGGCAAACACACAACACAGCTGACACAGGCAAACACACAACACAGCTGACACAGGCAAACACACAACACAGCTGACACAGGCAAACACACAACACAGCTGACACAGGCAAACACACAACACAGCTGACACAGGCAAACACACGACACAGCTGACACAGGCAAACACACGACACAGCTGACACAGGTAAACACACGACACAGCTGACACAGGGAAACACACAACACAGCTGACACAGGCAAACACACGACACAGCTGACACAGGCAAACACACGACACAGCTGACACAGGTAAACACACGACACAGCTGACACAGGTAAACACACGACACAGCTGACACAGGCAAACACACAACACAGCTGACACAGGCAAACACACAACACAGCTGACACAGGCAAACACACAACACAGCTGACACAGGGAAACACACAACACAGCTGACACAGGGAAACACACAACACAGCTGACACAGGGAAACACACAACACAGCTGACACAGGGAAACACACAACACAGCTGACAACACAGCTGACACAGGCAAACACACAACACAGCTGACACAGGCAAACACACAACACAGCTGACACAGGCAAACACACAACACAGCTGACACAGGCAAACACACAACACAGCTGACACAGGGAAACACACAACACAGCTGACACAGGTAAACACACAACACAGCTGACACAGGTAAACACACACAGCCGATACAGGCAAACACACAACACAGCTGACACAGGCAAACACACAACACAGCTGACACAGGCAAACACACAACACAGCTGACACAGGCAAACACACAACACAGCTGACACAGGGAAACACACAACACAGCTGACACAGGTAAACACACAACACAGCTGACACAGGTAAACACACACAGCCGATACAGGCAAACACACAACACAGCTGACACAGGCAAACACACAACACAGCTGACACAGGCAAACACACAACACAGCCGACACAGGTAAACACACAACACAGCTGACACAGGTAAACACACAACACAGCTGACACAGGTAAACACACACAACACAGCTGACACAGGCAAACACACAACACAGCTGACACAGGCAAACACACAACACAGCTGACACAGGCAAACACCTAACACAGCTGACACAGGCAAACACACAACACAGCTGACACAGGTAAACACACAACACAGCTGACACAGGTAAACACACAACACAGCTGACACAGGCAAACACACAACACAGCTGACACAGGCAAACACACAACACAGCTGACACAGGTAAACACACAACACAGCTGACACAGGGAAACACAACACAGCTGACACAGGCAAACACACAACACAGCTGACACAGGCAAACACACAACACAGCTGACACAGGCAAACACCTAACACAGCTGACACAGGTAAACACACAACACAGCTGACACAGGTAAACACACAACACAGCTGACACAGGGAAACACACAACACAGCTGACACAGGCAAACACACAACACAGCTGACACAGGCAAACACACAACACAGCTGACACAGGTAAACACAACACAGCTGACACAGGGAAACACAACACAGCTGACACAGGCAAACACACAACACAGCTGACACAGGCAAACACACAACACAGCCGACACAGGTAAACACACACAGCTGACACAGGTAAACACACAACACAGCTGACACAGGTAAACACACACAGCCGACACAGGTAAACACACACACACACACACACACACAGCTGACACAGGTAAACACACAACACAGCTGACACAGGTAAACACACAACACAGCTGACACATGTAAACACACAACACAGCTGACACAGGCAAACACACAACCCAGCTGACACAGGGAAACACACAACACAGCTGACACAGGGAAACACACAACACAGCTGACACAGGCAAACACACAACACAGCTGACACAGGTAAACACACAACACAGCTGACACAGGTAAACACACAACACAGCTGACACAGGGAAACACACAACACAGCCGACACAGGGAAACACACAACACAGCTGACACAGGGAAACACACAACACAGCTGACACAGGGAAATACACATGCTAGACGAGTTTTTGTTTTGTTGTTTTAAAAGACCACGCCGAAAACACACACACACACACACACACACACACACACACACACACACACACACACACACACACAAAATGCCATCAAGTGGTATCTTCAAGGTCCGATCAAGGTCGTAATCAGTCCTTCACTGACCAATCAGCGTTCATTAGCAGAATGCTAGCGTGTTATGGTCAACAACAACTCAACCTGTAAGAAATCGAAAGGACATAAGTACTCGTTCATTCAACTTTCGACCTATAACCCATGTTGAACTTGCAAAACCTACAATCAAATCTGAGATTTCTCAACGGCAATCGGGTGAAAGAGACAAATTTATCCGTCTAGCGCCATAGACTCCCATTCATTCTGCACTCATGGGCGATCGCCCCCAGTGGAGCTCTGGTGGAACTACAACCAACATTCGGTACAATAGGACTTAATAGCGAGTGAGCAGGCTCTCCGTAGACGGGCTCTGTTTCAATCATAAGAACCATTTTCCACTACAAAGAACATTTTGTGCAATGGAAAAGTTCCATGGATGTTAAAGGTTCTTCGTGGAGCCATCGATTCCCATAAAAAACCTTGATGAGTAAACAATAACAAAATGTTCATTTTTTTGGGTCAAAAATGAACACTAAAAGTAACAGAACATCTCACACATTTGGAAATATCATATCCACGTGTCTTGAGAACATGCTGGAGAGAGTTTGTGTACGATGATGAACAGCTCGAGTGACACTAAACGGGTGTGTGAGACACACTGCCAAAGAGAGAGAGTTTGGGGAATAGTCACTATTAGAGCGCTTAACTAGCCCTGACACACACCTCATCTCACACAGGCGCTGGATGTAAGCAATGACGACATGCCGCAGACAGCGTTACATAAGCGCTAATGATGAACTTAACGAAAATCAGCCAGCGCTCCAGAGAAGGCGTCAGCGGAGAGGCAGAAACGTCTGTTTATCTGCTCAAACAAAGCGCTCTTTGATGGGGAAATGAAGCTTTAGTGTTGCTGTCTGTGGAAAAGGGTTCGAGTGCCAGGTTAAGCACTGCAAAAAATGCTTTTCTTACTCTTTTTTGTCTTGTTTCCAGTCCAAATATGCAAAAATTCTTAAATCAAGATGCATTTACTAGATGAGTGAAAAGACATTAGATTAGTTTTTACTTAAAAAAAAAAGCTAAATGATCTGCCAATGGGGTCAGAAAAATAATGTTGTTTCTGTTTGAATTAAGATTATTTTTCTGACCCCATTGGCAGATCATTTTGCTTGTTTTAAGCAAAAACTCACTTCATTTTTATTTATTTCCCCAGAAAACCAGACTTAATATCTTATGTCATTTTACTACTTTAGTAAATGCATCTTGATTTAAGAAATATTTGATGTTTGGACTGGAAACAAGACAAAAATGTTAAGTAAAAGCAGTGCGGGAGGCAAAAACGTGTGTGTATCTGCTGAAACAAAGCGCTCTTTGACGGGGAAATGAAGCGCTAGTGCTGCTGTGTGTGGAGAAGGGTTCGAGAGCCAGGTTGAGATGCTCCCCGGGTGTTTTCTTGTGTAGAAACATGAACAGAAACACATGGATTTAACTCCACAGTGACGTGAGATTACTGAGAAATGCTCGTAACAACAACAGGCCTGCCAAGCTTGATGCACACACGAGCCGACTGAAGTGACCAGCTCTGGCTTCATGTGATGCACCAAAATGGTTTAGTATAGTGATAAAATGAGGATATACACTCACTGCTGTTCAAGGGTTTGGGAACAGCAGGGTTTCTTTAAAGACATTATAATGTTAGAGAAGATTCTTGTTCAAATAAATGATGTTTTATTAACAAAGTTCGGGAGGAGCACGTTCAAATAATCAAGCAAGCAATCAATCAATCAACTCATCAAACAATTACCATGTCTACCCTATCAGCATGAGAGGAAGCATATATATATTCACTCTGTCAACTCACCTAACTTCCTTGACAGTTTTCAGCATCCCTCCACCACCCCGACTCCTCACTCTTGGCTTGTTCTTTCACAGCCAGGAATACGGGGGGAGTACTCTGGGTTCGGGCCGAATACCGAGCCCGGAGCCCTCTCCTCGGACAGCACGCCAAATACGCATTTATTCTATCTGACTTATTTGTAAGTGTGAACTCGTGAAATGCTGTTCTTTGAAAACTCTGTTCATCAAAAATGGTTTCATAAGTGTTTCTTGAGCATCAAATCATCATATTAGAGTGATTTCTGAAGGATCATGTGACACTGAAGACTGGAGTAATGATGCTGAACATTCAGCTTTGATCACAGGAATAAATTACACTTTACTATATATTCACATAGAGAACAGCTGATTTACACTGGAATAATATTTCACTGTTTTTACTGTATTTTTGATCACAAAAATAAGTATAAGACTTTAAAAAAAATTATAAAATATTACCGACCCCAACATTTTGAATGCTAGTGTAGTTTGCAACAACATCATCCATGAAGGATATTCAGAGTTCAAATCATGTAGAAACAAGTAAACGGCAAAACAGTGGATGGTTGCGTAACTCGGTCAAAATAAACTGTAATGTGTTAGGTTTGGATTGATGATCATACACTGCAAAAAAATACTTTTCTTACTCAGTATTTTTGTCTTGTTTCCAGTCCAAATATCTAAAAATTCCTAAATCAAGATGCATTTACTAGATGAGTAAAATGATCTTAATTCAAACAGAAACCACATTATTTTTCTGACCCCATTGGCAGATCATTTTGCTTGTTTTAAGCAAAAACTCACTTCATTTTATTTATTTCCCCAGAAAACAAGATCTTATGTAATTTTACTCATCTAGTAAATGCATCTCGATTTAAGAAATATTTGATATTTGGACTGGAAACAAGACAAAAATGCTAAGTAAGAAACGCATTTTTTGTCGTGTGCTATTATAAGTCAAAACAAACAGACGATATGTGCTTTATATGAAGAGCAGCTGCACAGATCATACTCATATTGGGCAAGAACACGCGCTTAAAAAACAGACGAGTCCAAGAACGATGAACACCAACAAAAACAATGACTACTAGAGCAACTTATGAAAGAAATGTAATCGAAACATCTGGCCAGGTAAATGATACTAGATCATTATTGGATGTTAGAATAACAGCTACACAAGTACAAAATCAAGTACAGTAATACTTACGGTTGAACAAAGACCACTAATAAGACAAACAAACTTGTCTAAAGACATTCCCAGCATGCATCTGATTTTCGAAAGCAATGGGAGTCAGCAAATGCAATTACTAGGGATGCACGTTATATCGGCCACCGTATCGGTATTGGACGATATATGCTCATTTTTAATGTTATCGTTATCGGGCCAATAAGAAAATTTGTCCGATATATTAAAGCTGATAAATAATGTATTATTTCCTTCAGGTGGGACACTTCAGATGCGCACTGATCAACATGATGGCTTTAAATTGCTTGAAATATGATTGGAATCACTTCAAATAAGGAAAATACAGTAATGTGCCGTGATATCGGCTTCATAAAATTATAATGGGAACATAATATAATTGTGTGTTTGGGATGAAGCTTTTAATGATGAAACTTTTGTTTTTGTAATCAGGCTCTCAGAAAGTATATACAAATTTGGATTTCGATTTATCGGCCAATATATCGGTTATCGGTTTTTAAATATAACGAATTATCGGTTATCAGCCAAAATTTTCACATCGGTGCGTCTCTAGTTGAAATGCTTTAAAAAGCGTTGGCTTTCTGCACAAAATTAAGCTCTGGTCTGGTGTAGATCTTCCCTTGCCGATTAACTACAGCTTTTCTTGAAAAGTTAATCTTGAAAACGGTGTGGATAATAACGAATTATTGGTATCAGCCAAAATTTTTCAGTGCATCTCTAGCAATTACACACGAAGTGAAGCCCAAACCACATATCTGAGAAACTGAATTACAAGTTGAAATATTTAAACAAAAACCACATAAACTTCTCATGTTTCCACAAGACCTTCAAACAATCTGTTCATGTTTGTTTGGGATTCTTTGCAGGATTGTATAATTCCTCTGGCAAACGAACGGTCAGAGAGATACGAGTTTACACTGAGACGACAGAATATCTCTGGTCCGAATTAATGCTTTCAGGACCTGATGTACTAGAAAACAAGAGTTGGCCTGTCTGAGACTGATGGTGTGGTTCATCGCCCGTGTCACTGTGGTTTCCTCTGTTCTCGATAACACTCGTTCAGGAAAACCACTCGACAGCGGTATGTACCCATCACAGTCTGTGGTGATCGTTTCAGCGTAAAACAGCTTAATCTCACCCGTGATGGGCAGAACACACTCTCATCGCTCTGAAAACACACATCCGGTGCAAACACACATCGGTCTGGAGTCCACAGATGGAAAACATCACCGGCTCATGCCCTCAAATACACTAATAAACACATTATGTCAACCGGAAGTCAACTCATGTTCTGGTCTTATTTTAAAGGATTTATGAGTGCACGTTATTCATAATAAATATAAAAATCATAATGAAATGACTTTCCTTTTTTAGCTGACATTATATTTCAGCCACATCGTATGATCAATTCCTCTTGGAGAAAATCAAGTCCTGTTATTCTGAAATAAAACCAAAACTAGAGATGCACACTGATACTAAAGTTCTCCGTCCGATAGTGTGATTTTCTCAAGGCGAGACACTAAAACTGTTTTTCATGCATCATTTAACTGTGAGATTTTGGCCTATTTCGAGTTCATAGAGTTGTTAAACTAGTGGAAAGAATGCAAAATACACTTTGAACTTTTCTATTTACATCTGTAGATTTCGATTACACTACATATCTTTAAAGAGTTTGTCCTCCACTTCAGCTGCAGTTACAAACACCAAAATTTACAGATTTATTCCTGTCTATATTCTGAAGGTTTTTACTGAGGGGTTTGTTCATATATCATTCGCCTGGTTTTATACAACAATTTATTCCTAGAAATTGTGAAAATAAATAGTTTTGACAGTTTTGACAGTATTTTCTGATTTACGCAGCGAGAAAAAGAGAAATCCAAAATCCCATCTGTAAAAACCTTTAACTGTAATATGTCAACAAAATAAAACTAGAATTATGTATAAAGCTTTATCCAATGTTCAGATTAATGTTCTGGAAATATGTATATTAGTGCATATTTAAATAAATAATGCCTCGGTTGCATATTTAAACATAACATCTCAGAAAACAAAAAATTGTTTGCAATTCTTAAACTAATCAACCAACTGGGGAAGTATGATGATATCTATTATTTAGACGTATTGATGCAATGTAAAAAAAAAACAAAAAAAAAAACGATTATGTATATTCAGAACAGAAGTTTTGAAACTAGGGTCCGTGGAAATGTTTTGAGAAAAATTACTCTTATTCTAATAAAAAATTAAAAGAAAGAAGAAGAAGAAGAAGAAGAAGAAGAAGAAGAAGAAGAAGAAGAAGAAAAAAAGAAGATTTAACAAATTCGATTACAATAAAAAAAGTATTAAAACAAATTTGATAACCAAGAATAGTTTGGTCGACGACTGGAGAGACAGTTGACGGCACCGAAAGACGGCACCTGGGATAGTATGGGTTAGCACCCCAGCCTGTGTCTTTCGCGAGAAAGAACCCAAACAAGCTACGGAAAGCCCTACAGAGAGATATCCCCAGGAGATCCCGAGAGGGGGGGAGGATGAGATCTCCAATCGGACGGACCAAAGGTTAACAACCCATGCAAACGGACAGACGACGAACGTGACATGCATTTGCGGAAAGCTATGCAAGAATCATCGTGGCCTAACAATCCCAGCAGAGTAGTTCCGCAGCAGCGGATTAAATGGCCCCCAGCCAGCAAACGGAGTGAGTGGCTGCAGTTCGACGAGGATGTGTCCAATATCATCCAAGCCACAGCCAAAGGAGATGCTGACAGCCGACTCCATACGATGACTATCATCATCTTCAGTTACGCCTCAGAAAGATTTGGGCAGGTAGAGAAGGGAAAAACCAAGCCCCCCTCCTACACCATGAACCGCAGGGCCACCAAGATACATCACCTGCGTCAGGAACTTCGTACTCTCAAGAAACAGTACAAGAAAGCTACTGCTGAGGAGAAGCGACCATTAGCAGAGCTGCAAAACATCCTGCGGAAGAAGCTGATGATCCTCTGCAGAGCAGAGTGGCACCGGAGACGGGGAAGAGAGAGAGCCAGGAAGCGAGCGGCCTTCATCGCCAATCCCTTTGGCTTCACAAAACAACTGCTCGGGGACAAGCGCAGCGGCCGGCTTGAGTGCTCTACAGAGGAAGTGAATCGCTTCCTCCAGGATACAGTGAGCGATCCACTTAGAGAGCAAGAGCTGGAGCTCAACAAAGCTCTCATCAGCCCCGGCCCCCCAACAACAGAGTTCAACCTGAGGGAGCCAAGTTTGAAGGATGTTGAGGAGATCATCAAGGCAGCTCGCTCAGCATCTACTCCAGGCCCCAGTGGAGTACCTTATTTGGTCTATAAGCGCTGCCCAGAGCTCCTACGGCACCTGTGGAAGATCTTGAAGGTGATTTGGCGAAGAGGAAGAGTTGCTGACCAGTGGAGGTGGGCTGAGGGAGTGTGGATCCCCAAAGAGGAGAACTCAAAAAACATCAACCAGTTTCGAACCATCTCATTACTGAGTGTTGAAGGGAAGGTGTTTTTCAGCATCGTATCACGAAGACTGACAGAGTTCCTCCTCAAGAACAACTACATTGATCCCTCAGTGCAGAAGGGGGGGATTCCTGGAGCTCCTGGCTGCATGGAACACACTGGTGTAGTTACACAGCTCATCAGAGAGGCCCATGAGAACAGAGGCGACCTAGCTGTCTTGTGGTTGGACCTGGCCAACGCCTATGGGTCCATACCGCACAAACTGGTCGAGCTCGCTCTACACCTCCATCATGTTCCCAGTAAGATCAAGGATCTGATCCTGGATTACTACAATAATTTCAGGATGCGGGTCACTTCTGGGTCAGAAACATCAGACTGGCATCGCATTGGAAAAGGAATAATAACAGGCTGCACCATCTCTGTTATTCTTTTCGCTCTTGCCATGAACATGTTGGTGAAGTCAGCCGAGGTGGAATGTAGGGGACCCCTTACCAAGTCAGGTATACGACAGCCCCCTATAAGAGCCTATATGGATGACCTGACCATTACAACAACATCAGTCCCAGGGAGCAGGTGGATCCTACAAGGACTTGAGAGACTCATCACCTGGGCAAGGATGAGTTTTAAGCCCTCAAAGTCAAGGTCCATGGTGCTGAAGAGGGGGAAAGTGATTGACAAGTTCCGTTTTTCCATCTCAGGAGCTGTCATCCCAACCATCACAGAGCAACCCGTCAAGAGTTTGGGGAAGCTTTTTGACTCCAGCCTGAAAGACTCTGCCGCCATCCAGAAGTTCAACAAAGAACTTGGAGCTTGGCTCACCAAGGTTGATAAGTCCGGTCTGCCTGGTAGATTTAAAGCCTGGATCTACCAGCATTCCGTCCTGCCCCGAGTTCTGTGGCCCCTGCTGGTCTATGCAGTCCCGATGACAACAGTTGAGTCCCTAGAAAGGAAGATCAGTGGCTTCCTTCGGAAATGGCTAGGGCTTCCATGCAGTCTTACCAGCGCTGCACTGTATGGGACAAGTAACATCCTGCAACTGCCCTTCAGTGGCCTCACTGAAGAATTTATGGTGGTACGCACCAGAGAAGTCCTACAGTACAGGGATTCCAGAGACTGCAAAGTGTCATCAGCCGGCATTGAGGTGAGGACAGGAAGGAAGTGGAAGGCTGGGAAAGCAGTGGAGGTGGCAGAGTCACGCCTAAGACAAAAGGCATTGGTGGGCACCGTGGCAACAGGCAGAGTGGGCTTGGGCTACATCCCGAAGACTTTGGTCAGCCAGGCCCGTGGCAAGGAAAGACACCATCTACTCCAGGAAGAGGTCCGAGCATGCGTAGAGGAAGAGCGCGTGACCAGGGCTGTGGGACTCCGGCAGCAGGGAGCATGGACAAGGTGGGAGAGTACACTGCAGCGCAGGATTACCTGGGCAAACATCTTGCAGGCAGATTTCCATCGGGTCTGTTTCCTGGTACAAGCTGTCTACGATGCCCTGCCAAGCCCAGCGAACCTCCATGTCTGGGGGAAGAGTGAAACACCTTTCTGCCTTCTTTGCTCTGGAAGAGGCTCCCTAGAACATCTCCTCAGCAGCTGCCCAAAGGCTCTGGCAGATGGTCGCTATCGCTGGCGCCACGACCAGGTGCTTAAGGCAATTGCTGAGAGTGTAGCCTCAGCCATTAGCACCAGCAAACACCATCATGCTCCAAAGAAGGTAGTCCTCTTCATCAAAGCTGGAGAGAAACCCCTGGCGCGTCCACAATTAACAACAGGCCTCCTCCACAAAGCCTCTGACTGGCAGCTGCAGGTTGACCTTGGAAGACAGCTGAGGTTCCCTCAGCATATTGCAACCACAAGTCTCCGCCCAGACATGATAATTACCTCTGAGGCTTCAAAACATCTGATCATGCTGGAACTTACGGTGCCATGGGAAGAACGTATTGAGGAAGCCAATGAGAGGAAACGCGCTAAGTACCAGGAACTGGTGGAGGAGTGCAGGGAGAGAGGCTGGAAAACCTTCTATGAGCCTATAGAAGTTGGCTGTAGAGGCTTTGCAGGGCGTTCACTTTGCAAAGTCCTTGGTCGTTTGGGTCTGACAGGGGCGGCCAAGAAGAGGGCCATTCAATCTGCAAGCGAAGCCGCAGAAAAAGCTACAAGGTGGCTTTGGATTAAGAGGGCTGATCCGTGGTTTGCTACTGGGACGCAAGTCGGGGCTTGATCAACCCCGGCTGGGTCGCCTGGGCGAGGGTGTATGATGTTGCGAGACCCGAAACACCCAATGATCCTAGGATACATCACTGAAGATGTGTCCCAGTGCATCCATGTGATGTTTCTTGCATAGATAATATATATATATTATATATATATTATATATATATTATATATATATATATTTACAGTGCTATGCATAAGTTTAGACACCCATGCTAAAGTTGACTAAAAAGAGGAATAAAAAAATCATCTTTTGGAAATTGAACTTAATGCCTTAATTAAAAAATGAGGAAAAATCCAACCTTTAAGGACACCAATTTTCTTTGTGAATGAATAATGTATCGTAAATAAATAAATGTTCTTCCTTAAAATACAGGGTGCATAAGTCTGGACACCCCTATGTTAAAGCAGGCAGATTTTTATTTTTAAAGGCCAGTTACTTCATGGATCCAGGATACTGTGCATCCTGATAAAGTTCCCTTGGCCTTTGGAATTAAAATAGCCCCACATCGTCACATAGCCTTCACCATACCTAGAGACTGGCATGGAGTACTTTCCATAAGATCATCTCTCAATGCAAATCAAACCAGCTATTAGGCAAACTGAAATAAAACCATGCCAATCTCTAGGTATGGTGAAGGCTATGTGATGATGTGGGGCTATTTTAATTCCAAAGGCCAAGGGAACTTTATCAGGATGCATAGTATCCTGGATCCCTGAAGTAACTGGCCTTTAAAAATAAAATCTGCCTGCCTCTATGGGAATTTAACATAGGGGTGTCGATACATTATTCATTCACAAAGAAAATTGGTGTCCTTAAAGGTTGGATTTTTCCTAATTTTTTAAATTAAGGCATTAAGTTCAATTTCCAAAAGATGATTTTTTTATTCCTCTTTTTAGTCAACTTTAGCATGGGTGTCTAAACTTATGCATAGCACTGTGTGTATATTTATATATATATATATATATATATATATATACACACACACACACACACACACATATACACATGATTAGAAGAAATAGATTTTGATTTAAATAATAAACAAATAAAACAAAAACAAGATTAAAACGAATGAATTTTTTTTTTATAAAATACCATAATAAAATATATTAGTCAGTAGAAAAAATGCAATGACGTAATGCAATAGAAACAAATTACAAATAATATTTTATCACAAAAGTTAATCTGTGTCCTCAAATTTCATAATGAAATCACATGAAATTGTGCATGGAAATCCTGGATAACCTTCTGCATTTGACAAAATGTGCAGTAAAACTATCCCACAATGCAATTGACCTTCCATTTGCAGGAAATAACTGAACAAGAAAAATAGTGAAGGTTAAGTTTCCAGCTGAAAAAATAATGGTTTACACCGAGACGATAACGGTATCGCTATAAAACTTGCAGTTTTCAAAAATGTTCATTTTCAGGCCCCAAAACGCTGTTGTTGTGTAAATGAACGGTGAAACGCATTAAAGTTTTCTTTTTTTAGTTAAAAACGGCGTTGTGTAAACGACCCCAAAATGTGCATCATTAACAAAAACAGACTTAAAAATGGGCAACATTCACAAACAGATGCAGAAGTTTATTAAAGAGGCACGTGGCTTAAAAATACTTCTACATAAATACATAACGCAACAATCCTGTTAATCGCAGGAAACTGAGGATGCTAAGGCACAAAATAAGAATGCAGGCTAACAAGTTTTGTTATATATAAAATTGATATTAACATAAATCAAGACAAAAACAAATAATTTGAACAACTACTTCAACATTATTTCCTGAGGTTGATAACAGAACGTACAGCGTTTCACGAGTTCTGCAAAAGCGTGAGCTTTGTCCGTCTCTATGAACACAATGACCTGATATCACTTATCAGCGTTATACAGATTTATAACTTAAAAACATCAGTTGTCAAAACAGTCCGTTGCCTCGGCAACAGTTACCGCTGTCGTCTTAATCTGGTGTCGTTTCTGGAGTCTTATCAACTACAGTCTGATTATCAGGAACGTTCTGTGACCCTCACTAGAACAAGCACTGCAAACAATGCTTTTCTTACTCAGTGTTTTTGACTTGTTTCCAGTCCAAATATCAAACATTTCTTAAATCAAGACGCATTTACTAGATGAGTGAAATTACATAAGATATTATGTCCTGTTTTCCAGGGGAATTAATCTAAATTAAGTGAGTCGATGCTTTAAAAAAGCGAAATGATCTGCCAATGGGGTCAGAAAAATAATGTTGTTTCTGTTTGAATTAAGATTATTTTTCTGACCCCATTGGCAGATCATTTTGCTTTTTTAAAGTAAAAACTCACTTAATTTTTATTTATTTCCCCAGAAAACAGGACTTTATATCTTATGTCATTTTACTACTTTAGTAAATGGATCTTGATTTAAGAAATGTTTGATATTTGGACTGGAAACAAGACAAAAAGACTGAGTAAGAAAAGCAGTTTTTGCAGTGTGCTTGAGGGCTTCGGTATGGAAGCTTGTTTCCACCACAGAATAAAACATTTTAAAAGATAATTGCGACTTTATAACACATAATTGCGAGTTTATATCTTGCAATTCTGACATCTTTTCTCAGAATTATGAGATATAAAGTCCAATTCCAAAGTCCAAGTCCAAGACGGACTTTTTTTTTTTTTTACCTCAGAATAGTTTATATCTCATAATTCTGACTTTATAACACGCAATTGCGACTTTATATCACACAATTTTGACTTCATAACCTGCAATTGCAACTTTATATCACATAACTCTGAGATAAAAAGTCCGAATTGTGAGATTAAAAATTCGCAATTACCTTTTTTATTTTTCACTCGGAAACAAGCTTGCATACTTCGGTGCTACACTAGTGTAACATCTGCACTAATGTGACTTTCACTGGAAATGATGTTACTTGCATCATGCGTGTTTTTCTGGCCTTCAGTTTCGCTTGCATCAGAACGATCGCATGATGAACTCTGACCTCCGTCGACGCATGTTTGACTGGAGTCATGCTGAGCCTCGATCTCTTGCTGAGCAACACTATCACCATTTGTGTTTTCATCAGGAAGTCCAGGGACGTTTTGTGAAACGGGAAACGTCTCAGTGCAGTCCTGACCATCAACATCACCAAAAACCATCATCATTTCTTGCTTTTGGTTGGTTTTAGCCTCCAGAACACTGTTGTGAAGCTCTTCCTCGCCACCGTCATCATCATCATCATCATCATCATGATGTGTTACTGGCACTTTACTCTCAGTTTCAGCGAGATTCCCATCGTCATCTTCAGTGTCTACCTCCTCCTGGTCACTCCGAAGCTCTCCGTCCTCCAGCTCTTCGTCTTCTGGCACAACTTTCGGCCTCTTGGACACTCCTGAACGCGTTTTATCCGGAGAACTGGAGACACTCGCTCCGGAACGCTCTGAAACCAGAGGAAGAAAGTGCATGTTGGACGTTTGTTTGCTGCATAATAGCACACGACAAAACATGCTTTTATTACGCAGTGTTTCTGACATAAGATATTAAATCCTGTTTTCTAGGGAAATTAATCAAAATGAAGTGAGTTGATGCTTAAAAAAAGCTAAATGATCTGCCAATGGGGTCAGAAAAATAATGTGGTTTCTGTTTGAATTAGGATTATTTTTCTCCCCATTGGCAAGTACATTTTTCTTTCTCCCTCAACCTTTTCAGGAACGCTCGAGTTCCGCCACGGCAAGCAGCACACACGTTCTGCATAGAAGTGTGTTGTGTGTGTGTGTTTCTCCATAAACATCTTTGTGGTGAGATAACTCGCAAACACTATAAACAAATCAAGCCGAGGTTATTGAGGATCTATCCCACGTCAACAGCGCTTCATTGATCTTTATCAGAGGCTTGCTGATGAACGAGTTACGCCACACAGTTAACACCTGAAGAGAGTTTCAGTGGAATCAGTGAGAGTCAGGAGGAGAATGAATGAGGTTCATCTCACAGATGCAGGAACTGAGCTTTTTATCATGATTAAACACTCTCCGATGTAATATACTAAAAGAATTAAATAAAATATTATAGAAGTGACATTTATCACTGAGAATATTAATAACTACACAAAGTTTTAAAAGTAAAATAAGAATACGGGGAGAACATGTTTAATCATCATGAATTGTTTTTATTTACAAATGTAAAATGTTTATTGTATACATACGATAATTAATAATAATAATATGATTAATTTAACATCTAATATTAATTAAATACTGAAACTGTGTAGATGTAATAAACTAAGTAATAAACTTGAAAAGTAAAATAAGGGGTAAATAATGCTGTATAAATATGCATAAAAGTATGAATGAAAAATTTAGAAACCTAAATTATTATTTTTTTAAATAATAAAATATAATTTTTTTAATATAATTTATCAATATTATTATTATTATTTTAACACATCTAATATTCTTTAAATGGTGAAAATGTATAGTAAGTGCTAAAATTATTTAAAGTATTATCTTTAAAAAAGGAAAATAAAATATAAATAGTGCTGTATAAATATGCAAAAAAATTGAAAATTTTCTACAAATTATTTAGAAACCTAAAAATGTTCCTCATGCATAATATAATTTAACATGAATAATATATGATTATTTTAACACATCTAATATTAATTCAATACTGAACATTTTTAGTAATTGCTAAAATTATGTTAAGTATTATCTTTAAAAAAGCCAAATAAGGGGTAAATAATGCTCTATAAAAATATATATAAAATGTTTATAATTGATAAAGAAACATTATAATTAATAATATAATTTATCATTATTATTAATTAAACATTATTAATTAAACTGTTTTTTTTTGTAATTGCTAGAATTAAGTATTAAACTTTACAAAAAAATTAAATAAGGGGTAATTAATGCTCTATAAGTATGCAAAAGTTGTAATAAATGCATTTAATAAATGCATTTAATATTGAATAAATGAATAAAGCATGTTTTCTGCTTGTGATGTATGCTATACTCCATGTGCATGTGTGTGTTTAGTGTTTTGTGTGTTTCGTACCCGGTGTGTGAGCGAGGAACTCCTGACTGTGCTGTTTCAGAACCACAAAGACTTCTGGGTATTCCACGATAGTCTTATGCATCAGGTTTTCCTGCAGACTTTTCTTCAGGTCAAGCTCGAGAAACCTGCCAAAAACAACACCGACAAATGAAGTCACATTTCACAACACAGACAAGAATATCTGGAGATTTCAATCAGCCTTTTGAATGGTATTTGAATGTTTTCAACACTGATAATTGAAAAATTTCTCAAAATTATTTAGGAACCTAAAAATGTTCCTCATGCAAAATATAATAAATAATACAATTTATCATGAATTTATCATTTATTAATTAGATGTTTGATTATTTTAACACATCTAATGTTAAATACAGAAAATTTGAGCATCAAATCATTATATTAGATTTTTCCTTTCTAAAAATGTGTATATTATATTATATTTGTGTGTATTATCTTAAGTGTGTATATTTAGGATTTGTATTTAGATGTTTTGTACAGCACTTTGGTCAATCCTGTGGCTGTTTTTAAATGTGCTTTATAAATGAATTAAACTTGAAACTTGAGTTCTGAAGGATCATGTGACACTGAAGACTGGAGTCATGATGCTGAAAATTCAGTTTTGATCACAGGAATAAATTACACTTTACTATATATTCACATAGAAAACAGCTGATTTACATCAGAATAATATTTCATACTTTTCACTGTATTTTTGATCAAATAAATGCAGCTTTGGTGAGCAGAAGAGACGTTACCACACTGATTAATCATGAATGTAATTATATTAGTTGTAATATTAATGCATCTCGGTGTTGACCTTCTCCTCTTCCAGAACATTCCCATGACATCATGTTTGGAGGAACGACAGGAATCTCCATAAACATCAACCAGAGGCTAAAACTCACGGCTGGAAACTCGTTTAACATGAATCAGGAACAGCTTTAACACAAACCGAGGCCTTTCACTCTCTCTCTCGTGACATCAGCGAATCCGTCAGGAGTCGAGAGCCTCGTAAATCAGGGATTCGGAATCCGTGAAGAACACAGACGCTTTCATACGCTGTTGATGAACATGCAGGCAACAGATCCTCACACACTCCTTCTGTTTCACAGATCCTCACACACTCCTTCTGTTTCACAGGCCAAAACAAAGAGGCAAAAACTCACCGCGAAGGAAAACAAGCCGGACCGAGCCAAACCTTCCCTGAGGAACTCAACTCTCTCAACTCATCTCTCTCAAAACTCAACTCTCTCAACTCTCTCAAAACTCAACTCTCTCAAAACTCAACTCTCTCAAAACTCAACTCTCTCAAAACTCAACTCAACTCTCTCAAAACTCAACTCTCTCAACTCTCAAAACTCAACTCTCTCAAAACTCAACTCTCAAAACTCAACTCACTCAACTCTCTCAAAACTCAACTCTCTCAACTCTCTCAACTCTCAAAACTCAACTCTCTCAAAACTCAACTATCTCAAAACTCAACTCTCTCAAAACTCAACTCTCTCAAAACTCAACTCTCTCAAAACTCAACTCTCTCAACTCTCAAAACTCAACTCTCAAAACTCAATTCACTCAACTCTCTCAAAACTCAACTCTCTCAAAACTCAACTCTCTCAACTCTCAAAACTCAACTCTCTCAAAACTCAACTCTCTCAAAACTCAACTCTCTCAAAACTCAACTCTCTCAACTCTCAAAACTCAACTCTCTCAAAACTCAACTCTCTCAAAACTCAACTCTCTCAAAACTCAACTCTCTCAACTCTCAAAACTCAACTCTCTCAACTCTCAAAACTCAACTCTCTCAAAACTCAACTCTCTCAAAACTCAATGCTCTCAACTCTCAAAACTCAACTCTCTCAACTCTCAAAACTCAACTCACTCAACTCTCTCAAAACTCAACTCTCTCAACTCTCTCAAAACTCAACTTTCTCAACTCTCAAAACTCAACTCTCTCAACTCTCAAAACTCAACTCTCTCAAAACTCTCAAAACTCAACTCTCTCAACTCTCAAAACTCTCAAAACTCAACTCACTCAACTCTCTCAAAACTCAACTCTCTCAATTCTCTCAAAACTCAACTCTCTCAACTCTCAAAACTCAACTCTCTCAACTCTCAAAACTCAACTCTCTCAAAACTCTCAAAACTCAACTCTCTCAAAACTCTCAAAACTCAACTCTCTCAAAACTCAACTCTCTCAAAACTCAACTCTCTCAAAACTCAACTCTCTCAAAACTCAACTCAACTCTCTCAAAACTCAACTCAACTCACTCAACTCTCTCAAAACTCAACTCTCTCAAAACTCAACTCACTCAACTCTCTCAAAACTCAACTCTCAAAACTCAACTCTCTCAAAACTCAACTCTCTCAAAACTCAACTCTCTCAAAACTCAACTCTCAAAACTCAACTCTCTCAAAACTCAACTCTCTCAAAACTCAACTCTCTCAACTCTCAAAACTCAACTCTCTCAAAACTCAACTCTCTCAATACTCAACTCTCTCAACTCTCAACTCTCTCAAAACTCAACTCTCAACTCTCTCAACTCTCAACTCTCTCAAAACTCAACTCTCTCAAAACTCAACTCTCTCAACTCTCAAAACTCAACTCTCTCAACTCTCAAAACTCAACTCTCTCAAAACTCAACTCTCTCAATACTCAACTCTCTCAACACTCAACTCTCTCAAAACTCAACTCTCTCAAAACTCAACTCTCTCAAAACTCAACTCTCTCAATACTCAACTCTCTCAAAACTCAACTCTCTCAAAACTCAACTCTCTCAAAACTCAACTCTCTCAACTATCAAAACTCAACTCTCTCAACTCTCAAAACTCAACTCTCAAAACTCAACTCTCTCAAAACTCAACTCTCTCAAAACTCAACTCTCTCAAAACTCAACTCTCTCAAAACTCAACTCTCTCAAAACTCAACTCTCTCAAAACTCAACTCTCTCAACTCTCTCAAAACTCAGCTCGACACAACACAAACCTCACTGAGCATAGAGTTCAGTTGCATCAGGTTTATGCTCTTTATGAACAGATACTGTGGTGATATAACCTCCTGAAGTCTGTGCAGGAAAGTGTGTGTGAGTGTGTTTGTGTGTGTGTGTGAGTGTGTGTGCGTGTGTGTGAGTGAGTGAGTGAGTGAGTGAGTGAGTGAGTGAGTGAGTGAGTGAGTGAGTGTGTATATGTGTGTGTGTTGGAGCACACAAGAGACTCTCAACCACAGGTATGTTCCCATCTTTTAAGTGGAAAACAGTCATTTTAGCCGAGCAACTCCATAATCTGATCTATTTTAATCTTGTGTTCTTTTGTGCACAAACATTCAATTATAAAAACTAGCGGGCTGTCAGAAAAATCCATTACAGATTACACACATTACAGACTGTATGTGTGTGTGTGTGTGTGTGTGTGTGTGTGTGTGTGTGTGTGTGTGTGTGTGTGAGGGAGGTTTAGGGCAGTTTCACTAGCGGTCAGGAGTTTGGAGAATCAAGAGAATTCAAATGTATTCATTCATTAAATTTTATGTATGTATGTATGTATGTATGTATGTATGTATATATATATATATATATATATATATATATAATTATTATTTAATAAATGATGTATTACATATTCTAATAATTGAATATTTATTTATAAACACAAATATTAAGATATTTTATTAAATAATTTAATAAATAAGGGACATCATCCAACCACAGGTCCTGTGAGATGAAACAGCAAAGAGAGAGAGGGAAAAAATCATTTTAAATACATTTAAATTTTGTAATGTCTATCCCAATGCTTTTCGCATCAAACAATTGACTGGGTAATTTCTAAGCCAAAATTTATGTGCAATCAATTTGTGATTAATATGATTAAAAATGAATGGCTTGACAGAAAACACTGAAGCCACTGATCCAGGATCAGTTCAGGCTCAAATGCGTCTCTGACAGGAAAACAAAATCATCTCTGACGAGTCCCGAAGCGATAAAACTGCATAACTCCAGGGGAATTTATGAGCAGTGATGTCATTCCCATAAAGCATTTTGTGTCGATTTCATACAAGGAGGAATAAATCAAGGAGAGGGTTTCAGCCAATCGAAAGCCTCCGTTCTCTCTGGGTGCGTTTAAGTTCTTACCAAAGACACTATAAAACACACACATCACTCAAGTGGCATTTACAAGGACAGGAAGCCGAAAACACGTCACATGCTAAGATTAGGCCCTAAAGCGATGAGAACATCAACACAACAGGTTTACACGCATCCAAGGTCAAAAACACTTTATTTATGACGCACATCAACTCTTTTTTTTTCCAGTCTCTCTAAGCCCCGCCTCTCTGAGAGCTGCTCTGTTGTGATTGGTCAGAAAGCAAACGCTGATTATCATATCTGAATCTCAGTGATACGAACAGTAACAATGGCGTGGGTTTTACCGTATCAATCTCATCAAAGTGGATTTGCTTTAGCAGCAGAAAACAGCTTTTGATTTGACTGCTAAAATATTTTTACACCAAATTTGATTTATTTGGTATTTATTTAATTTAATTTAATTTAATTAATTATTGAATTTATTATTTATCACTTTCTGGAACCCTATAAACACTCCACACACTCTAAAAATTGCTGATTGTTTCAACATATTTTGGGTAGAGGTCTGCACGGGCTTTAAACTGAAGCCCGAACCCGGCCCGTACCCGCGATCATCTAACCCGACCCGACCCGACCCGACAATTACATTTAAATGTTAAGCCCGAACCCGACCCGAACCCGAGGTGCACTCTATATCTCACAGTAAATAAAATAAAAGTGCTTTAAAAAATAATTTCGTTTGTATATATATATATATACAAACGAAATGTTTTTTTTTAAGCATTTTATTTAAGTTATTGCTGTTGTTCATTTAATTTGTTTTAAAATTCACATTTCACCCAGAACGGTTTCTTCTCGATAATATTTTAAAATAATATTTTAAATAAAAGTGCTTAACAAACATTTCGTTTGTATATATTATATAGGCTATACAAACGAAATGTTTTTTAAAGCACTTTTATTTAAGTTATTGCTGTTGTTCATTTAATTTGTTTTGAAATTCACATTTCATCCAGAGCGGTTTCGCTTTGCAATGTTTTCGCTTTCTTCTCGATGTGCAATGTGTGCATAGGCAACACAGAGAGAGAGAGCCTGTGTGTCTGTGGTCTGCGTAGCCTGTATAATATATACAGGTTTTGGGTGGTAACTAAGAAAAACTAAATAGGCTATATAGTTTGCGTGCCGTGTGCTTTGCCTGTTTGCTGTGTTGTGGTGACCGGTACGCGAGAGAGAGAAAGTTGCGTGCGCAGATGTGCAGTATATATTGCACATCTGCGCACGCAACTTTCTCTCTCTCGCGTGCCGTCGGTCACCACAACACACAGCAAGCAGGCAAAGCACACGGCACGCAAACTATATAGCCTATTTAGTTTTTCTTAGTTACAAACCCGAACCCGACCCGAACCCGAGGCTGTTCAATAAAAATTAACCCGAACCCGACCCGAAACCCGCACATTTTTCGGGACCCGTCGGGCTCGGGTCGGGTAGCAGACCTCTAATTTTGGGGTCAAATATGGACAGACCCAACCGTTGGTTTAGAATGTGAAAAAAAAAAGTAACCTAATGATTGGGTTTGTCTATATTTAATCCAAACATGGGTTGACACAATCCAGCATTTTTTCAGAGTGCAGAGATGTGGTAGAAGAACCATTTTCGGTTCCACAAAGAACCTTTCAGTGATCAGCTTCTAAAAGAGCCATGTTTTATTAGTGTGAAGAACGTTTAATAACCCTTTTCCACTATAAAGAACTGTTTGTGCGATGGAAAGCTTTCCTGGAGCTCAAACAGTAGAGCGTTGGTGCTTGCAACGCCAAGGTCATGGGTTTGATTCCCAGGGAGAGCAAGAACTGATAAGATGTAAATGTGTACATTAATGTCTTCTCGACATGAACAACATGAACCACACTCTTCCAGTCTAGAGATAGAGAGAGAGATAGATAGAGAGATAGATAGAGAGATAGACAGATAGATAGATAGAGATAGATAGATAGATAGATAGACCGATAGAGAGAGATAGATAGATAGAGAGAGAGAGATAGATAGAGAGATAGAGAGAGAGATAGAGAGATAGAGATAGAGACAGATAGAGAGATATAGAGAGATATAGAGATAGATAGATAGAGAGAGAGATAGAGATAGAGAGATAGAGATAGAGACAGATAGAGAGATATAGAGAGATATAGAGATAGATAGATAGAGAGAGAGAGATAGATAGAGAGATAGAGAGAGAGATAGAGATAGAGACAGATAGAGAGATACAGAGAGATATAGAGATAGAGAGAGAGATAGATAGAGATAGATAGATAGATAGACCGATAGAGAGAGATAGATAGATAGAGAGAGAGAGAGAGATAGATAGAGAGATAGAGAGAGAGATAGAGATAGAGACAGATAGAGAGATATAGAGAGATATAGAGATAGATAGATAGAGAGATAGAGAGAGAGATATAGAGATAGAGACAGATAGAGAGATATAGAGAGATATAGAGATAGATAGATAGAGAGAGAGAGAGAGAGAGATAGAGAGATAGAGAGAGAGATAGAGATAGAGACAGATAGAGAGATACAGAGAGATATAGAGATAGATAGATAGATAGAGAGAGAGATATAGAGATAGAGAGACAGATAGAGAGATACAGAGAGATATAGAGATAGAGATAGAGAGAGAGATATAGAGATAGAGAGACAGATAGAGAGATAGATAGATACAGAGATAGATAGAGATATAGATAGAGAGATAGAGAGACAGACAGATAGACAGATAGAGAGAGAGATAGATAGATAGATTCTCGTACCTGAGAGAGTTGTGTTGTTGCTCTGCCTTCAGGAACACCCTGATGTCGTCACGAGCGCTGTGGACGTAGAGCTTTAACCTGGAAACACATGCGTGAGATCAGACAAACTCTGCAGACACACAGTGTGCACACTATATCACTGCAACATCACACTATATATCGCAATATGAATATCGCAATGGCTTGCAATAACTGCGGTCATGAACTAAAGACAAAGAGAAAATCACTCGCTGCTCTTGGCTGAATAACTTTTGTAGCTTTAGGCCCAATCCCAATTCTATTTTATACCCCTTCGCCTACCCCTTACCCCTTGAAACAGAGTGTCAAGGCGTAGGGGTGAAAATATTCCCCTAAGAAATGGGACACCACTACTACACGTTACATGTCATTATCGTCGCTGGCGCCTACGTCACAGGAGATGCGCCAATGTTTATCACAAACTTCCAAGATGCCGTCGTCAGCTGCGTGAGTTACAGCTATTTTTTTGCATTTTTCTTCTGAAGTTTGCAGAAAACAATGGAGATGACGATATCTTCGACGCCTAATGCTGCGTTCTCACCAAACGCGAATAGAGCGTCTGGCGCGAGTGATTTCAATGTTAAGACGCGTTTACGCGCGTCTGGAGGTCTTGCTGCGCGAATGAGGCGTTTAGCGCGGCGCGGTGGACGCGAATTCCCCTCATTCGCGCGTCCACTTCGCTTCAAACTTTTGCTTTTTACACGCGTCATATTGTTAATGAACTTTAACGATTTTTTTGCAACCGTTTCTTTGAAGAACATGACCGTAAATATGAACACAAGATTGAATGTGACAAAGAAAATGATTATTGGCAGTCATGTTGCCTCTGTAGCTGGTGTATGCAGGTACATTTCTCATACCCCTTCGTTTGAAGTGTGGTCCCGAAAAATCTTCGTTTCAGGGGCTATCTGGCCCTTCCCCTTACCCCTTACCCCTACCCCTTCCCCTTATCCCTCCAACCAAAAGAGAATTGAGACAGCCCTACCCCTTCAACGGAACGCGCAAAACGGAGGGGTAGGGCCAAGGGGTGAATTGGGATTGAGCCTTAATAAAGCATCAGTATATATTTAATTCATACAGTGAAAACTAAGTGTTTTATTTTTACATTTTACACACACACACAATAATCATTCAGTTTGTGTTGTTTAATAACCCTAATGTAGGATAACCTGAACCCTGAGCTTTACACTGATGTTAAAATAACACTTCTTATATACAGTAAAACACTGATGTTCACTTTCAGAAGTTTAGGGGTGTTTTCGAGTCACAAAAAGAGGATAAAAATATATCTATATAAAGAAAAACCTATAAAGTAGGTTATATAATTTTAAATAAATTTTAAAGATAATTTAAGTTTATTTTACACACTTTAAGCATTATCGTATCGCATATCGCATTATTTTATGAGTTATCACATATCGCATTTTTCTTCAATATCACATCATACTGTGGTGTGTGTGTGTGTGTGTGTGTGTGTGTGTGTGTGTGTGTGTGTGTGTGTGAGAGACGTTGTTAGGCACTTTCTGAAGGTGGTTATGTGTGTGTTTGGAAGGAAAGACGTGTAAAGAGAAAAACAGGCACGACAAATTTTACTGACATAACGTGAGTAAAACTGGATACTGGAATATACATTAAAACAGAAAACAGTGTCAGGTTGGATTTCATGTCGACTCTATTGGAGAATATATACGTCATGCCTGATCAAACTAGCTGGTTTGGTAAGTTTGGACTCGTTTGACTGAATTTACGCTTCTCGTGATCTTAAAAGGCCTCTGCTGAAATGTTTAAAATGAGCTAAATATCAATTATGCCTAAATATGAATTAAATATTAAAATGTAGAAGTTGTAAGTTTAAAAAAAAAAAAAAAAAAAATTTTTTTTTTACCATTTTACTTTTTTTTTGGTTACGATTTAATGGTTAAATTACATTTTACTAATAAAAATATATATAATTAATTGAAATCATGTAATAAATACAATTTAACAAAGTATTAAACGTTTAACAAAAATGAAATTTTTTAGGGCCCTATTTTTTTTTCTGAAAATTCTGTTTTAATGGTTACATTAAAGTTTTACAATCATGACACGCATATAATAACAATTATATTTTTCAATTATATACAACAATTTATTTCAATTTGATTTATTTCATTTTGTTTTAATGATTTATTTAAATTAAGAATCAAAAAGCATGTTTTATAAATTGAATTGAAAAAACTTTAACAATTTAATAATAGATTACTATTTTAGGGCCCAATGAAATGTTATAATTTTTCAGAAAAAATTTTCATGCAAACATAAATTTAAATATATTCACACTTTTTCTGGATTTATGATTTGAATAATTAGCATTATTTAAGAGTTTTCTTCACTGCACTGTTACTCTAACGTGGAAAATAGTTTGAATAGAGAATAAGAATACGCATCCAAACTCTTGACCGCGAGTGAAACTGCCATAAACCTCACACACACACACACACACACACACACACACACACACACACACACACACACACACACACACACACACACACACACACACACACACACACACACACACACACACACACACACACAAGTGTCCGGCAGCTCAACCCGCAGTGACGCCTCTCCATTGTGTTCCTGAAGCTGATGGTTATCTTGATAAAACCCATCATTCATTTCAACCCATTACTGGAGCCGAACACGACAGTGTTCATCAGCGGAGGATCCAAAGCACACAAACACACTCGTGTGGAAGCGTGGAACATGTCCTGACAGCCGATTCCTGACACCCAAACAATGCATTCGCTGCTCTCGAGGTTGCGTAACAAGCGGAGACGACGGAAAAAAAGGGTTTGGACGTGATGCTGAATCATTCAAACTCTGTTCTGGAAAAAGTTTATTCAATGTTTTCCAGACAGAATTCACTCTCATCTATATTCTCAGAAAGAGATATGGAGATAAAATGGTCTCATTTACAAAATACATTATTCACACAGAATTCATATTCGCAAAATACAAAAATGCACAACCATGGAAAACACAGTTCATCAATACACTAGTATGCTTGCACATTTCTTAATGTTTCTCCAAATACAAATGGATTGTTTGATCTGCTTCTGCAAAACAGAAATCGTCATGTGTGTGTGTGTGTGTGTGTGTGTGTGTGTGTGTGGATCACATTCTTTTCAGCCAATCAGATGCGAGTTTTCAATCTAATCAAAAAATTCTGAATTTTGTGATTATGAATTATGAGCAGCGTTATTATAATATTATAATTTTTTGACTTGTTTATTGTTTTTTTTTTAGATTTTTTTTTTTTTAGGTTTATGGTTTAAAATTTTAGGCCAAGTTTTATGAAGTTTTACATCACTTTAAATGAAATTAAAAACGTTAACTCAAATGAAAAATAATATATATAATATATAAATGTATATTTTATTTTATTTCAAGTAACGGAATTTTTTTTTATGGTTTTAGTTTGCTATAATAACCCTGATTATGAGTTTGTAAATTGCAAATATTTAAAGCAAGATATTGAAAAAACTTTTATTTCGATTCACAAGCTTATGATTCGATTCAGTTCCAAGTTCTCGAGCTAACTAGCAGTTAGCTCAGCCTCAGTCGCCCACAGACGCATACGGCACTCAACAAGTCGTAATCTGATTGCTTAAATCTGCAGGAGTTCCCGTAGTCGTGTGTGTCGTATTCTTTAACGCTCTGCTGGAAACAAAGCCGTCGTGAAGCCAAACCCCCTCATGGAAAAAGAACGCCGTCGTGTTTACAACTGTGACAATGGCGCTTATTAGGATCAACTAAACGCTGGATTTTCAGTATAATATATTAGAAGCACGGCGATCTGTTATCATAGGGACATCGACTTTACATGTACAAGAACTGTGATTGGGTGGTTCTTGGCAAATGAAAGCTGCGATGAAGTCACATGGCTACGCAAGACTACTAGCCAACTATCGAGTTTATGGTCATTGAATGGCTTTTCTGAGGTAAACGTAACGTGAAATATCGTTCTCAAGCTGTTTTATTGACGTCTTTCCACAGTTGAAACACTGATTGATGGATTTCATGAGACATGATTGATCTTTCAACATTCCTTCTGATGTTCATTCGTGTTTATTTGCTGCTGTAACTAGTAGTAAAGATGAAGAGATGGTCGGTTCTACAGCATTACGCCGTGTCCTAACTACACGCGATAAAAGGCTATTTTCCATGTTGATCAGAGTGTGTGTCCTATCCAGCCGCGACAGCGACATGTGACCCTTCTATTTTAGAAACGGTTTCTATTTTTCTGCGACGTCGCGCTGGAACAACAAACACAAAGTGTGGCGATGATAATCTCAGGCACTGTTTATGTGCTTTATTTAATGTTAAAAGCGTGTCATGTGACTCTGAATATCATTTAGTGCTCCAGCTTTGAGGCTGTAAAAGCAACAATGGATAATTCACCTCAGACCTTGAAATTAAACAAATGGAAACAAGAACGTTCAAACTGTGAACAAACAAGTGTATTCTTTGACAAAGATTGTAACTCAATAGCCTATGTCAGGTGTCGGCAAGTAACTTTGGCCGCGGGCAAATTTTTTTTTTTTAGCCAGTAGATGGCGGGCCAGCTACACGGAGTAGGCCTATGGATACAAATTAAATACTCTTAATGAATACTCTTAACATCTACATTGCACATATCAATGAAATCATTTTAAACAGATCAAGTACTATTGTGGTAACATATTACAGCCATTTTAATAAAGGTGTGAATAGCAATCATGCCTCATTCGCTTACAGTCCGACTTTTGAACTTTATTCCTTTTTTATTATTTATTCGGGACACACTCATACACACCTAAGGTTTAAGGAGGTCTGTGCGGGACTGTTTTTTTTCCGTCCCGCTCCCACAAGTTTCTATTCAGCAACCGCTTAAAATACACTCGGTGTTCACCCGCTTTATTTCCCGACCTGAGGGTCCGCAAAATTTAGATCTCGTTTCCATAATCTCACATTCAAATGTCTCTAACGGAAAGAGAGAGATTAATATTGCCTATAATAATTATAAATGCTATACAAAAATTGTGTTCGTGTCAATCTAAAATATTATTTTAACATTGTACTGTCAGCAGAGAAAAAAAATGTCAGAAAATATTAATGAAATATAAATAACAAATTAAATAGGACAAAGCCTATCACTCAAATTTCTAAGCAACATAAACGAAAACCATACTGCCCTACTGACAAATGAAGTCGGCTATTTTCTGCCAAACTATTTCAAACATCCTTGAAAAAAAAGAATGTTGTTGACTGACAATGGTTTCAGTGCCAAACAGCTCCTCAGAGCTACGTGTACGTGGTCAGAATGAAGTGCGGATACGCTGTCAAAAGATGTCGGGAGTGGGCTATTGTCAGTCAGACCGCCCGCTCCGTCCAAAGTATGGGTAGGCTACACCAGAGTTCTGACCGCTACCGTCTTTATACTTTAAAATTGAATCCCGCGCCGCATGATTCCATATGGGCGTTTCACACAGTATGCGGCGGTGAAATCGCCACGCGGCTACGGCTTTTCTCAAGTAGTGAAAGAGTTTTGTGCAGCATTTAGTGCAAATATTTTTTATCAGGTAATACATATTATTTATCAGTGTGTTATACCCGAATAAATAATAAGTAACGAATGATACTCGGGGCCTATTTGTAAACCGTTATTGTAAAAAAAAAATAGGCTGATAAAAAAAAAAAAAACGGACTTCCAAAATAATCCGGCGGGCCAGAAATATCGCCTATTGCCGACCCCTGGCCTATGTATTTGAATAATGTTTAAATGGTGTAATATTTGTGAATTTGATTATGTAGCGACTTATCCATTTTCTTGCAAGTGCCGTCAAGATTACTCTCTGGTGCCGTGAGACTCCACCCACACGCTGTTCTGATTGTCTGACCCCGCCCACACGCTGTTCTGATTGGCTGACTCCACCCACAAGCTGTTCTGATTGGCTGACTCCACCCACACGCTGTTCTGATTGGCTGTGGGTTTTGATTGATTTTTTACGCATCTCGCAGTCGCGTCTAGTCTGGACAGACAAATTATTTGTCGCTGGAGTCTTATCGCATCGCGTCTGGTTAGGACACAGTGTTAGGGTTACTTTAAGCACACTTTAAAGAGTGTCAAAGCAGTATTTATCGATTCAAATTGAGAAATCTATATTTTTAACCCAGCCCTAGCAAATATATAATCTTAGCTTACACATTTGTGAATCCTATATTTTAAATAAATTAATTTTGAGACTATTTTAACTCCATACAGAGAAGACCATCAAGTGTAGATGAGAAATCAGCACTAGACCAGCAACAGTCTCTAGAGCTGAGTAACACCAGGGACGTGTACTAATACGTTAACTTTCCTTCTTAAAGATGCGACTCGTCTGCATTTATATAATCACATGAATCGGCACTGATCTCTGGGATAAAACTGTTGAACGTCAGCGTTGGATTGCACAATTTACAAAACTATCAAAACTCTCCCTGAAAGATGCCTTGAATCATGAGCAAGTCATCCAAGAGACGCCCAACTCTATTCTAGTGTTGATTTTGTGGCCTATTATCACAGTGTATTTCTAACTATTTCAGTGTTATTTCTAACTCCAAACCACAGCTTCATTTCTGCATTTCGTGGTCTGAATAAAAGGGCGGACGTTTTTATCGGCAAGTCATAATAATAATAATAATAATAATAATGTGCTGACCCAAATGGCTCTAAAACCGTTCCATGAAGAAACAATCGCCACTTTCATCATTATGTGGAGAAGTTACTTTTTTCCCCCTGGCAGTCGGTCATAAATAAACTCAGAGAACTGACAAAAAGAGCCAGACACAATCTCACTGACTGACAATGCTGCGCTCATGCCACATTTCAGCTGTAAAAAGTAATCGAGATTACATCAGAAATGAGACGCAGACGACAAGAAATGTGCAAACGCCAGGTGTCTGTTGAGATCTATGAGACCTGCGTGTTTTAAAACGGCGTCTTCTCACCGGTGCTGCACCGAGAGAGTCCACATCTAGCCAGAGCAATGATAAATCACTGTCAGTATTCATGACTCATTGTCTACACACATGCACTTTCCTGCAGTCTGAGCTCGTCTTATGGTTCAAAAGGTGAATATAAAGTAATTAGGGTTCGTACAGACACTGTACAATTAAATTCCAGGACTTTCAAGGACTATAATCAGAGATCTCACTTATCAAACAATATCTTTATTATCTTTTAAATTCTAAAAAAGGGTAAATAGATAAACAAAAATAAACTAATAAAACAAAATGGTACAAATAAAGTGCAACACAAGCAATGACTGCGGAAACTTTAACCATTGCAAGGATCCTATGACAAAGATATCGCTTTCCTTATTCAATTTTATTATTTTATTCTTATTATTTTTCTCCCATGAATATATGATTAACCTGAAAAGGAAAGATGTATCATATACTTGGGGGATATTTATGAGCAATATCACACTCATATCCATGAGAAATGGCTGTATATCTAATCAGTGTTGATTTTTAGTGAAAAAATTGTTTTATCAACAAAATTAAACACTAATTTCACATTTGTCTTTCAATAATTCAAGTAGCTTTTCATAAATATCAAAGTTTAAGAGTTTTCCAGGAATTAAATAAAAAAAAAGTCAAATTCAAGTACTTTAAGCATTTGAAGCACCTTGTTAAATAAAATATTTGTTAAAGGGACACTTCACCCATTTGCATTAAGCTTTGCATTGTTAGAAACCCAGTCATACTATTGAATGGTCGTGCAACACTCTCTCATTTTCCCCTGAGACGGGAGAAATCTGTTATTTACCTCTTACACTTCCTCCTACAATGACGCAAAAATCGCCATTTTGCGTCATTGTAGGAGGAAGTGTAAGAGGGGGGGATTTCTGTTGAGACTACAGACACTCGTTCCTCATCTTTCCCAGGGGGAGGGACCCGCTCACGCTACAGACCTATTACAGATCATTGGGTGGGACTTTACTCTCTGAAACTGAAAGCAATATCCTCCATCTTGTTTGAAGCTAAGCTAACAGGCGCTGTGGAGACAGATGTAAAGTAATGACAATAGCGGAGGAGAGTGCTCAATATGATATAGACTAGAGGAAGAGGATTTCGGAAGTCTGATGCTTGAATCAGGTGTTTGTGGCTACCTTTACAAGCCGCATTATAGCGAAGAGCAGCCGAGGCAGAAGACCTGCCTGCCGCGGACGAGGAGCCCGGACTGGCTCGAGTTAGGGCGGACTGGTGGCGCCGGTGATCTCACTATGCAGCTACGAACCGCTACGAACACAGAGATAGAGTCCGTCTGCGGCAAAGAATTTCAACGATGACAATTTCTCCTGGACGAAATCTCTGAATCAGACGAGGACACGGACGTTTGTGTTGAGAACTATCCTAGTTTCGCACCGCATATGTTCTGACTGAACATCCAGGTACCATGCAATAATTCACCTTTTCGAAAGAAATACAAACGAGGAGTAATGCACTATATGAGTTCGCCAACTAACTAGACATTTTGTGTGAATGTGAAATTAATTTCAAGCTCTGGTGGTAGCTAGATTTGTAGACGGAAGAGTGATTTCTCTTATAGGCAGATATGCGCTTTCTGGATTAGTGGGAGTGGCTTGCGGAGCTGTGCAATGTGGTGCATTGTGGGAGTTGTTGTCTTTCATACAAATGCGTCCTGAAGTTATTTTTTGTCTTTTCTCGGTCACAAAGGCACCAAATTCAAAATTTCTTTTACATTTCGACTACATATATGACCCACTTTAAATAAAAAGCAATGTTCAAATGGGTGAAATGACCCTTTAAATAATACAAATATACTTTATGCACTTAATCTCACTTTATTAACCAATGTTTTTGCTGTTGACCTTCGATGATCCAATTCAAACATGAAAATAAGCAAATGATTATTCTTAATTATTACATGGCGTGGCTGAATTCCAATGTAGAATGCGGTGTGTTATTTCTTTATAACAGACCGCTGCCATGCAAAACAGCGCGTTGCTATGGACGCGGAACGGACTATTTTCTTTGGCGGAAGCAATACAATCGTTTTTAAAACAATAAACGTCTTTTTAAATCAATAATTTGTGTCAAATTAATTATTTATTTTTTAGGTAGCCATGTAATAAGCGGGATAATGTATAGAGAGGCGGTCGTTATAGCGAATAACAAGCCCGACAGGCTGAACGAGACCCCGACGCGAAGCGGAGGGGTCTTGACAGCCTGAAGGGCTTGTGAAGGGCTCTCTATACATTATCCCTTACTTAACCGAGGCGAGCACAAATCGTGTTGATAATTAAAACACCATTAATCGTGCAGTTCTATGAACCTGTGCATTTAAAGTAGAGGTCGACCGATTCATCGGTTTTGCCGATTAATCGGCACCGATTGTTGATTGGTGGAACTATCGTTATCGGCAAAAATACATACCGATAGTTTTTCCTGGTTGCGTCCGTTGCTGGAGTGGCTGAGAAGCGCGCGCTGTCATTCATTACACAGTAAGAGAGAGCTGAGAAGGCTCTGCTGGCATCATGCAGTACAAGAGCGGCCTCTAGAGGTGTAATACAAACTATCACTGATGCCTGGTGTTGTTTATTTCCACACGTGATTCTGCGTGCTGCACTGAGAGCACACGCTGCGTGGAGAGCGCTCAGATGCGCGTTTAAACCACCGACAGCTAAAAGGTCTGTATACACAGTACATTTTGTCATATCATTATAAAGTGATTAATTTGTTGACTAAATGCTGCATTAGTAGAGAAAGAACAGCACAACAGTATGTTCGTTTGCCTTCGAGGCTGAGAGGACGCTAACATTAGTAGTACCTCAAGCGGTTAAAACACTGACAAAAATAAACGTAAGTCCGACCCAAATGTTTAATGTCACAATTGTTACCATCTATTTGCATTAGTTTATATCCAGCTAGTCACTTTTATGCATTAAATATGCAGAGAAGTTGCATATTTAAAGCTAGAGACGTAAGATAGCAAACTGATATGTTCATACAGCCAACAGAAACATATAAACAAATCAGAAAAGCATTAGATTTCGGTTATTTTTTCATCATCACTTTAATATGTATTTTTTTATTTTGATTAGATAATCATCAAGTGTTTATAAAATAGAAGCAAAAGTATGAGACTATACATGTAATATTTTTGTCATTTCAATGCTCTGGCGTTTTAGATATTTAAAGTTGGCCATCTTTAAGCATGACTGTTTGGGTTTAATATGAAATCATAACACTTACAATAAAATTACATATGTAACATTAACTAAGGTTAATAACTGCTGTATAAGGATTGTTCATTGTTTGTTTGTTAATTAAAATGTACTAATACATTTTTGAAATTAAGGTTTTTATTTGTTAACCATAGTTAGGCCTAATGCACTATCAAACTAACATGAATGATCAAGGTGCAATTTGTTTTTATCCAGTATCAATTTTAAAAACTATCGGTTGATTAATCGGTTATCGGCAAGTATGGCCCAACCTAGCTATCGTTATCGGTAAAATCCACTATCGGTCGACCTCTAATTTTAAGTCAGATAAATGTGGCACTGATGGGGTGTTTGACATACTTCTGTCGTTTGACCGGATCTGATTCTGAAGGATGAATGTAGTCGTCGAGAATCTGATCGAGCCGTTTGTCATCAGGAAACCTGACGAAAGGGAAAATCAATTAATGAAAAACAAATAAAACTGACAATTAAAAGAAATAGCTTGCCTTAAAATGAAATTCTGTCAATATTTACACACCCTGATTCTCGTGATTTTGACGAAACATCATGCAGCTCTCGTCCATATAACAGTTCATAGTGACCAAAACACTGTTCTCTGAATCGTGACATGAATTAAAACTCTCGTTTCATGGATTTGGAATGATAAAATTGTCATTCTGAGGGTCGAGAAAGTGAATACTTACAGAAGGTTTTATTTTTGCCTGAACTATCCCTTTAATAATGCTACTCATAACTATTGGCTTGCCCTTTTCCCCCGTTTTAATGTCCCATTAATGGTCCAAAATGCATGTCTAATCAATTACAAAACCAATACAATTTAACAAAACGTATTACTTTTTTTTTGAAGCCCTAGGAAATCCATTTTTATTTCACAAATTCTGTTTTATTTTCCCCAAATTCTGTGTTTTCGGTTTTAATTTTTCTGGATTTAATCTAATGATTTAATTATGCTAATAATCAAAAAGCACATCCAATCAATTGAATTCATAGAACAATTTAATAGTGTCATTGTTACAGTAATAGGCCCTGTGAAATGTTTTTTGTTGTTGTGTTTAAATTTTTTTGGATTTATGATATAATTCAAATTTATATAAAAAAAACGGTGTAATTAAATGAAGGTATAAAACATTAATAATTTAATGAATCATTTAAAATGTAATTAAATAAAAAATGAACAATCCATATCACAATTTGACATTATATTGTACATTACATTTGTATGACTGGATTCTGTTATCCACACCATACGATGTCATCAACCGAAACACCGCCTAAATACTTAGGAAGGGAGTTTCATACCTCTCTGAATAAACCGCATTGCTCTGAGGAAAATGGATCTTCAGATGCCAGTGGAATCGTCCTTCCCTGCAGGATTAAAACCAGAAAGATATTTCACAACGGAGTTATGGTTGCCAAAACACCATCTAGACCACATACTGCATTATACAGTCCAACACACATTTATTCAGACGCCTTCAACATTCCTCACATCATCACAGTTTATTCGCTATAGTTTAGAGAATGGTAGTAAAATATGAGCAGAACTCAGTTGATATTTGACTGACTGGTTTTGTCCGTCCTTCTGTTAGACTGTCTCACACATGAATTATGTTGAATATCTGTCAGCTGTTAAATTTAACTACACAATTAGATAATACCAGTTTAGCTCAACCAATCACCAAGCAATGCTTCATTGTGTTCAGTCTGTGTGTAAAAAGAGCATTAGCAATTAAAGAAAACACACTTCAGCAAAACATGATCAGCGCAAAGTGTCCGAATCACTTTTGGTCCCAAATGTCACTGGAAGTCGCTGTATGAAGAATTTGAAAATCAGATCGATGTGAAGCACTGAAATCATGGTCTCAATGTTCTAACAGAAAGAATTGTTAAGTTCCAAAAAAGTCAGTGTGACGGCCAACAGCAAAGTTTTTCCAGTAATCAAACTCTTTGAGAAAGCTGGACAGTCCAGACAGCATCACTATGGTCAACAATAAACCGGTTCACATGATTCAGATTGCACATGTGTTGATCAAGCCCTGCCTGGCATCATGGTTAGTATTTACTGGAACAACATGCTGGAGTGTCGCCAGTGTCTGACAGGCCAATGTTGCCAATGCGTTCGAGAAGGTGTGTGTTTGGAGGGAACGAATCAATGCTGGGCATCATGGTTATGATGACGATAATTCAGCTGGCAGAAACCCCATGTTGAGTGGCAGAACTGGAGTACAGACAATAAAACGAAAGATTTCTTTACAAGATTCAAAGAACATGAAATCCCGCTGACCACTTCCACAGCTGCTGCTAAGAGTTTTACACTCAAGAACTCTTAATGCGACATGCACAAACCAGAAAACTTGGCTCTGTCAGCACGATCCTGGCAATATGAGGACGAACAGAAACCAAATCCAACCCCTGAGAGTCCTGTTATGGGCCGGGCAGATCCCACACTCACTGGAGCTGCTGTAGGGCACATGGATGCCAAGAACAAACTGCTGAAGATGTCACACTGAGATTTATTAGCCTCAAGTTAAGGTTGCCAAACGACTTAACCTCAATCGATCAATCAAATTTTGGTGTGACTTGCTGGACTATAAAAAGTTTTAAGACGGACGGACGGGTGGGTGGATCGATGGATGGATGAGGGGTGTGTGGATGGATGTGTGGATGGGTGGGTGGATGGATGAGTGGGTGGGTGGATGAGTGGATTGGTGGATGGATTGGTGAATGGATGGATGAGTGGATGGATGGATGGATGGATGGATGAATGGATGGATGGGTGGATGGATGGATGGATGGATGGGTGGATGGATGGATGGATGGGTGGGTGGATGGATGGATGATGGGTGGATGGATGGGTGGGTGGATGGATGGATGAGTGGGTGGGTGGAGGGATGGATGAGTGGGTGGATTGATAGATGGATGGATGGATGGATGGGTGGGTGGATGGATGGATGAGTGGGTGGATGGGTGGATGAGTGGATGGATGAGTGGGTGGATGGATGGATGGATGGGTGGATGGATGAGTGAGTAGATGGATGGAAGGATGGGTGGATGGATGGATGATGGTGGATGGATGAGTGGGTGGATTGATAGATGGATGGATGGGTGGGTGGATGGATGGATGAGTGGGTGGATGGATGGATGGATGGATGGATGGATGGGTGGGTGGATGGATGGATGAGTGGGTGGATGGATGGATGGATGGATGGCTGGATGGGTGGGTGGATGAGTGGATGGATGGATGGATGGATGGGTGGATGGATGAGTGAGTAGATGGATGGAAGGATGGGTGGATGGATGGATGATGGTGGATGGATGAGTGGGTGGATTGATAGATGGATGGATGGGTGGGTGGATGGATGGATGAGTGGGTGGATGGATGGATGGATGGATGGATGGGTGGGTGGATGGATGGATGAGTGGGTGGATGGATGGATGGATGGATGGCTGGATGGGTGGGTGGATGAGTGGATGGATGAGTGGGTGGATGGATGAGTGAGTAGATGGATGGAAGGATGGGTGGATGGATGGATGATGGTGGATGGATGGGTGGGTGGATTGATAGATGGATGGGTGGATGGATTGATAGATGGATGGATGGGTGGGTGGATAGATGGATGAGTGGATGAATGAGTGGGTGGATGATGGATGGATGGATGAGTGGATGGGTTGATGGGTGGATGGATGAGTGGATGAATGAGTGGGTGGATGATGGATGGATGGATGAGTGGATGGATGATGGATAGATGGATGGATGAATGATGATGGATGGATAAGTGGATGGATGGATGGATGGATGGATGGATTGATGAGTGGATGGATGATGGATGATGGATAGATGGATGATGAATGATAGATGGATGGATGAGTGGATGGATGGATGACTGGATGGGATGGATGGATGGATGGATGATGATGGATGGATGAGTGGATGGATGATGGATAGATGGATGATGATAGATGGATGGATGGATGCTTTAATGTAGGATTTTTTAATTCAAAAAATGTACATTGAGAAAACTTTGGAAATCTAAAATCAAGATCATCTGATCAATATTTTTAAGTGTAAAAGCCTAAGTGAAAAATTACTTGGTTTAAAACGCTCAATTTATATGGATTAATTTCATGATGCCTTTATGAACCTCACTAAGTTTTGAGTGAATAGACTTTCGATGGACAGAATCCTCTCAGTTTGCATTACAACTATCTCAATCTGTGTTTCGATGATGAACCAAGGTCTTAAGTGTTTGGAACGACAAAATGGACGACAAGTTATGGCTAAACAAACACTTTAATGGGACAAACGTTCTCCAGATTAACTCTGCATTAGTCAAAATGGGCCAAAAGTCAACGAAACACTCAGCACTGACTTATTTGCTATAAACATCACAAATCACATGACTAGAACAAGAGGAATCTTTGATATGCCCATCATCCGCTGACTCATCCGCTGCGTGCCAATCCCAAAAGAGTCTCCGCCAAGACTTGAGCGCACACACACACCAGATCCAGATGGCACTGTTACACAACCAGCCCCTCCAAAACACACACTTGAGACGCGAGATCAGATATCAAGGTTCTGGCAGAGGAGTGTGGACAGGAATGGTGGTGGTTTTCCAGCCTGGGGTGGGCAGCAGGTCAGGGCGAAGGACTGGGGTTTGGAGGAGAGCAGGGTTTACTTTCACAGGTGTAAAGATGTTCTGCCGCCCTCCAGGCAAAGGTATTTATGAGTTTGCACAGGCTTGGCGTCCCGCTAGAGATCAGGGTGGAAGGCGTGGTGGAAAAGTCCTGGAATACCAGGTGCGAAGGCATTGTTACGCCTACAACATCCAATGGAAACTTTTTTAGTTTTTTTTTCCCTAATGGAAAAAGAGATGTGATGCACTGCAAAAGGGATTTTCCTTGTCAACATTTTTGGCTTCTTTTCCAGTAGAAATATCTTGAATAAAGATACTAGGATTAGGGATGCACCGATACATTTTGGCCGATAACCGATAATTCTTTATGTTTGAAATAACCGATATATTGGCCAATAAATCTAAATCCAAATTTTTTTTTTAAATGTTTGAGAGCCTGATCACAAAAATAAGAGTCTCACCATTAAAATCCATGTCCCAAACACACAATTATTATGTTCTCATTATGATTTTATGTAGCTGATATTATAGACTTGCGCTACACCGTATTTTCCTTTTTTGAAGTGGTTACAATCATATTTCAAGCAATTAAAGCCATCATTATGAACAGTGTGCATCTGAAGAGTCTCAGCTGGAGGAAATGATACATGATTTATTGGCTTTAATATGCCGATAACGATAACATTAAAAATCGGCAGATACCGATATGGCACTCTGCCGCCCTCCAGGCAAAGGTATTTCTGAGTTTGCACAGGCTTGACGTCCCGCTAGAGATCAGGGTGGAAGGCGTGGTGGAGAAGTCCTGGAATACCAGGAGCGAAGGCATTGTTAGGCCTACAACATCCAATGGAAACTTTTTTCTTTTCCCCTAATGGAAAAAACTCAACATCTTCCTCAACATTTTTTGGCTTCTTTTCAGGAGAAATACACTGTAAAAAAAATTATATGATTAATAAGTTATGACAACATATGTTTTTACACTGCTTTAACTCATCAAAATAAGTTAAGCAATACAAAAAAAAAACAAATACAAAAAAAAACAATAATAATTATAATAATAATAATAATAATAATAATATATATATTATTTAATAAATTATGTATTACATATTCTAATAATTTAATTATAAACAAATATTAAGACATTTTATTAAATAATAAAATTAAATGTATAAATACATAGCCATTATATATAATAAATATGATAATCATATATAATTGCGCATTTATATATTTTTCATTTAAATATTTAAAAAAGTGTGCGCATATATATATTATTAATATAAAATGTTATATTTATTTGCAAAATAAATACAATGTATATGTGTGTGTACATGTATATTTATATTTATTTTATTTTTACAAAAAAATGTATTACACACATGCACACAAATTTTATTAAATAAAATTAAATAAATAAGTCCTTAATAAAGCGAAAAAAAAAATCATCTGAGGAGGATTAGACAATATGACGATAATAAATACATTTTATATTATATATAAATATATCGTTTTTCACTCATATTCATGCAATCTCTGAGCTGCATAATTTTTTTTTTTTGTAATGTCTATCCAATGCTTTTCGCATCAAACAAGTGACAGTTTAATGTAATTTAAGTTGCAATGACTTAAACATCAAAGTTGATTGTACTTAAAAAAACTAAAGGCAGCAACTTTTTTTACAGTGTATCTAAGCATTCTTGATTAAAGATACTAGGATTAGTGATGCACCAATTTTGGTCGATACCGATAACCGATAATTCTTCTTTGAAAGCTGATAACAACCGATGTATTGGCCGATAAATCTAAATCCGAATTTTTATATAGTTTTTGAGAGCCTAACGCTAAAGTTAAAAAAGATCATATATCGGCCGATACCGATATGGTGGCTGATATCTCACGCATTCCTAACTAGGATCCAAAACATCATAAGAAAGGTCTTGTTTTCTGAGAAATTGTTTAAATGGATTTAGTTCATGATTAAAATTAAAACAATTTTTTTTTTTTAATTATTTTAACCCCTTAATTTGGATCCATTTCTCAGAAAATGAGATTTTTATGGATATCAAGTAAATGTTTTGGATATTTCCATTCGGAGAGATGCCAGCGGACAGGAAAAATGGAGACACCCAAGTGTAAAACGAAAAGACGTGTAAGATTTCTAAATCACCATAGAGACGGGTTTTGTTTTCATAATAATATTGGGATACAGAAGGATTCTTCAACGGTGAGGTCAAGTCGATCATACACCTGTTGTAGGCCCTGGGCAAGGAAAAACCATTAAAAGGTGTGTTATCTTTCACACACCTGGTTAGCCCTCAGCTACAGCTCCCAACTGGTCGCTCAAGTCCAGATCTTTTCTCACAGGGAGTACTGTAAAGATTCGAGAGCTCAAACTGACCTTTGTTGGCTTCGTGGCATCTTTAAAGGGGACCTAATATACAAAATTCACTTTTACATGGTCTTTGAACATACAGCAATGCATACAGAGCATAGGATAATAAAGTAAGCTGTGACATATTATACCCAAATATTCTTCATACAGTGACTACCAGCAAAAAATTATTCATAACTTTGAGCTGATCATGTTTTGCTGAAGTGTGTTTTCTTTACCTGCTAATGCTCTTTTCACACACAGACTGCAACACAATGAAGCATTGCTTGGTGATTGGTTGAGCTAAACTGGTATTATCTAATTGTGTAGTTAAATTTAACAGCTGACAGATATTCAACATAATTCATGTGTGAGACAGTCTAACAGAAGGACGGACAAAACCAGTCAAATATCAACTGAGTTCTGCTCATATTGTATTACCATTCTCTAAACTATAGGGAATAAACTGAGATAATGTGAGAAATGTTGAAGGTGTGTGAATACATTCTGGTTTAACTGTACATGTGTCGGCAGTGTGACAACCACTCTACAATGGTAAAAATCCACACACTCTTTATTTAATATTCCCCATAAATCATAAACAGCGTCTCAAAATGAGTTGTTCACATTTTCTATACATAGTGACATCACAGTGTAACAGAAACAGGTGCAGTTTCTCTTATATTAGATTTCAAACAAAAATGATAGGCCTATTTGATAATATCATTCTTGAAATGGAAGAAATCACTGCAGATTCCAAATTTATAGGATACGGTTTAATTTTTTTATTTTTTTTTTTTATTTTTTAGCAGTAATGTTCATTTTATAGCAAGTATTTGATTCCTGATGTCAAGTATCTGATTGCAGATTTGGAATCGATTTTCTATTTCCAACCCTTATACACTCTAAAAAAATATTGGGTTATTTTTTTACCCAAATCCTGGTTTGAGCCTTTTGGGTCATTTTTTCTTCTTCTTTAAGTGTTTGGGTAGTTTTTGTGTTGCCCAGATCCTGGGTCAGACGTAACAACCCAGTGTTTGGGTAGTTTTTGTGTTGCCCAGATCCTGGGTCAGACGTAACAACCCAGTGTTTGGGTAGTTTTTGTGTAACCCAGATCCTGGGTCAGACATAACAACCCAGTGTTTGGGTAGTTTTTGTGCTACCCAGATTCTGGGTCAGACGTAACAACCCAGTGTTTGGGTAGTTTTTGTGTAACCCAGATCCTGGGTCAGACATAACAACCCAGTGTTTGGGTAGTTTTTGTGTTGCCCAGATCCTGGGTCAGACGTAACAACCCAGTGTTTGGGTAGTTTTTGTGCTACCCAGATTCTGGGTCAGACGTAACAACCCAGTGTTTGGGTAGTTTTTGTGTTACCCAGATCCTGGGTCAGACGTAACAACGCAGTGTTTGGGTAGTTTTTGTGCTACCCAGATCCTGGGTCAGACATAACAACCCAGTGTTTGGGTAGTTTATGTGTTACCCAGCTCCTGGGTCAGACGTAACAACCCAGTGTTTGGGTAGTTTTTGTGTTGCCCAGATCCTGGGTCAGACGTAACAACCCAGTGTTTGGGTAGTTTTTGTGCTACCCAGATTCTGGGTCAGACGTAACAACCCAGTGTTTGGGTAGTTTTTGTGTTACCCAGATCCTGGGTCAGACGTAACAACCCAGTGTTTGGGTAGTTTTTGTGCTACCCAGATCCTGGGTCAGACGTAACAACCCAGTGTTTGGGTAGTTTTTGTGCTACCCAGATTCTGGGTCAGACGTAACAACCCAGTGTTTGGGTAGTTTTTGTGTTACCCAGATCCTGGGTCAGACACGACAACCCAGTGTTTGGGTAGTTGTTGTGTAACCCAGATCCTGGGTCAGACATAACAACCCAGTGTTTGGGTAGTTTTTGTGTTGCCCAGATCCTGGGTCAGAAGTAACAACCCAGTGTTTGGGTAGTTTTTGTGCTACCCAGATTCTGGGTCAGACGTAACAACCCAGTGTTTGGGTAGTTTTTGTGTTACCCAGATCCTGGGTCAGACGTAACAACCCAGTGTTTGGGTAGTTTTTGTGTTACCCAGATCCTGGATCAGACGTAACAACCCAGTGTTTGAGTAGTTTTTGTGCTACCCAGATTCTGGATAAGACTTAACAACCCAGTGTTTGGGTAGTTTTGTGTAACCCAGATCCTGGGTCAGACGTAACAACCCAGTGTTTGGGTAGTTTTTGTGTTGCCCAGATTCTGGATAAGACTTAACAACCCAGTGTTTGGGTAGTTGTTGTGTAACCCAGATCCTGGGTCAGACGTAACACCCCAGTGTTTGGGTAGTTTTTGTGTTACCTAGATCCTGGGTCAGACTTAACAACCCAGTGTTTGGGTAGTTTTTGTGTAACCCAGATCCTGGGTCAGAAGCAACAACCCAGTGTTTGAGTAGTTTTTGTGTTACCCAGATCCTGGGTCAGACGTAACAACCCAGTGTTTGGGTAGTTTTTGTGTAACCCAGATCCTGGTTCAGACGTAACAACCCAGTGTTTGGGTAGTTTTTGTGTAACCCAGATCCTGGGTCAGAAGCAACAACCCAGTGTTTGAGTAGTTTTTGTGTTACCCAGATCCTGGGTCAGACGTAACAACCCAGTGTTTGGGTAGTTTTTGTGTAACCCAGATCCTGGGTCAGACGTAACAACCCAGTGTTTGGGTATAGAGTGTAACTATATAATTTTTTTTTATTGAATTCATATTTGACACTTTTCCCAGACATTGCTGATAATCGTCTGGTAACTGACTGTTATAATCATCTTTGATATATGATAATATCGTCCATCCCCATTGCACTTCTAGGGACACCTAAGACTCCTTTTAAATCTTGTAACACTGTGCATAATCTGTCCTCTTTAAGTCTTAAACACACAGTTTTAGTCACTTTGAACTGGTACTGAAACACATGCCCACATGGCCATCAGTGAAATCACTGCATCGGCTGTGCTCAATGCAAAACACAAAAGGTTTATCGATGCAAACCATGAATAGACTCTGAAAACCAACAAACAGCAGAGATCAGGTTCAATCAGATGATCTCATGAGTGAGAAATTTCAAAAAGACGCTGGAACAGCAAAGCCTGTTGGGTAAGAGTTGTGGTTGGTTTAACAATGCTTTTATTATGTCACTCTCAGGAAATCATTATCAACAGAATCAGGAACGTCGGAAAGTGCCAGAAGTCTTAGACTAAATAAGCTTTTCAAATTACTAATGGCGTTTATTTGCAGTAAGCAGCCAGAAGCAATCAGTGTCTGAGGAATGAGTTAAAACCCCTGTGGTCTAAAGAGAAAAGAAACAGTCAAGGTTCATTGTAACTAAAACCTGCTTTATATACAGAACTGTTAATTAAGTTTTCCTGTTAATTTTCTGTATTCCTGATAATTTACTCACCCCCACGTTACCCAAGATGTTCATGTCTTTCTCTCCTCAGTGGAAAAGAAATGCAGGTTTTTGAGGAAAACATTCCAGGATGTTTCTCCATATAGTGTCTTCAATGGGGTCCAACGGGTCGAAGGTCCAGATGTGAGTTTCAGTGCAGCTTCAAAGTCTCGACACGATCCAGCTGAGGAATAAGAGTCTCGTCTAGACACACCAGCGGACATTTTATAACAAAAATAAACATTTATATACCTTTTAACCACAAATGCTCGTCTTCCACTAGCTGCGATGCGACACACATTACGTAATCAGGTTAAAAGGTCAGGCGTGACGTAGGGGGAAGAACCGACCTAGTGTTTACAAAGCAAACGTGCAAAGACTAAGTCAAAAACCATCTACAAAATAAAATAAAAGGTAAAATAACGATTTCGGACGATTTGAAGTTGGAGAAAATGAAAATTTTCACCCTACTCTACATTTTCCATCTACAGCAGGTTACGGCCTGACCTTTCCAACGTCATTACGTAATGAGTGTAGTCGCCGTGGACGTGCAAGACGAGCATTTATGGTTAAAAATAAATAAATGTGTATTTTGTTATAAAATGTCCGCTGGTTTGTCTAGATGAGACTCTTATTCCTCGGCTGGATCGTGTCGAGACTTTGAAGCTGCCCTGAAACTCACATCTGGACCTTCGACCCGTTGGACCCCATTGAAGACACTATATGGAGAAAAATCCCCAAAAAACCTTCATTTATTTTCGACTGAAGAAAGAGGAGCATGAATATCTTGGATGATGTGTGGGAGAGTAAATTATCAGGAATTTTAATTCTGAAGTGGACTACTCCTTCATATACAACATATACATAGGATGAAAATGCAGAAATCCATTGTTAATGGTGCATCACTTCAGGACGGAGCTGGTGAGTTCTGCACAGGCACACAGCACTCAGAAACATATTAAAAGCCTGTAAAGACCACAGAATTCATTCAGAGGCCCCAAAAAACCTGCAAGGACTCGTTCCAACAGCAGCTTAATGACACCTGCAGAAGTCAACATCACTCCAAACGAGCCCTGGCGCTCACGGACAACACGTCCCGCTCGATAATTAATTGGTTATTCTACATGACATCTAGAAGGTAACGGCACATACACTCCCAAACACAAGCTGGCCCTTCACCTAAGGCAGATGTTGCACAGTGAAGACTGCATAACGTCTACAGCAAAGGCACACGAACGCAGTACAGAGTGGAAACAAAGTGACCAGGAGCCTCATTTATAACCGCTGTGTCGTACAAAACACCACTTCCGCCAGTTTCAAGCATAGACTGTAAAAAAATATGGGCGTAGTGTGCGTGACGTCACCCGTAGTGTTTCTGAAGAGCGCTTTTTGAAGCCCAAAGTGGGCGGAGCCGGTCGTCGCCATCTTGTTATCGTCACTCCCGGATAAACGAAAATGGGCAGCGAGGCGGATTAGCAGAGGTGACGTGACGCTAACAGACAGCAGACAAACGGCTAGTAGTTACATCAGCGGCAATCCATCTGTCACTCAAGTGGCCACGCCCTTAATTATGCAGAACTTTAAGGCTTAATATAATTTACACGGATGAGTTATAAAAAACATTCACCCCCTCACAGTCGTCATGAAGGACAAGATTAGATATAAAGACCAAAACCACTTTTTGTACCAGGCTGTAAACATGTTTATTTTTGCTGTAAAGTTGGGCATTTTAACATGGGGGTCTATGAGATTAACTCTCTTTAGGAGCCTGTCTCTAGTGGCCAGTCGATGAACTGCAGTTTAAGTCACTTCCGTGTTGGATTCAAGAGAGAGACTGTAAGATTGCCGCTTGCTTCCAACGCACAAGTTGTGATTTAAAAACAAACTTGACGTGAAAATTCGTGCACCTGTAAGTAAACTCTGACCCTTGCGTACGAACATTTTAGAGAGTTTGGCGAAACTAAGGCTGTCAAAATGCCTGAAAAGCTAAATTGAAATTTCTCTCTTAGATATTAGCAAAATTATCTTCAAATTCTAAAGGCAATCCTTAATAATAGAGGGGAAAAAAGTACTGTATTGTCTCTTATGCCCACAAGAGGGAGCAATATGCAAATATAAACCAAATCAAGCATTGCATCTTTTATTGAAATGAAAAGACATTCACTTTTTAAAAGTGCATTAACTTTGAAAAAAAAAATTTTTTTAAATAAAATATAATTTCCTTGATGTGCATGCAAGGAAAATTAGGTTACAATAGTGCATAAAACTGTGCAAAAGATTCCATTTCAAATAAATGCTGTTCTTTTGAACTTTCTATTCATCAAAGAATCCTGAAGTAAAATTGTACACAACTGTTTTCAACATTGATTATAATGAATGTTTGAGCATCAAATCATCATATTAGAGTGATTTGTGAAGGATCATGTGACACTGAAGACTGGAGTAATGATGCTGAACATTCAGCTTTGATCACAGGAATAAATTACACTTTAAAAAGCCTTGGTGAGCAGAAGAAACTTCTTTTAAAAACACTAAAAATCTTATCGATCCGAAACTTCTGACTGGTAAGTGTGAGTCCGAATTTTGCGTACGCCATTTTTGGCAACATTAGCAAAACATAATGGCTACGACGGACAGGAAAAATCCTTGTGTCCTCGATATAAACCCAACAGATGGCCGTCTTTCTCGTGTTCTCCATGTTCCACGATGAGATGCCAAAAGTATCGCCGTTTATCATTTCCGAAAGAATTAGCAAGTTCTGCTAAGTGTCTTGTTAAGGAGCTGACAGCGGTCCTCCTGAGGAAGCACACCGATCAGCATTACGGTGATTTAGACTCATTCAGTGGCTGTAAAACTTCATCCAGAACACATGTGCAACAAGCAGCATCCTAAAGCGTGAACTCTGACCTAAAGCACTGCTTTGGGATCGCACCGCGTCTGATGGGTGTGTTGTGAATTTGAACGTTCACTTTTGGCTTTATGGCTTGGCTTTACGCGGCCTTCCCTCGGCACATCTGGCTACAGCGCAGCGTGTCGCTAACCGTGTGCAGTTGCTGAACATCTGCTTCTGATATTGTGTACTTGGTACATTCTGAAACCCATTCCTGTCCCTCGTTTGTCCTGCTTCTGTCGCTCATACCGGCAGAACGCCACATACAGTCTAACCAAAGACGATTCAGACACCAGATATTTTTCACTAGTGTGATCAGGACACTGTAGTTCAAGTGAGGAGAGCAGAATAAAGTAAACTGTGACACATTATACCCACATATTCCTCATACAGAGACTACCAGTGACATTTGTGACCAATAATGATTCATAACTTTGAGCTGATCATGTTTTGCTGAAGTGTGTTTTCTTTAATTGCTAATGCTCTTTTTACACACAGACTGAACACAATGAAGCATTGCTTGGTGATTGGTTGAGCTAAACTGGTATTATCTAATTGTGTAGTTAAATTTAACAGCTGACAGATATTCAACATAATTCATGTGTGAGACAGTCTAACAGAAGGACGGACAAAACCAGTCAAATATCAGCTGAGTTCTGCTCATATTTTACTACCATTCTCTAAACTATAGCGAATAAACTGAGATAATGTGAGAAATGTTGAAGGAGTCTGAATACAGTTTGGGTTTGATTGTATATTATTGTACATAACAGGGCTGCCAACTTTTGAGTTTAGCTTGGAGTGATAATTATATATGGGGGGGAGGGGGTGATTTGCTTTTGATTTTGATTCAATATTTCAGGTACAGAAGGGTAGAATGTTAATCAGGGAAACAACAAACACCCCTTTCCTACAATCAACTAAAAGCTCTCATTCATAACCAATGGATAGAAGCTTTTTGCTTTTTTGATCAAATGTCCGCCAAGGTACGGAGTAAATGATCTGTCTTAACACTGGACACTTAAATCACGGCCTAGTGTGCAGAAAACCCAAACCGTCACAGAAATACTTCACAATATACTAGTTGAAAAGCCTCAAACAAAACACTTGACGCCGCTTAAATGCCAAACTGTGTTCGTGCTTTATTAAACCGTTTCGACAAGTTCGTTTCCAGACAGACCGATTAAAAAAATTACATAAATCCTGTTACTTTACTCCAAGAAGCTGACAGCCAATCAGATTGCCTGATCAAAACAAGTCCAAAAGCTTGCCACTTGTCCCAAAAGAGCTACATTACAATTACTAGCATAATTGGTAAATGCTTCATTTTTATCAACACAGAACAGAGTACTAGAAACCTTTGACATTCCTAATTAGTATATATGCTAATGGTACACTTAGCCAATCACAGTAGCCCTGGATCTCACTTGGCCAATCACAAGACTCTCTGCAACAGACTCGGCCAATCACTAATGCCCTTGCTGAGCACAGCCAATCACAAGCAGCCCAGCGACAGCATCAGCCAGTGTCCACTCCACTGCCATATATGGGATGAGGTGATGTCATGAAGAGAGGTGTGTTCAGTAGATGATCTCTCCTCTTCAATGACATTAATTACGCTTATTAAAAAGAACAGGACAGAGAGTAATGATTTACGGTCCAGCTTGACAGACTGTTCTGCCAGCTTTCTGCTGAAAACACACCATTGAATAACAGAATCCCATTGAGCAGGACCAGAAACATACATTCATCAAGAGCCACGTCCGTCAGATGAGACAAAACCCCTCGGCACCACTGCACTTACCAAGAGCGCCACCATGTGGCTCAATGCAAAACTACAGACAGCTGTGTGGAAGCATGTTTGTGACACGATTGCACCAGGAGCGGATTCACAACACATTCTTCAGAATAAAACTGCTATTTTCTTATTATTATTTTCTAACATATCTTAAGAATTTTCTAATATTTTTTCTAAGACAAAACTTGAGAATTTTAATTCCTGAAAATAATGTTTTTTTTCCAAAATCATCATAAATAACTTCTTAAACTTAACGTGAATAACCTCCAACTTCCCAAAGGTAAGATGTTTAATTAATTCATTGGGTTGTTTTAAACACTAAGCATTACAACACTTGACTCAGGCTTGTTAAAACATACATTTAAAATACACGTCACATTAGCAAACACGTCGCTGAGCGCTGATGAAAATAGCGCATGCTTATTAATAAGGATGCACCATAATGAAAATTGACCGATAACCGATAATTCTTTATATTTGAAAGCCGATAACCGATATATTGGCCGATAAATCTAAATCCGAATTTTTATATAATTTTTGAGAGCCTGATCACAAAAACAAAAGTTTCATGATTAAAAGCCACGTCTAAAGCACACAATTATAATGCTCTCATTATGATTTTATGTAGCCGATATTAACTTAACTGTATTTTCCTTTTCTGAAGTGATTCCAATCATATTTCAAGCGATTCAGATCCATCATGTTGAACAGTGCGCATCTGAAGAGTCTCAGCTAAAGGAAGTAATACATTATTTATCGAGCCGATAACATTAAAAAATTAACATAAATCGGCCGATTATGATTCTTATGGCAATCTACAGGCGGAATTACAATTAATTACATCCATACAATGAATCCATACTATCACGTGTACCTTGAAATGCAATGTCGCTTTGGATAAAAGCGTCTGCCAAATGCATAAATGTAAATGTACAATCATTTACCGATAAAGCTTTTCAGCACAAATGAACCCAGAGACTCACGCTCTTCTGAAGACGGTTCTGTTCTCCCGATGTTTGCTGAACATTTTGGGCAGAAGCTTCAGGGTGACTTTGGCTGCTCTTGCTCTCCTGATCATCCACATGCCCTTAAAAGAGGAAAAAGAAGTGAGTTCCTTTTGAAGTGGAACTCCGACATCGCATCTTGCTGTTGAAGCCGTAGAGAACGGCCTCAGCGTGACCGACCATGACGTCACGCTCATAGAAGAGTGTGTGAGTTACATGTCCTCAGCTTTGTTGTCTTCAGGAGCCGCTTTGTCTGTGTGTGCCCGGCTCCCATGCTAGAGACACGGGTACGAATCCCGCATGCAGTGGGTTTAGTAGGACCGGTTACATTTGGTGCCGTGACCCGGATGGCACTCACCTCCTTCGGGTGTCGACGGCTGCCGAGCAGGAGAGCGTCTCTGTTGGACTGTTGACTCAGTCGAGCGGTGTCCTCCAGAAACCTGTAATCTACATGAGCGGACCGTTATCTTCAACAATAACTCCTCACATTCATTAAGCTGTGTAACTACCACACCGTGTCCTAACCAGACGCGATAAGACTCCAGCGACAAATAATTTGTCTGTCCACACCAGACGCGACTGCACGATGCGTCAAAATCAATCAAAACCCACAGCCAATCAGAACAGCGTGTGGGCGGTGTCAGCCAATCAGAACAGTGTGTGGGCGGAGTCAGCCAATCAGAACAGCGTGTGGGCGGTGTCAGCCAATCAGAACAGCGTGTGGGCGGTGTCAGCCAATCAGAACAGCGTGTGGGCGGAGTCAGCCAATCAGAACAGCGTGTGGGTGAGGTCAGCCAATCAGAACAGTGTGTGGGCGGAGTCAGCCAATCAGAACAGCGTGTGGGTGAGGTCAGCCAATCAGAACAGCGTGTGGGCGGAGTCAGCCAATCAGAACAGGGTGTGAGCGGGGCCAGCCAATCAGAACAGTGTGTGGGCGGAGTCTCGCGGCACCAGAGAGTAATCTTGACGGCACTCGCAAGAAAATGGATAAGTCGCTACATAATCAAATTCATAAATATTAAACCATTTAAACATTATTAAAAACACATAGGCTACTGAGTTACTAAAACAATTTTTGTCAAAGAATACACTTGTTTGTTCACAGTTTGAACGTTCTTGTTTCCATTTGTTTAATTTCAAGGTCTGAGGTGAATTATCCATTGTTGCTTTTACAGCCTCAAAGCTGGAGCACTAAATGATATTCAGAGTCACATGACACGCTTTTACCATTAAATAAAGCACATAAACAGCGCCTGAGATTATCATCGCCACACTTTGTGTTTGATGTTCCAGCGCGACGTCTCAGAAAAATAGAAACCGTTTCTAAAATAGAATCGTCGCCGTCGCGGCTGGTTAGGACAAACACTCTGATCAACATGGAGAAGAAGCTTTTATCGCGCTTTAGGACGCGTGTGTAGTTAGGACGCGTGTGTAGTTAGGACGCGTGTGTAGTTAGGACGCGTGTGTAGTTAGGACGCGTGTGTAGTTAGGACGCGTGTGTAGTTAGGACGCGTGTGTAGTTAGGACGCGTGTCGCGTGTGTAGTTAGGACGCGTGTGTAGTTAGGACGCGTGTGTAGTTAAGACGCGTGTGTAGTTAGGACGCGTGTGTAGTTAAGACGCGTGTGTAGTTAGGACGCGTGTGTAGTTAGGACGCGTGTGTAGTTAGGACGCGTGTGTAGTTAGGACGCGTGTGTAGTTAGGACGCGTGTCGCGTGTGTAGTTAGGACGCGTGTGTAGTTAAGACGCGTGTGTAGTTAGGACGCGTGTGTAGTTAGGACGCGTGTGTAGTTAGGACGCGTGTGTAGTTAGGACGCGTGTGTAGTTAGGACGCGTGTGTAGTTAGGACGCGTGTGTAGTTAGGACGCGTGTGTAGTTAGGACGCGTGTGTAGTTAGGACGCGTGTCGCGTGTGTAGTTAGGACGCGTGTCGCGTGTGTAGTTAGGACGCGTGTGTAGTTAGGACGCGTGTCGCGTGTGTAGTTAGGACGCGTGTGTAGTTAAGACGCGTGTGTAGTTAGGACGCGTGTGTAGTTAGGGCGCGTGTGTAGTTAGGGCGCGTGTGTAGTTAGGGCGCGTGTGTAGTTAGGACGCGTGTGTAGTTAGGACGCGTGTGTAGTTAGGACGCGTGTCGCGTGTGTAGTTAGGACGCGTGTGTAGTTAGGACGCGTGTGTAGTTAGGACGCGTGTCGCGTGTGTAGTTAGGACGCGTGTCGCGTGTGTAGTTAGGACGCGTGTGTAGTTAGGACGCGTGTCGCGTGTGTAGTTAGGACGCGTGTGTAGTTAAGACGCGTGTGTAGTTAGGACGCGTGTGTAGTTAGGGCGCGTGTGTAGTTAGGGCGCGTGTGTAGTTAGGGCGCGTGTGTAGTTAGGACGCGTGTGTAGTTAGGACGCGTGTGTAGTTAGGACGCGTGTCGCGTGTGTAGTTAGGACGCGTGTCGCGTGTGTAGTTAGGACGCGTGTGTAGTTAGGACGCGTGTGTAGTTAGGACGCGTGTGTAGTTAGGACGCGTGTGTAGTTAGGACGCGTGTGTAGTTAGGACGCGTGTGTAGTTAGGACGCGTGTGTAGTTAGGGCGCGTGTGTAGTTAGGGCGCGTGTGTAGTTAGGGCGCGTGTGTAGTTAGGACGCGTGTGTAGTTAGGACGCGTGTGTAGTTAGGACGCGTGTGTAGTTAGGACGCGTGTGTAGTTAGGACGCGTGTGTAGTTAGGACGCGTGTGTAGTTAAGACGCGTGTGTAGTTAAGACGCGTGTGTAGTTAGGACGCGTGTGTAGTTAAGACGCGTGTGTAGTTAGGACGCGTGTGTAGTTAGGACGCGTGTGTAGTTAGGGCGCGTGTGTAGTTAGGGCGCGTGTGTAGTTAGGGCGCGTGTGTAGTTAGGACGCGTGTGTAGTTAGGACGCGTGTGTAGTTAGGACGCGTGTGTAGTTAGGACGCGTGTGTAGTTAGACCGCGTGTGCAGTTAGGACGCGTGTGCAGTTAGGACGCGTGTGTAGTTAGACCGCGTGTGCAGTTAGGACGCGTGTGTAGTTAGGGCGCGTGTGTAGTTAGGGCGCGTGTGTAGTTAGGACGCGTGTGTAGTTAGGACGCGTGTGTAGTTAGGACGCGTGTGTAGTTAGGACGCGTGTGTAGTTAGGACGCGTGTGTAGTTAGGACGCGTGTGTAGTTAGGACGCGTGTGTAGTTAGGACGCGTGTGTAGTTAGACCGCGTGTGCAGTTAGGACGCGTGTGCAGTTAGGACGCGTGTGCAGTTAGGACGCGTGTGCAGTTAGGACGCGTGTGCAGTTAGGACGCGTGTGTAGTTAAGACGCGTGTGTAGTTAAGACGCGTGTGTAGTTAGGACGCGTGTGTAGTTAAGACGCGTGTGTAGTTAGGACGCGTGTGTAGTTAGGACGCGTGTGTAGTTAGGGCGCGTGTGTAGTTAGGGCGCGTGTGT
>NC_138235.1:41249566-41259566 GCF_964197995.2 Scardinius erythrophthalmus
TATGTGTGTGTGCTGTATATAATTATTTTGTATAAATACACACACATGCATGTATATATTTAAGAAATATTTGCATGTATATACTGTATATTTATATATAATTTATATATAATATAAATATTTTATATATATATAGCCTAAATAACACATATATGATTGGATGATATAAATATGATATAAATATTGTATATAATATAATATAAATATCATTGTAAGAGGGTACAAACATATTTCCCTTATTAAAGTAATTAAATATTCCATATCCATATTCATATATATTATTAGTGTACATATTTAGATGGGCACAATGAGAAAAGGGTGATTTTATTAATAGAAGTAAAAAAAAAAAAAAAAAAAAAAATCTCACGAGAACATTGTGATTAAATCATACATTTTATTTAATGTCAAAATATTAAATATTTACATTTTTCGTCTTTGTTTTGTTTCTGTAGGCACATTTAGTGACAGTTTCGATACTGCAATCATAAGTTAACAGGTGTTACACTTCCTGTGTGTGATCACGTGATCTGAATCTGGCCAATCGCAGCTGCCAGAACACAACATATACTCCCTATTTGTGTTTATATACAAATACAAATTTGACATAAATAAGATTTCGAACTAAATGGCAAGTGACCAGATAGATCTCTGAGAGATATCATAATTTATTGGAGTACAGTATTTTTTGGAGAAATAAAAAGATAACATAAATAAACAAACATATAATGTCCAAATATACATAAGGGAAAAATAAAAAATGACTAACTCTTTGCTATCGCTGAATACTGCAGCACCACGGAGAAGTCGACCCTGACACCGTGTCCTAACCAGACGCGACACGTCTTGCAGAGAGACTCCGCCCACACTCTCTTCTGATTGGCTGTGATTTTGGACTGATTTGGTTGTGAGTGCAGTACACTTGCAGAGAGACTCCGCCCACACTCTCCTCTGATTGGCTGTGATTTTGGACTGATTTGGTTGTGAGTGCAGTGCGCTTGCAGAGACTCCGCCCACACTCTCTTCTGATTGGTTGTGATTTGATGTGATGTGATTTTGTCATATCTCTTAGTTGCGTTGCTAGAATCTCATCGCATCGCGTCTGGTTAGGACCTCAGAGATGTCACAAATATAAGTTTTTGTAAAGAATGTAAATTCACATATTTGAAATATTTTAAATGATTTCAAAGAACCATTCGCTGACAAAAACTTCCATCAAGTATCCTCGTTATTGTTTTCATCAGTCTGATACTTGCGGCGTCTCTTTAAGGGTCATGAACGACGTTCTCCTTAACGTATAAAGTATATTAAGCCAAAGTATAACATAACTTATCAACACACTGTTCATATAAATTAGGTTTGTTCTGATCGAAATGACTAAGTACACGCAAAAGTACAACAGAAGAAGCCAGCACAAACGAACACCTTACGGCCAGAAACACACTGTACACAAATACACAGACACCAATGATTGATTGATCGATGAACATACGTCACATTGTGTTTCTGTGGCGCTCAAAGTGATTCCTTCAAATGTCAGTCTGTAACTATTGTTCCATCTAAAGTTGCAAAAACAATAGCTATACTTCCATCCACCGATTTTTAACGCGCATTTTGTGATATCGCATAAAAAAACACTGGATGGAATCGCAAAAATACGCATAAATTCTTGTTAAAAAAAATCAAAATTAATTTTTTTTTTATCTGATAAACTGTGATGGAAACACATTTTCATAATAAACCCCTCGATGTTCCTCAGCAGAGGCTGTGATTGGATAACTGGAGTAACCAGTGGACCAATGGCGTCGCAGCATTTCTAATGTTGGTTTGGTGTTTCTGAAACGCTGGAGTCGAAGTGTGTGATCAGGATGATGTGGTTTAATTCCCTCCAGAAGTGTCTCACACACACGAGTGTGTTCCCGAACACCAGCATCTGAACGGAAGTCAGAATTGCGAGATATTAAGTCAGAATTGCGAGATATAAAGTCAGAATTGCGAGATATAAAGTCAGAATTGCGAGATATAAAGTCAGAATTGCGTGATATTAAGTCAGAATTGCGAGATATAAAGTCAGAATTGCGAGATATAAAGTCAGAATTGCGAGATATTAAGTCAGAATTGCGAGATATAAAGTCAGAATTGCGAGATATAAAGTCAGAATTGCGAGATATAAAGTCAGAATTGCGAGTTATAAAGTCAGAATTGCGAGATATAAAGTCAGAATTGCGAGATATAAAGTCAGAATTGCGAGATATTAAGTCAGAATTGCGAGTTATAAAGTCAGAATTGCGAGATATAAAGTCAGAATTGCGTGATATTAAGTCAGAATTGCGAGATATAAAGTCAGAATTGCGAGATATAAAGTCAGAATTGCGAGATATTAAGTCAGAATTGCGAGATATAAAGTCAGAATTGCGAGATATAAAGTGAGAATTGCGAGATATAAAGTCAGAATTGCGAGATATTAAGTCAGAATTGCGAGATATAAAGTCAGAATTGCGAGATATAAAGTCAGAATTGCGAGATATAAAGTCAGAATTGCGAGTTATAAAGTCAGAATTGCGAGATATTAAGTCAGAATTGCGAGATATAAAGTCAGAATTGCGAGTTATAAAGTCAGAATTGCGAGATATAAAGTCAGAATTGTGAGATATAAAGTCAGAATTGTGAGATATAAAGTCAGAATTGTGAGATATAAAGTCAGAATTGTGAGATATAAAGTCAGAATTGAGAGATATAAAGTCAGAATTGAGAGATATAAAGTCAGAATTGCGAGATATAAAGTCAGAATTGCGAGTTATAAAGTCAGAATTGTGAGATATAAAGTCAGAATTGTGAGATATAAAGTCAGAATTGTGAGATATAAAGTCAGAATTGTGAGATATAAAGTCAGAATTGCGAGATATAAAGTCAGAATTGCGAGATATAAAGTCAGAATTGCGAGATGTAAAGTCAGAATTGCGAGATGTAAAGTCAGAATTGCGAGATATAAAGTCAGAATTGCGAGTTATAAAGTCAGAATTGCGAGATGTAAAGTCAGAATTGTGAGATATAAAGTCAGAATTGCGAGATGTAAAGTCAGAATTGTGAGATATAAAGTCAGAATTGTGAGATATAAAGTCAGAATTGCGAGATATAAAGTCAGAATTGCGAGATATAAAGTCAGAATTGCGAGATGTAAAGTCAGAATTGCGAGATGTAAAGTCAGAATTGCGAGATATAAAGTCAGAATTGCGAGTTATAAAGTCAGAATTGCGAGATATAAAGTCAGAATTGTGAGATATAAAGTCAGAATTGCGAGATATAAAGTCAGAATTGCGAGATATAAAGTCAGAATTGCGAGATGTAAAGTCAGAATTGCGAGATATTAAGTCAGAATTGCGAGATATAAAGTCAGAATTGCGAGTTATAAAGTCAGAATTGCGAGATATTAAGTCAGAATTGCGAGATATAAAGTCAGAATTGCGAGTTATAAAGTCAGAATTGCGAGATATAAAGTCAGAATTGTGAGATATAAAGTCAGAATTGTGAGATATAAAGTCAGAATTGTGAGATATAAAGTCAGAATTGTGAGATATAAAGTCAGAATTGCGAGATATAAAGTCAGAATTGTGAGATATAAAGTCAGAATTGTGAGATATAAAGTCAGAATTGTGAGATATAAAGTCAGAATTGAGAGATATAAAGTCAGAATTGAGAGATATAAAGTCAGAATTGCGAGATATAAAGTCAGAATTGCGAGTTATAAAGTCAGAATTGTGAGATATAAAGTCAGAATTGTGAGATATAAAGTCAGAATTGTGAGATATAAAGTCAGAATTGTGAGATATAAAGTCAGAATTGTGAGATATAAAGTCAGAATTGCGAGATATAAAGTCAGAATTGCGAGATGTAAAGTCAGAATTGCGAGATGTAAAGTCAGAATTGCGAGATATAAAGTCAGAATTGCGAGTTATAAAGTCAGAATTGCGAGATATTAAGTCAGAATTGCGAGATATAAAGTCAGAATTGCGAGTTATAAAGTCAGAATTGCGAGATATAAAGTCAGAATTGTGAGATATAAAGTCAGAATTGTGAGATATAAAGTCAGAATTGCGAGATATAAAGTCAGAATTGTGAGATATAAAGTCAGAATTGTGAGATATAAAGTCAGAATTGTGAGATATAAAGTCAGAATTGTGAGATATAAAGTCAGAATTGTGAGATATAAAGTCAGAATTGAGAGATATAAAGTCAGAATTGAGAGATATAAAGTCAGAATTGAGAGATATAAAGACAGAATTGAGAGATATAAACCTGCAATTACAAGAAATAAACTAGAAATACTGAATTTTTTCCTCAGAACTGCATGTTTATTTCTTGCAATTCTGACTTTATATCTCACAATTCTGACAATTGTGAGATAAAAAGTCGCAATTATCTTTTAAAATGTTTTATTCTGTGGCGGAAACAAGCTTTCATAAAACACAAGTATTGAAATCGCTAAATAAAGCAGTGCTTCCCTCGCATGTGTTCACGAGAACAAAATCGTCACTTCTGGGGAAACTGGCGCAAAATATCAGTAATAAAAGAATAAAAAGTGTCTCGGTAAATGTGTTTCCATCATAGTTTATGCGCATGTTTTCTTATCAAAGAAATTGAGCGTAACGTTTTCTTGTAGCACTTTACAATAAGGTCTCATTTATTAACATTAGTTGATGCATTACCTAACCTGAACTCACACTGAATTAACTGCTTTTACAGTATTAATTATACTTTGTTAATGTTTGTTAATACAAATGTTCATGCTAGTTTACAGTGCATTAACTAATATTAACAGAAGCAACTCTCGATCTTACAAATGTGTCAGTATATGCTGAGATTTACATTTACCAAGATTAATAATACATACTGTAGAAGTATCGGTCATTGTTATTCATCTTAACAATGGTAAATTAAATGGTAACACTTTACAATAAGTTTACATGAACTAAGAATGAATACTTCTACAGCATTTATTAATCTTAGTTAATATTAATTTCAACATTTACTAATACATTATTAAAATCAAAGGTTGTATTTGTTAACATTAGCTAATGCACTGTGAACATGAACAAACAATGAACAGCTGTATTTTTATTAACTAACATTAACAGAGATTAATAAATACAGTAACAAATGTATTGCTCATGGTAAGTTCATGTTAGTTAATACAGTAACTAATGTTACCAATGAAATCTTGTTGTGAAGTTTTTTTTCAATGCACATTTTAATGCCATTTCCCTCCAGCTTTTTTAATATCCCAAAATTTGCATTAGAACATGTGGATGGAAACATAACGTTCTTTAACTAACTTGCTCAGCAAGATTTGTCTTCAAACTTGTAGTCGTAACAGTGAGTCATCACATTTTCTTTCTTTAAAACTGTTTTAAACTCAGTTACAGAAAAGCGTAGACTGGTCTAATTTGAATCCATTGAAGCGGGAGTTTGCGCTGGCGTACTTGCGTAGAGTTTGTTTGTGGCTGGATGCGCCTGAACACGAGCACCTGTGCGTGAAGGAGGTAGAGCGCCGTCTAAAGAGTCTGAACCCGAGACTCAACAGAGGAAACACAACAGCAGTCTCGCTTGTTCTTCAGTCGCTCGGTTCACCGGCGGATCCGTGCGGAGACGAAGTCCTTCAGTGTTTCACAGAAAGCAGACCGGACCCACTTCCAAGTGCCGCTGGTCTCCTGGACTCGAGGGAACGAGACCTTGGACGTCCACGATGGGAAGATGATGAGTGTCCTGCGTTTGGAACAGGAATCGGGACTGATGCCAGCTGCCGTCGCGGATCTGTCGGGAGAAACGGGAAAACGTCACGATTTTCCAAGGGAAAATAAATCACTCAAAAAACAACAACAAGAAACGCACAGATAAGTTGCATCAGTGTGTATTAAAAGTTGGTAACACTTCACGATAGCGATGAAAAGGTTAGCAGTTTGACGATAAAATATCGATATAACGATATAAAATACGATATAAAAAATATATAAAAATATATAAAAAATATTTCAAATATCAGCTCTGCCTTAAATTATTACATTGTTTAAATTTATACATTTTTAGCTAACTGTGATTTCGTATGTACATTTCAACCGCCACAGTGGCTATAGGAGTGACTGCGTTTAGGGTTGGGTATCGTTTTAATTTTAACGAATCCGATTCCTAATTTCGATTCCAATAAGGTAAACAAAAACAATCTTAGACATCATTCACATATTGGGCCCTATTTTAACGATCTGAAACGCAAGTATCAAACGCGAAACGCAAGTAACTTTGTGAGCGGATCTCGGGCGCTGTTGCTATTATACGTGCGGGATAAATGACTCTTGCGCCCGACGCAAATCTAAAATGTGTTGGTCTGAAGTCGCTTCATTTCTCATAGGTGTGGTTTGGCGTAACGTGAAATAAACCAATCAGAGCGTCATCTCACATTCCCTTTAAGAGCAGGCGCGCTTGTTCCATGGCGGATTGCTATTATAACGGTGGATTTGCCAGGAGCGGTTCACAGCCGAGGAGACCGACGTTCTCGTCAGGGCCGTAAAACACAGAGAAGTGACATTGGGGATGGAGAAACACACCCAGATTAGCTTCGGTATGATAATTTGGGTAAATGTGTAAGCTAGATTTATGCCTATTTTTCACATCTTCATGGACACCACAATGATTTCCCTCGTGTGGTAATATTTTTCCTTGTAATTATGTATGATTTGCAAAAATGAAAACTGCTGTGTCTGTGTAGACGAGAGAATCAAAGTGTGTGTGTGTTGTGCTCACGCTACATTATGGCCAAGCATGCGCCCTTAAAATAGCATATGAATAACGCGCCACTGACTTTTCGCTGAACCGCTCCCGGGAGCGCAAGTTCATTCCCTAATTTACTGACGTGCGTCTGTGGATGGAAAAGTCCACTGTGCGTCGGGTGCAAAATAGGAATGATACATGCGTCGGTGTACAAAGTTGCGCTGGGTGCGAGATAGGGCCTGTGTGTTATTGCAAAACATTTAATTGTATCTGAATATCATGAACAGAAATCAACAGGCTAAAGAACACTTACACAAGGTTTAAAAATAAAATAAAAAACCCTACCCTAACTTATATAGTTTTCAAGCATTATTAAAGACGAGTAAACACTCGTAAACAAGTAAATTAGCAATCGCAACAAATAGACACAACTGAACAAAGATATGATTGAAATAAACAGTGTTTTAAGATTTTCAGGTGTTCAGGTACAGAAACTAAAATATCTGCAGTTTATCAATAAAACATACATTACAAATATATTTACAGAAGTTATTCAGTGAACTTTCTCTTTGTCTTCTGTAGTTTTATTACATGAACACAGAAAACAGAGTCTCTCGCTCGAATGGTTTAAAGTCATATTAAAATACACACAAAGGAATCGATAAGAGGAATCGAAATTTGTATTATATAACAAGTATCTGATTCCTGACTTCAAGTATTCGATTCCAGAATTGAAATACAGTTTGGCATTAAGCGAGGTTAACAACAGTCTCACGCGGGGAAGTTTCGTTTTGTGTGAAAGCGTGATGGAAGGCAGAGTGCTGAGAGAAATGATATTAAACAATATATGAAGAGATTAATTCTATCACGTCACGTGTAGACTAAACCCGGTCCTGATTCACATTAGAGTGGATCTTCAATCCAGATTCACATCACCTCACAGTTGTCCAGAAGCACTTGAGGACTCAGAGGCGAGTTCTCCTCGAACTCCTGACCGTTCCAGCCTCGGAAACGCAAAGCCCTCGGCGCGTGGACGTCAGGATTCGCCGGGTCGTTGAAGCAGTGGAGAGAAACGCTCTGAGTGACCGTCACACTCAGCAAGTGTAAGAACTTCATCTGGACTTTCCCCACATCAAACACGGCCTGTGGAGACAAACAGGGTCACGTCGGAAACACAAACCAGCGTCTCAGTGTTTATGTAATCAGCATTCTGCGTTCTGGCAACTGTGTGTTTACGGTTTACCCTGACAAATGATCCGGCTTACAGGAAAATCAGCTTTAAATTAAAATCAGATTGTCCTTTCCGAGGAAATACGAGATTGAGTTACATCAAACGCTTCTCAGTGTTTAGATAATGAGGAAACTTTGCTTGATTTTGTCCGTAAGTGAATGAAGAGAGAGAAATAAAACACTTTCGCACAGTCATGTTCAGATTCAGATGCGGAAACATTCGTTTTGAGCTTTTACAGTAAAACCTCAGTGGGTTTAATCAGAGATCCATGGAAATAATGTCATTAAATGACCCGAATTAAAGTGTGAGGTCAAAATAAATGTATTTTAACCCTCTGGTTGCCTTAAAAATTGTACGTTTAGTTTTTTTCACGAATTTTTTATTTCATCTTAATGGTAAGAAACTTGGTATATGAACAAACACACAAAAAAATCATGGACGTGTTTCGAAAAGATTAAATGGTCCTGAAATAAATAAATGTAAGTATGAAAAAAGTTATGGAAGTTTAAATTGACAGTAAATCTAATACACTGTACTTAATATTTTTTCTTTTATATAAAATATATATTTTACAAAATATTTTTTACTATAAAATTACTATAAAATTAAAGCCATATTTCTAACCAAGTCGTGTTCCAAATTTGAAGTTGATATCACAAAAAAAATGAAGTTCCCATGAGATTTTATTTAGGCGTAATACCAGAAATAGCCACCGGGTGACATACATTCCATTGAATTTAATTGTATGCATTCTGCCATAACAAATTAATAAAGTTCTGTCCAAATATCACTTCTGTCACAAAATATGGAACCTTGAGACTCAGACCTTTCTTACAATATGTGGTTTGTCAAGATTAGAAAAGGTTTTGATCATAAATTCTGAAACATGATGACAATACCTTCTCAGCGGAGACGGGGTTCACACAGGTCTGTCCGCCTGAGCTGAAGTTACAGAACACCTGGATGGAGTCAGACGTGCAGCCCAGATTCGGATCCACCCAGAACAGTCCTGATCAACACACACACACACACACACACACACACACACACACACACACATTTGGCGATTTAATGCAGTCCTTCCACAAGAGGAGTTGAAAGTAGAGATGCACTGATACTACATTCCTCCACCGACACCGACAGCTGATTATTTAGAATGATGATGTTGACCGATGCCGATAACAATAGTTAGATTTTTCATAAGGAAAAAAAAATCTCTCCCAAATAATGCTTCAAATTATACAGGGAACTGTCACGTCACATTTAAGAGCGTCAAAAGGCCATTTATTTGTCTGAATTTTGTTAAAATGTATAGAAATTGAAAGCTGAGACTTTGTTTCTTATCAGAAGTAATAGCTCAAAGCTCTTTGTGATTATTGGACGGGAGACGCTACAAATAATGTTTGATGTGGGAAAAACTGCAGATCTGGCAACCCTGAACTACAGCTGATCCACAGGGCAAATAAAGCCTGCGTTAACTTCGCTATTTTTAACTGTTAAAGCCTTAGTGTTGCGTAAACTCACCCTAAATTCAACACGAGAGATTGTCTTCACACACAGGATGAGTGTCAGTCTGACACGTTTTTGATTGACAGGATATAATCTGCCCTGATCATCGGCTGTTTTTAAGCAATCGTGAAAATAATGTCTTCATCTGTGCATCTCTACTTATTTGTTTTATTTTTTCTATTTTTCTACTCTAAGTATTTAAATTAGTTCAGAATTATTAATACACTACCAGTCAAATGTTTGGAATCAGATTTTACATAATTCTAACCATCATATCAGAGTGATTTGTGAAGGATCATGTGACACTGAAGACTGGAGTAATGATGCTGAACATTCAGCTTTGATCACAGGAATAAATTACACTTTACTGTATATTCACATAGACAACAGATGATTTACACTACAATAATGTTTCACAATATTGCTGTATTTTTGATCCATTTCAATTTCAATGCATTTATAAAGCGCATAATAATACACCAATGTTGACTATAGTGCTGC
>NC_138235.1:41264566-41269566 GCF_964197995.2 Scardinius erythrophthalmus
TGACAAATTATCCCTAATCCATGTCTGTTGCCTAATTATGATCCTTGGGTTAGTGCATGCACAAAAGTCAAACACTGTTATGAATAAACAATAATGAGTGTGATGTACCTGTGGCCCTGGACGGCCCTGTGGCCCCTGAGGCCCCTGTGCAAAGAAACACACACATTACAAGCAAATTATTTAACTAGAACTTTAGTCTGAATAATGAAATCAACCGTTCTGGAGTTTAAACCCACAGACTTTCAGGTACTCGTCGAGATCAGTAATCATCTGAGTAATAAATCAATCAGTATCATATTATGACTTGATAAAATAATTAATGATGGGAAACGATGATTAAACACATCCAAAATAAAAGTTTGTGTTTACATAATATATATGTGTGTAAAATTATTTTGTATATTTAAATGCACACACATGTGCATGTATGTATTTAAGAAAAATGTATATTTATATATAATATAAATTATGAGTAATGTATATACATGCAAATATTTCTAAAATACATACATGCATATGTGTGCATTTATATATACGAAATAATTATACACAGTACACACACGTATATTATGTAAACACAAACTTTTATTTTGATGTGATTAATCATTGCCAAGCACTAAAAATAATATGTCATGATAAATAAGCACATTATACGTATGATCAGCTCCAGCTTATGTGTGTGTGTTAGTGTGTGTGTGATGGAGCGCTGGCGCCCTCACTGGTGTTCTGGAGGCTGTTGCACAACTGTTACACAAGTCCGTCTGAACATGCAGATATTTCATTAAATGAGCGGAAAGATCCTGATTTGTGATCTGGCATTAGAATAAACAGAGTTGTGATATATACGATCATATCTTACCATCTCTCCACGGCTTCCTTTAGGCCCTCGGGCACCCTGAGGAACCAGCAGAACACCATTTATCATGTATTCAGTTCAATTAAATTCAATTCACATTTATTTGTATAGCGCTTTTCACAACACACATCATTTCAAAGAGTCCACATTACAATTTAGAGAGATCTGTTATCAGAGGAAACTGAGTTATGTATTTCAGAAATGTCCATATATAAAATCACAGTTAGCGTAAAATAAAAATAATTTAAGGAATGTGATAATTGAATGCAGAAACAATGAGCTCATTGAAGTAATGCATACTTGTTTGTTAACAATGATTATGACATTTAGATTTGCATGTATGATTAACACTCATGCCAAACTCGGAATACTTACAGGCTTTCCCACCGGACCGATCATTCCCAGTGGACCGACAGGACCAGAGAATCCCTGAAACAAACACCAACACGTGTTAGATGAGAAGACACGTTTATTTCATTATAAGACAGACGAGACGAGACGCACCAGAACACCGGTTGGCCCTTTGGGTCCAGGAATCCCGGTGAACCCGAAGTCTCCGTTTGGACCCTGAAAAACACACACACACGTAAAAAAAAATCAATTTTTTAGATGTTAAGTAAAACTGAAACTAGTAAAAACATTTAATTGAAATAAAGTTACATATATACACACACATATATATCATATATATCATATATCAGTCTGAACTGTTTGTCTCATGTGTGTGTGACTCTCGTTCTCACTCCTGTCTGTGTCTGTGGTTTAATGTGGTTTAACTGAATACTAACCTTGGGTCCCGGGAAACCTTGGAGTCCCAGCACGCCAGCATCTCCCACCTCACCCTGCGGGAAACAACACACATGACTGACAGCTCACAGCAGCCAATCAGGAAAGAGGATCACGATCCAGACTGGGACATCATCACGCTATTCCCAGACTTACTGCGGCCTGTTCATTCCCAGCAGATCCGACACAATTTTAATATGTCAACATCCACAATCCCTCGACACGTTTATTCACACGCGGCATGTAAGGCGATATTCCCCCTCCGTACGCTGGGAGTTCAAGCTTTATTGTGTTTTCCAGAGTTACGTAAGAGAGCGGAATAGCTGGTTTGTCCCGTGTTTAGCCAACGATCCCCTTACATAAGAACCCGCTGACATTCAGTCCAAGACAAGACCAGGATTGATGATAATCCCAATCAAGGACAATAACTTTTTTTAAATAAATAAATAAATAAATCCCTTGATATCAGTTTTTGGATGCACCAACGAGGAAACAGGATTTCTCTGCAGCAGACTTTATTAACGATAAACTTAAACTTACAGAAACGCTCAGGAGAATAAGAACCAGGACAGAACAACCAGCTCAACATTAACGACAACAGACAATAAACAGGACAACACAGGGCTTAAATACACAGGAAAACAAGAGGAACCGATGACACACCTGAAACAAGGAACCTAATTAATTTGTGACCAAGGAGACAAACAGGTAGGGAACAGAGAACTGATTAACAGACTAGAAGATTAACAAAGAAACTAAAACATAAACTGAACAGAAAAGCAGGACCAAAACAACCTCAAAACATGACTAAATAAACCCAAAAACGTGACAGTACTCTCCCCTCCCAGAAGGCGCGACCTCGAGCTGTAATCCATTCCACCATATTCACCAAGGCATAGCCGGCAGTTCATGCCCCCTCCGAATGACGAATGACTGTATGCTGTATGGGGAGAGGAGCCGTCTCTAGATACTGGAAGGGGACGGAGACTAGAATCACTACTGGACTCTGAATAATGACGGAGATTGGAGATTAGGGTATAGCGGCGGCCATCTTGGCTGGAGGCTTGGGTGCGGCGGCGGCCATCTTGGCAGAGGGCTCGGGCACGGGTGTGGCGGCGGCCATCTAGGCTGGAGGCTCAGGCGGTGGCGGCCATCTTGGAAGAGGGCTTGGGCGTGGCGGCGACCATCTTGGCAGAGGGCTCAGACACGGGCATGGCGGCCGCCATCTTGGCTGGAAGCTCGGGCGCAGCGGCAGCCATCTTGGTAGAGGGCTCGGACGTGGCGGCAGCCATCTTGGCAGAGGGCTATCTTGCATTCCAGAGCCTCTATCTTGGAACGAGGCTCTGGAACGGCAGTGGCCATCTTGGGAAGAGGCTCTGGAATGGCGGCAGCCATCTTGGAATGAGGCTCTGGAATGGTGGCGTCCATCTTGGGACGAGGCTCTGTAATGGCGGCGACCATCTTGAGACGAGGCTCTGGAATGGCGGTGGCCATCTTGGATTAAAATCTGGAATGGCGGCAGCCATCTTGGGACGAGGCTCTGGAATGGCGGCGGACATCTTGGGCCGAGGCTCTGGAATGGCGGCGGCCATCTTGGGACGAGGCTCTGGAATGGCGGCGGCCATCTTGGGAAGAGGCTCTGGAATGGCGGCCATGATGGCTGAGGGCTCATGGGTTGAAGCAGGAACTTGGAGTAGAGCTATACATAGGCGAACGTACTCTCTCCACGAGTAGTTACACATTTCCGGTATGTCCAATAATAGGTCAACCTGTGCTCCAACCCAGTACATGGTCTTGAGGCTGGTATCATTTAAAGCTGGTAGTTTTGAAATATATTATATTATTTTAAGTTAGTTTACTTTGTTTTAAGTAACAGAAACCTGTTACTTGAATTTACTAAAACAGAAAAGTTTTTCCTTTTTCGGGGAAAACGATCCCCGTTCACATGGATCCACGTAAATGACTAAAAATGCTATATTCTGCTGTCAGGCCCAGTAGATGGCGATGTAATGAAACACTACGAGCCTATAGACTGAACACGTAACACGCATGTGCATGACAGATTTGTGTTTTTGTAGTTTACACGGAGACAATAACGCTGTAGGTTTCAAAAACCTGCACGTTCAAACCAAGCGGTAACCTTCCAGACCGAAAGTCTCTCTTGAACCCAACACGGAAGTGACTTAAACTGCAATTCATCGACTAGCCACTAGAGACCAAAAGAGAGTCAATCCCATAGACCCGCATGTTAAAATGCCCAACTTTACAACAGAAATAAACATGTTTACAGCCTGGTACAAAAAGTGGTTTTGTTCTATATAGCTAATGTTGCCCTTCATGACGACTGTGAGGGGGTGAATTTTTTTTATAACTCATACGTTTAAATTATATTAAGCCTTAAAGTTCTGCATAATTAAGGGCGCGGCCACTTGATTGACAGGTGGATTGCCGCTGATGTCACTACTAGCCGTTTGTCTGTTGTCTGTTAGCGTCACGTCACCTCTGCTAATCCGCCTCGCTGCACATTTTCGTTTATCTGGGAGTGACGCTGCCAAGATGGACTCCGTGTGGAATCGGATGTGGGCCGGATCTGGACCGACACTTTCTGTCTGGGTTAAGCACCCAAAACGCTGTTATTGTGTAAAACAACGTCCAAAACGCATAAAAAGTGTCCAGTTTTTTGTGTGGACGCCCCTGTTAGGCAGAGAGGCTCATGGGAGATAGAGTTCTGCACAAATGAAACAGAAACACTCACTGGTTCTCCTTTGGCTCCTTGCTCTCCCTTCACGCCCTGGTCTCCCGTCACTCCCTCCATGCCCTTCACACCCGCAGGTCCTCGATCGCCCGGTAAACCCGTCTCACCCTGCAGAGGTCAAAGGTCATCAAGTGCTTAGCATCATTGCATTGTGGGATCTGGTCTTTCACCCAGTTTACTGCACATTTTGGCCATTAAAGGTGCAGTGTGTAATTATTAGCATCATCTAGTGATGAGGTTGTGAATTGCAACCAACAGAAGTTACGGTGGCCGACAGGAAGTGATGTCGTTGTCTGAGACAGCAGAGAGTAGCCAGTTAAGCAATGAGGTTTCTTTACAAAGATAAATTAAGAAATTATGTTTACTTAATTATTCATAAATTAAATATTGTTCATCATTGTGTCAGTGTTTTATTCGCTGACTTTAGCTAGCTTCTTTTCATGAAGAACAACATAGTGACAAAACGCGTTTGTCCGTTCAGGGCTACCGTAGAAACATGTTGATGATATGTGCTCCTAAATATTACACAATGCACCTTTAAGTACATTATCAAGGTAAAACTAGGAAACAGAAGGAATAAGTTTTGACCTTTAACCCCTCTGG
>NC_138235.1:41274566-41299566 GCF_964197995.2 Scardinius erythrophthalmus
GCTGATGTGTTCTGAGAGTTAATTTTATCATGTTACTGTTGGGTTGCTAGGGTGTTGCTATTTAGTTGCTGATGTGTTCTGAGAGTGTTTTATCATGTTGATGTGTGGTTGCTAGGGTGTTGCTATGCATTTGCTAATGCTTTCTGAAAGTTTTTCTATCATGTCGCTCTGTGGTTGCTATGGTGTTTCTATGCAGTTGCTGAGGTGTTCTGAAAGTTTGTTTTATCATGTTACTGTTGGGTTACTAGGGTGTTGCTATGCATTTGCTGATGTGTTTTGAGAGTTTGTTTTATCATGTTGCTGCGTGGTTACTAGGGTGTTGCTATGCAGTTGCTGATGTGTTTTGAGAGAGTGTTTTATCATGTTGCTGTGTGGCTGCTGTGTGGTGTTTTGACAAAAATAAGCTAGTTAGCGAACAGGAATGTTTTTTCCAAAGCATGAAATACCTCCTTACAGAGACACTAACCTGATATCCATTATCTCCAGGTTCCCCACGTTCACCTTTCTCTCCTAGAGTACCCTGTAAACACACACACACACTGATATGTTGTTTTTATTTCTTCATCATAGAGATGTAAATATCACCGTCTCTTTATTTTGTGATTTCAGTCCAGATGTTCAACAAAAACAGGAAGTTAAAGGAAATTAAGACCTACTGGTTCACCTAAGGGCCCGGGTGGTCCAGCCGTTTTACTGTCTTCTCCTGGGTAACCCTGAAAAAACACTCAGACTCAGAATGGATTTTTTTTCCACCAATTATAGATGCTTCCACAAAATGATTTACTGCTTTAGCAGATTTGCATAGACTGCATAGAGTTTTAAGCATTATATGTACTAATTTAACACAAATTAAACATTTAGACTGAGATTTTTATTCAAGATATCAAATAATGATGTACAACCTTTTCTCCCTTCGGTCCCGGGGGGCCTGCTGGACCTTGCTTTCCAGTGTGACCCTATGGATAAGATAAAAATAGATCATTTTATTGTCTAATATTCTTTTGTGAATGGTGATAGGCTGGCTGGGCTGATAAATCGGCAGACATTTGATATAATTATGGAAAAGCGATACTTTAGGGCTTCGCTCCCAAAATTATCTGCTAGTTTAAGTGTTTGTTTTTGTAAGCATTCTCAAATGCATATTTTTGCAACTCACGGCGTAACCTTGCAGTCCCGGCTCTCCCTGAGGTCCCATAACTCCAGGTCGACCCTGCAAGGTAATGAACAAAACACACACGTACGTTAGCTTGTGTTTGGTGGCAAATAAACGGCTGAAAATAACCCAAGCGTTTCCTGTCAGCAATATTGTCCTGAAAAACATATTATTGGATGATGTCTTAAAAAAATTACCCCTGCTGCTCATCCCATTATGGCTCCATGGAAAAGCATTCGCTTATGAAAACAAGACGCTAGGTTCCCTAACAACGCTTGTTTTTAGATGCAATCGATGTCATAAACACTGTTAAATCCCAGACATTTTTCCTGCTTATAAATTCCAGCCTAAAACCACCAAATCAGCAGGCGCTTAACTGCATTGTACAAGAAAAGCGGATTAGACCCTAGTATCTCTAACGACATTAGTGTAAATCCCATCAAAAATCTTTGGTTCAATTCCAAATCCTGCTAATGTTTACACACACCTTAATTGATCCAGGAAAAGCAGACAGTTTGAGGGTAAAACTCGTTCTCAGCATGTTAAGAGCCTGAGGACATCATTACGCTTCTGTAACTCACTGATTCAGCTCATACGTTTATTTTTAATACCCAATTCATTTAACGATAACACTTTGCATTAAGGTTTTCTAATGCATTTTTAAGAAAAATGTGTTGTAAGCTGTAAAAATAGTTAATGCTTTAACTAATGTTAACAAATGAGTGACACCAATTTAACCAACAAATTTAACCATTTAAGGCAACAATTATTTATATAATACACCATTATCTAAGCTGGACTGTGACGCTATTTTCTTCTCAATCTGTATTGTAAAAAGTGCTATATAAATAAATGTGACTTGACTTTATTATCTAGGACTCCCCAAGTGGTGCAATCAAATACAGCAACAAAATGCAGTTTAATGTTAAGGTTATGGGTTCAAGCTACACAACATTCCCAAATTTCCCCTTGTTAATGAATCCAGTGCATCCATTTCTCTGATTCGGACTATATTGCTATTGAAGGCTTCGTGATGGTGATCAGGATACTGATTAATGGTAATCATCTTTGGGATTTGCACAGCCAATTCTCAATCTCAAAAGACTTGGAGAAAGAGTGTAGGGATGTGTTAAAGAAGAAAGCACACTAACTGCGGGTCCTCTGGTTCCTCGAGCACCTTTGAGTCCTCTCTCCCCAATCTGTCCGATTTCACCAGGCGAACCCATTTCTCCCAGTTGTCCCGGCGGACCTTTTTCACCCTACCAAAGAGGAAGATGAAAATATCAAAGGGAAGGACTGGTCTACAATGTTTAGTGTGGATGACGAGATAAATGCAAATTTAATGTGAAAATAAAGAGCAAGACGTGTCCCAAAAAAGACAAGGCAAAGTAGAGCTTGTTATTAAGGGGTGTTGTGAAAAGTAGGTAACACTTTTCAGTAAGGTCTCATTTTGTTAATGTATTAACTAACATGAGCTGACTGAGCAAACATCACAGTGAAATGGACAAAAAAACATTTTAGTTAAAATATATATATATTTGTTCATTGTTAGTTCATATCAGTTCACAGTGCATTAACTAATGTTAACAACTTTAAATTCTAATTCTGCATTAATAAAGGCTGAAATTAACAATAACAATGACTGATAAATGCTGTAGAAGTGTTGTCCATTGTTAGTTCATGTTAACTAATGCAGTTAACTAGTTTTAACAAATGAAACCTTTAGGAGTACCACAGGGCTCTATTCGAGGTCCATTTTATTTCTGACAGAATACTGCAGATTGAAAACACTTCAGTCTCCCCTCTTGTGCACTTCAAATGCAGTGGTTCCTCATATTGCTTTGATGTAATTTAATGCAATTTTGTGGCTATAATTAATGTTGATCCAGAAACGCTGGTACCTTCTTTCCTGGACGTCCACGGATGCCCGGCAGACCCTGTTTGCCCTCGGGTCCCTGATATAGAAACATCTGCTTTATCTTCACATCATCAGGTGAAATTTCAGAACATCTCACAACAGACTTGCATTATCTAAAGACTTTTGCACACTGCAAAAAATGCTTTTCTTAATTAGTATTTTTGTCTTGTTTCCAGTCCAAATATCAAACATTTCTTAAATCAAGATGCATTTACTAGATGAGTAAAATTATGTCAAATCTTGTTTTCTGGGGAAGTAAATAAAAATGAAGTGAGTTGATGCTTAAAACAAGCAAAATGATCTGCCAATGGGGAGAAAAATAATGTTGTTTCTGTTTGAATTAAGATTATTTTTCTGACCCCATTGGCAGATCATTTTGCTTGTTTTAAGCATTAACTCACTTCATTTTGATTAATTCCCCCAGAAAACAGGACATAATATCTTATGTCATTTTACTCATTTTACTACATTTTTGGACTGGAAACAAGACAAAAATACTGAGTAAGAAAAGCATTTTTTGCAGTGCATACACCAATCAGTAATATAGAACATATAAACTTGAGTTCGAGTGCTTCCAGAACCAGGAGGAATAACTTGTATCACTTAAAATAGGATCATTTGAGACCATTATGATTGTATTTCTCGAATCACCCAATCGACTCATGAAATTACACATATAATTCCTAAACACAGCATGCAATGAAAGAACATCACTAGATACGAACATTTGTCTTGCACTTGTTTAAGCAAAATTCTTAATGCATCATTAAATGCCACCTGAAGCTTTTTCATTTTAGCTTTACTATATCTAGAAAACATATATGCACTGCATCACTCTTTCATCACTAACCGGGAAGCCTTTTTTCCCAGGATCTCCAGAAAGTCCTGGTGGGCCGGAGTCACCGATCTCGCCCCGTTCCCCGGCTTCTCCCATTGGTCCACGGTCACCTGGCTCACCCTAAGAAGCGAGAAAACAATAAAATTATAAATTACATAAAAAAATATTTCCTAGATTTCCTAAAATTTACCTAGTTTAGGTACAATGATTTTAGGAATCATCATAAATTTGTCTTTAACATCAACCTATCTAGGGACTAGGGATAAAAATTAGTCCATTTTGGCTAAATCTGCCACATTTTACATATTTCTTATGTGTATTGTCCATGATTAAATAAACAAAGAAAGAAAGAATAATATGCCAAATGAAAAACGGGCAAACCAAAGAAAAAACTCACAGCAAACACAAGTTTTTACAAAACAAATATGCAGGGGACAATGGTGTAGGATTTACTTTGAAAAATTTTCATTTAGTAATTGCTATAGTAATTGCTATTAATGTCCAATACAATACAAAACAATTTTATTTATATAGCATGTTTAAAAACAACTGGTGTGTTAACTAGGGCTGGACCCAAATATTCGAATATTCGTTCGGTGGGTTGGTATCTGAATTGAAAATTTGATATTCAACTATTTTTTTGTTGTTGTTTGTTTTGTGCACACCTGGCATCCCCCTCGAAACGGTTCTCATTTGCGCTTGAATATGTTCAACACTATAAAATCTGGCGAAATACAATACTCTTTTTTACAATTACTGTATCTTATATAGCCTAACCATTTTTAATAGGATGTACAGTTGAAGGAACCCAACCTCGTTATACTTAATAAATATATTTGCTTCTTCTTGGCCTACTAAAGTGTTCCAGCAAGGGGAGTGTTCTCTGGCTAAAGCGCAGAACAGCGGAGTGTGTGTGGACAGAAGTGCAGAACAGCGGAGTGTGTGTGGACAGAAGTGCAGAACAGCGGAGTGTGTGTGGACAGAAGTGCAGAACAGCGGAGTGTGTGTGGACAGAAGTGCAGAACAGCGGAGTGTGTGTGGACAGAAATGCATGAGAACAGCGGAGTGTGTGTGGACAGAAGTGCAGAACAGCGGAGTGTGTGTGGACAGAAATGCATGAGAACAGCGGAGTGTGTGTGGACAGAAATGCATGAGAACAGCGGAGTGTGTGTGGACAGAAGTGCAGAACAGCGGAGTGTGTGTGGACAGAAGTGTAGAACAGTGGAGTGTGTGTGGACAGAAATGCAGAACAGCGGAGTGTGTGTGGACAGAAGTGCAGAACAGCGGAGTGTGTGTGGACAGAAGTGCAGAACAGCGGAGTGTGTGTGGACAGAAATGCATGAGAACAGCGGAGTGTGTGTGGACAGAAATGCAGAACAGCGGAGTGTGTGTGGACAGAAGTGCAGAACAGCGGAGTGTGTGTGGACAGCGGAGTGTGTGTGGACAGAAGTGCAGAACAGCGGAGTGTGTGTGGACAGAAGTGCAGAACAGCGGAGTGTGTGCGGACAGAAGTGCAGAACAGCGGAGTGTGTGTGGACAGAAGTGCAGAACAGCGGAGTGTGTGTGGACAGAAGTGCAGAACAGCGGAGTGTGTGCGGACAGAAGTGCAGAACAGCGGAGTGTGTGTGGACAGAAGTGCAGAACAGCGGAGTGTGTGTGGACAGAAGTGCAGAACAGCGGAGTGTGTGTGGACAGAAGTGCCTGAGCTTGTATTTTGGGTTAAGCTGCGTTGCTTTGACATTGTGGAAAATAGAATAATAGAAACAAAATGTATTAGCCTTTTTACCCGTTATTATCAATCTAAATTAATCTGGTTTTAAAATAACTTAATTTCGTTTTTCATTATTCACTTCATTTAAATCTACCCTTTACTGTGTCAGTAATTTGTTAGTCAGAAAAATATTAGACTACCTTATTAAAAGTACTGCTTAATTTAACAGACCTGTGTGTGTGCGTTTTATATCACTAGTGCAGTGTCCGTTCTCGGAGCACATAAGCCCTGCCCGCGTGAGGTGCGCCGCTTCTCGCTCGCGCTGTTCTGTAGTTTACTAAAAGTTTATTAATTCGCGTCTCGCGTGTCCATCTATATTGCACCAAATGAGACACTGCACTCCCCTGTGAAGTCGATTGGATGAACGGTTCTCGAAATAATCAAAATGCAAACGGACAGACAGACACATAGAGAATACTGCCTCTATTAGAGAGAAGAATATGTTCAGCTCCCTCTCTCTGAGGCTTCGAATATTCAATGTTCATTACTACCGAAGCTTCGAAGCTCAAAAAATGGTATTCGGACCAGCCCTAGTGTTTACAGTGATAACAGGAGATTACAGTAACAGAGATTGTTTAGGCTTTACAGCAGATCTAGAATAAAGTTATTGTCCAGATAAAGTTAGTTTGATTGATTCACTTCCATTGCAAAGATCATTAGTTATTAACTTAGGGTCCGCTAACACACACCGTTCAAACAGAAAACAGAAAACGGCATTCTGGTCGTTCATTCGCACGATAACAGTGTTTGGTGCTTGAGAACGCAAACTTAGAAATAGGTTTCAAAGTGCAAGTGTTGAAAAATTTAGAAAAAGTTATCATCTCCGCTTAAACTTAAAAACCGTGAATCTGTGTAAACGCTGACGGCGTGCACATGCATATCACGTGTTCAGTCTATAGGTATGAGTGTTTGAATATATATATATGTGCACAGGCGTGTAGTGTTTCTTTACAAACCAACCCTCAACAAATCACTTCTCTGGCCTTAAAAATTCATAATACAGATTATTTTGTCGCTTTCGCGTATCCATGTGAACTGGAAACACTCTGATAACATTTTATCTGTACAGATGTGAAGGGAAGGAGAAGAGACACTAGTTAAAACTTCAGGACAATCTCACCTTTGGTCCGTCCTTCCCCTGATGCCCGTCTTCTCCGGGTGGCCCTGGAGGACCCTAAGACGAATGGTAACAGATTTAGAAAAGCATCATGGGATTGATCCCCAATGCTGATACTGCAGCAGAAATGAGCTTTTCCTAGAGGCCATTACTGCCATAAGCAAATCAACACACCTGATTGCAGTATTAGCGAGATTACGAATAAATATTGTACAGTTTGAATAACATTTTTTCCCACAAGGCAGTAATGAGATTTACGATTTATTTCTTTTGAATTTAGGGTGAAATATGAGCCGTATAAATTCATGACAGGCTTCACCCGATGTCATAATATCCAATAACAAACACAGAGAATTGCTTGAATAATTGCGTAACCACAGACAAAGACATTCAGTGTGTGTGAGCGAGAGGACGGCCCGAGGGTCCGGCTGTCAGATTATTGACACTGTTCGGCTCAAGTCAGTTAAAGCAGTAAAAACACACTGACGGATCACGTTCACTTGGACATCTTGGAGTCGGTGTGGGGCTTTAGACTCACTCTGATGCCCAGTTGGCCCAGTTCACCTTCTTCTCCAACAGGCCCCATTTCACCCTGGAAAAAGATAGACAGACACAGTTGCCAAACGCCAGCAGATCTCACTTTGATACTGCTATTATTATTAAAGCTTGTCAGTGTAAATCATCTGATTCCATTGCATTTCATTGCAAAACAGCAGCTTGATGCGTTCAACGGAAGAATTTAAATACGGAAATTCAATGGAATAAATTTTTGGATAAACAAATCCCTTTAAGAGCTTTAAGACGGTCTGTCTCACCTTGAGTCCAGGTTCACCCACGGGTCCCTGCTCTCCTTCAGGTCCTGGAGGTCCCTGAGCGCGCACAAAAGAGGGAAAATCACAAGATGACGAGAACTCAAGGTCATATTTCAGACCCAAAACACATTCAAATACCCTGCAACATAATTAATTTACTAAAAATAATCAAATTGTTCTATTATTGACTTTTCTGCAGTGTACTGTGTTGCGTTACACTCCATAGGGTGCCTATCTTATGTAATCTATTGAATTTAACGGTGATATGTAACCCGGATCAGTCTGATTGTGCTGTATTATCCCTAATTTAATTTTCAAATGCACATTTTACTACATAATTGGATGCAGGAGAACTCTGTTATGCACTTCAATATGTTTATTGTGGGAAATACCTCGTGACCTTGCTCTCCATCTGGTCCCGCGTCCCCCGGAGGGCCTCTGGACCCCTAAACGATCAAAACCAAACAGTCGCATTCAAAAAAATATGAAAAAATATGAAATCATGCACAATTCCCCAAAAACAATCATGAATTGCTCATAAACAGCCCTGCTCGGTCTTGTTCTGCTCTTATAAATCAGATTTACACGTGTCGCCCTTGGTGCCGAACGCGTTCAAGAGACACTGTTAAAGGTCTTTCATCTGCTGTCAGAGCGGCTGATTACATGTTTAGACGTAATTACACGAAACACTCACGCTCAACGCTGGAAATGCCATGAGGAGAAGCTCAACGAAGCCTCTGAGGCCTTCACATCGTGACTTATAATACACAATAAGCAGCAAAAACACCATGTAGAAATGCGGCGACGATACACAGTACATTTCTGAAAGTTTAGCACATATGAACAACAATGTGTGATGCAAATGAACATCCTTCAGTTTGTGCAGTTTTAGACCTTTATTTCATTTAGTTCAAGAAATGATTGTTTATATACAGTCGTGGCACTTCAGCATGCACTGTTTTCAAGCCCAAACCTTTGTGTTTTATTTAAATACAACATGCGGTTAACTTGATCAGGTCAGTGTTGTCTTTGTTAACTCAAACTATTAAATTTCTCATCAATTGAAATAAAGCTGAAATTAAATATAATTTTAATATGTATATATATATATATATATATATATATATATATATATACAAATGTTGCCTTGGCAACTAACTGAAATAAAATAAGTTTAAGTTAAAATACTAAAATGATACTTATTGATTGAAATAAAAAATGATTAATTAATTAAACATTTTTATAAATAAAAATTAAATATAAACATTAGATGAAAAGATTTAAATGTAAATAAACAAGAAATTTGGCAAATAACTTAAAGTTTAAGTTGAAATTCTAAAATTACTCAAACTAAAACTCAAATATTATATAAATTAATGCTATATAGAAATATATATAAAAAAACAGGTCAGCGATGAAACTAAAACTAAAACCATTCAAACAATGTAGCTAAATAAAATTAAGCTGAATTAAAATAAATAAAATAAAATATAAATATTAGATGAAAAACTTAAAGGTAAAAACTTAAGAATTTTTTTTACAGTTTGGCAACTTAAAATAAGTTTGTTGTAATAGTAAAATTACTAAAACTGAAGGAACTAATTTATAAATAAATGTATTATATATATATATATATATATAAACATACAAATGACAAAATTCAGAATATTAACAAACACTATAAAAATAACAGTATATATATACTATATATATATATATATATATATATATATATATATATATATATATAAAATACTAAATAACACTGAACCAGCAGTATATGTGCCATGCAGAAGTCTTTTTAATTCTCTTTAATATAAAACACCCTTTTTTATAATTTTTGTGCAAATGAGGCTCGTTTGAGAATACAAACATTTCGATTTGTGTTGTAATACTCACAGGTTCACCTGGAGGACCTTTTTCACCTGTGCTGCCGGGCGGACCTGCTTGACCCTGTAAAACACACACACACACAAACACCAATTATATGTGATTCGTACACGTTTAGACTTTATAAAATCTGATAACACATTATTCAGTAAAAAAAACAAAAAACAAAAAAAACATTCTATTGAACAGAAAAATCACACATGAGATCTCTATAATATCAGAATAAATGTATAGCAAAATGAGTCTCCTTCACCTCAGATGTCTCTCCTGAGGAAAGCCCATAGTACAGGGTTATATTTGCTTACTAAAGCTTAAATTAAAAACATTAACAGACATTTTCGTTACTAGAAATAAAAGTTAACTGAAATAAAATAAATCTTAAACTTATTTTATTCCAGCAAGTTTTCAAAGCAACAGTTCTCATTTACATTTAGTTTAAAGATGTACTAAAACAACTAAAATAAAAAAATTATTAAAACTATTTACACATTTAAAAAAAACAGTACTTAATAAAAATGACTTAATATACTATATTATAATTAATTCCCTCGTTTTATTAAATTGTGGCCACATTGTTAATAATTTGTTCCCTCGTTTTGAGTGAATCATGCGCACGATATAATAAATCCTTTCCTCGTTTTACTAAATTGTGGCCACATTATAATAATTATAATAATCACTTTTACTACGCACAATTACATGACAGCATTTTCAACTAAAAACAGAAAACTTTTCATGCGTTTTAGGCATTCATTTACACGACAACGGCGTTCTGGGGGCGTGAAAATGCAAACTTTTGAAAACGATATCATTATCGTCTCTGTGTAAACTACAAAACCGCTGATTTAAGAAAATGTTTTATCACATGTTCAGTTTATAGCCACGTAGTGTTTCTTTACAAAGTGACATCGCCATCTACTGGTCTGACAGCAGAATACAGTCGTTATTTTTAGCCGTTTACGTGGATCCGTGTGAACGTGGATCGATTTGACAACGTTGTCGTCAGTACGTGAAAAACTTAAAGGAAAACCTTTTCCAGCGTAATCATTTGTTGCTTCATTTTAAAGGGGTGGTTGATTATGATTTGACTTTTCTAACTTTAGTTAGTGTGTAATGTTGCTGTTTGAGCAGAAACAACATCTGCAAAGTTACAATCCTTAAAGTTCATAGCAAAGGGAGATATTTGCTTTTAAAGAAATCACTTTTTAAGGACTACAACAAACGGCTGGTAGAGACTACACCACATTCCTCCCGGGTTAGTGACATCACCAACCCTAAAATTTACATAAACCCCGCCCCCGGGACACAATTTATAGATTATCAAGACAGAATATGCTAATCAATGACTAGAAGATAACTACACATAAGCTTCATAAATTCATCAACTAACCATTCAGAAATGTCCTGTTGCTTCTACATGTTGTCACTTCTTCTCATTGTCTGACTGCTAACACACACACACACACACACACACACACACACACACACACACACACACACACACACACACACACACACACACACACACACACACCTGCTCTTTAAACTCCACCCTCTGTGCTGGCAGCAGCAGCTCATTTGCATTTAAAGGGACAGACACAAAACAAGGCGACAATTTTAACATGCTATATAAAAATATCTGTGGGGTATTTTGAGCTGAAACTTCACACACACACTCTGGGGACATCAGAGACTTATTTTACATCCTGTGAAATGGGCATTATACCCCCCCTTTAATTAAATCATGGCCACATTGAACTAATTCGTTCCCTAGTATCGATTTAACCATGATTAAGTAAAATGAGGGAATGCATTAGTAAAGCGTGCTGTAATAGTAATTGTTCATTCGTGGCCCGGATATACACTCTTTTTTCCCACACGTCTCCGTAGTTTTGCAATATAAAAGAAAGTTAGATCTATATTTGTTAATTAAATTTATATATATATGTAGACGATAAGGGAACGATAAGCTTGTGTTTGTTCCTATGATGGGAATGTAACACAGTCTTTCTTCTCACATTCACTCTCAGTTCTGGGTTTGACTTCCACCTTTCGTATCACACTATTCCTAACGGATATCTCAGCGTTCCCACAACAGAGACGTTTCCAGAAACCAACAGACCGGCTTTAACAACATCCACATCACCACTCTCATCACCAGCCACACGTGCGCTTTCATTTTCCAGAAGTAAATATTACTTGCACAATAAATGCTTCCATATGTGACCTTCACATCACATGTTTCAATCCCAGAATGCACTGCAATGAACAAATTGTATTCATAGTTGTGTGCTTTGCACAATGCATTTCCAAAACAGTCACTTAAAGATTTCATGATGTTGCCTTAGAAGGGAGCTGACTATGTAGGCACACTGGGTTTTCTTTTTTTTTTTAAAGAAATTAATACTTTTATTCATCAAGGACGCATTAAACTGACAGTAAAGACGTTTATAATGTTACAAAATATTCTGTTTGAAATAAATGCTGTTCTTTTGAACTTTCAGTTTCCACAGAAATATGAGCTGTTTTCAACATTGATAATAATCATAAATGTTTCTTGATCATCAAATCCTCATATTAGAGTGATTTCTGAAGGATCATGTGACACTGAAGACTGGAGTAATGATGCTGAACATTCAGCTTTGATCACAGGAATAAATTACACTATATATTCACAGCTGATTTACATTGCAATAATTTTTCACTATTTTTACTGTATTTTTGAGAGTGTGTGTGAGAGAGAGAGAGAGAGAGAGAGAGAGAGAGAGAGAGAGAGAGAGAGAGAGAGAGAGAGAGAGAGAGAGAGAGAGAGAGAGAGAGAGAGAGAGAGAGACAGTTAGTTCCCACTAGAGGACGCTGTGAGCTCATGAGCGAGTAAAACCCCTCAGGCTTGAACTTTAATCGCTTCAACACACACTTCGACACACACTTCACACATCCTGACATCCAGCTTTATTAGAGGCTTCTCAGACAGAGAGGAAACACACTGATCTGTGACGTCACATATATATCTGCCTCCTAACCATTATATCAATACTTTTCAGTATTAAAGGAGAACTCCGGTCAATTTTAACATTGAGCTCATTTTATTGTACATTTGGAGTGCTGTCAATACAGAGAACAACGACAAAAATCGGTGTTGCCTACACCGAGTTATTCTATTTTTAAAATTTGCACCCTGTTGACTTCAATGGGGCAAGTACTAAACCTGCTTTTAGGCTCTTAACATCCTTGATGTGTCATTACAAGTGCACAGAAAATGTGAGTGATTCCTTCTGAGTGAACACGAGTGGATCTGACTGCAGTAGATGTGAAAGATATGTATAAAAATGATGTTATTTAAGCCAGCGCAAATACCTGTTTACATCCTGTTTTTCGGTTGAAGTCCAAAGTAGTCGATTGCCGAGTTCACACGCGTGATCATAGGTAACTAAACCCATAGATATCATATAAAGGCTAGATGGCTCAAGGCGGAGTCACTTCCGGCATCACCGGCGGCCATCTTAGGACAGGGCTCTGTGAATTAAGGTGAGTGAGCAGCACGCACACAAATTCTCTTATCTCGCTGAAATCTGGACGGATTTACAAACGGTTTGGTTTCTTACAAACGTTATTAACGTGGCTATAATTCTGAATGCTTAAACATTTTGAACATAATTATTCATATGTATGCAGTATAATAGCTACATCTCTGACGTTTATAACAAACCAAACCGTTTGAAAATCGGTAGAAAATTGAGCAAGTTATGGTTATTTAAAAGTACATGCACCATGTTATGAGTGAGCGAGCACCCTGTCGTAAGATGGCCGCCGTGTGCGGATGTCGAGCTCCATTGGCCAGCAGCGCGGACGAGCCATCTAGCCTTTATATGATATCTATGACTAAACCTATGCGCGTGAACTCGGCAATCGACTACTTTGGACTTCAACCGAAAAACAGGATGTCTGTATTGACAGCACTCCAAATAAAATGAGCTCAATGTTAAAATTGACCGGAGTTCTCCTTTAAGAGGAAACAGTATCATTTATTCAAACAAAAATAATAGTATTTTGGCAATATATTTTAATATGTGGTATATGATTATTTTAATACTTTTGCGTGTTGAAAAGTAGCAATTTTTTTTAATTAAAATAAAAGTATTTTGGCCACATATTTTACTAGTTTTAATATGACAATATCAATACTTTTGAGCATAAAAAAATAATTGTATTTTTGGCAACAGTTTACCATTTTAATGTGATTATTTTCATACTTTTGAGTATTAAAAAATAGTATTTATTTAAAGAAAAATAATAGTTTTTTGTAACATTTTAATATGGCAATTTTTATACATTTGATGATTAAAACAACTGTATTTTTGGCAACAGTTTAAAATTTTGATATGATTATTTTAATACGTTTGAGCATTAAAAGAAAATAATTATATATTTTGGCCACATCGTTTACGATTCATCATGATTATTTTCATATTTGTAAGTATTAAACAAAATAATAGTATTTACTTAAACAAAAACAATAGTATTTTGGCAACATATTTTACTATTTTTAAATCAAAGTATCAGTTATTATCTCATGTTTCCATAAATCAATAATTAGACTCATTTATGTCCGTAAGAACAACATTACACAATTCAAAATCTCAGTTAATTTCATTTTGGACATGATTAGAGTATAATGATGTAGTTCAGTGAGTATAGGGTGAGAATTGTTGCATTATTCCAAATAAATAGATTGAGATTCACAAACAAATGTAAAGAGTTTCACAAAAAATGATAAAATTCACAGATAAATAAAATGAGATTTGCAAATAATTTTTTTTTTTTAATATTTACAAATGTGTTTAATGCACTAGAAGCGATTCACAAATGCACAGAAAGCGGTTCACAAATAAATGCCAGGCAGAGTTGTGTTTGTGACATAAAACACATTTGTAAATATTTTTTTTTAATTTGCAAATCTTATTTTATATATTTGTGAATTTTAGAATTTCTTGTGAAACTCTTTACATTTATTTGTGGATCTTAATCTATTTATTTGGATTAATGCAACAATTCTAAGCCCATAAGTGAGTTCTGATTGAAACTCTGCGACTGGCTCATAGGAATCGATGTACACTGGAATACAACAGTTACTGTAAACTGAAGCGTCATTACAGTAGCAGTTCCTCGTCACAGAGAGAGACTTACAGAGGGTCCTGCTGCTCCTCTCTTCCCTGGACCTCCAGCGCTACCCTATAAACACACACACACACACACACACACACACACACACACACACACACACACACACACACACACACACACAGATCATTTAAAGATGAAGCAGAAGTCTCCTATAATCACACCAGACTTATGGATCTCAGGCGCTTTAATAACAAATGCGTGATGTCAGTGTCATGTCTCTCTGATCTCTCAGCTGTAAATTGTGTTTATTTAGTATTTTTTGTAACTGTAGAAATATTACCCCAGAAATGTTCCCCAAAAATCATATTGCAAATGTCTTTAAACAGATTTTATGCTTGGGCTAAAATGGGCTAAATCATGTCTTTATTCACTTCTGAAAATGGCAAAACGTGTGTTAAAGTTTTTGTCATTTTTAATTTTTATTTAAATTAAATTCTTATATGTGCATATAGTTGTTTTTTGTTGTTGTTTATTTCAGTTTTTTATTTATTTTAGTAGATCAAGTTAAATTATTAAAAATAATGCTGCCTTAGTAAAACTAGCAGAAATAAAATAAGTTTAAGTTTTTCTATATATATATTTTTTAGTTAATTATAACAACCCAGGTCTGTAGTTATTTTAATTGGTCTAATAAACAAACATTTATAAGTATTTTAGTTTAGTTTATAGTATTTATTAATATTTCAAATATATAGCTTTTTTTTTAAGTTTTCATTTTAAATTTAGTTTAAATTTTAATAAATATACATTCTTTTTTATGTGCTTTATTAACGTTTATATTACTATTTATCTTAAATTTAATTTAATAATATTCTTAATTTCATTAAGCTTAATTAAGTTTCAACTTTGTCAATTTTAGTACAATCAACATGAATTTTTCAACAAATATTTGTTATTTTATCTTTATTTCAATTAATGAAAACGAAATTCTTTGTGTGTGTGACTGTCTAATCTGCAGAAAAACAAGTTGATCTAGCACATCCAACTGAGGACATACAGTCTGAGATATGATGATTGTTTTCATATAAAGCTTGTTATTATGACTAGACTAGCACAAACCCTCAAAAACACACATTTAATTGAAGTATGAATAGTTTTCCCACTTGAAGACGTCCTTAATGAAGATTTTATCTCACTTTATCTATAAACTAAACACAGAGGTGCTTACGATGAATCCCGGATCTCCGTTCTTCCCTCCAGATCCCTTTTCACCCTGAAAAACACAAGCAGTCGAGCCGTCAAGCGTGTGTGTGTGACGAGTCTCTGAGCATCATGATCGTTCACTGGCTTTCTAATGCAAATCAGTGTGATTGCTGTAGGATTTGCGAGTGTGTGAAAGGCCCCATGAAGCCATCTAAAGTGTGTGTGATATATTTCCCTTCTAGAGACATAAGTGACGCCATCACAATGTTTTCCCAGAATAAAAGAGTTTAGCTTTTATATAATTTTCAATGTGTGAATATAATACACTCTTCACTACGCTTCACATATAAAACCTTTAAGTGGTTCCCATAATGGGATCATTTTATGGATTTAGTTTGAATTCATTTTAAACTTTATCACTAGAAAAAGTGTAAATAACCTGTTAAACATGAAAGTGACATTTCAGACATTTCTACTTATATAGAACATTTTTTAGCATAAAGGGTTCTTCAAAATTGAGTCTAATAGTGTTATTTTATTCTAATAGTGTAGGGGATTTACGCTATATGTGCTAATATACCTTTACACCCTCATGGCCTGGTTCTCCTGGAGGGCCGTCAGGTCCTCTCGGGCCCTAAATCACAAAAACACACACCATATATGAGCCCAACAAGTCTCTCTGTGATTTCACACTAAAATAAAAAATTCCATACACTGATGGAAGCTGCAATTATAATCATTTAAATTATAATTTGACTAAATATTTTACTTATATCAGATACACATTGTGTAGGAAACTATAAAATTCACTCTATTCTTCTCCCAGATCACCGGCCACTTAGTTTTATGTATTTTGGGAGAAATAAATGAATTTACAGAAATCCGACAGATGCGATTCTCTGAATTGTGTTGCAAACTAACTAACATGATCATTATAAAGGTGTTTAAACGACAAAACACAATTCCTTCAACATATTTGACAATCGGAATATATCATATAGTTCACAACATTATTAACAAATTTGTGAATATTTTGAATAAAAAAAAAGCCAATGCAAAAAGCCCCCCCCCCATCACCATGATTCCCCAGCTGATTGATTATATTAAGAATTTAAAAAAAATTGTATTACATGTTTTCTGAAATGTTTAAATATACGCAAATGAGGCACTGTCTAATTGAATGTGCACTAATTTGCATTCTTTTCCAGGAAAAAAATCTGAACATTGAATAAAGCCAGGTTCAAAATTCTTGTTTGATTTTGTTGACATATTAGAGTTAAATGTTTTTACAGAGGGGATTTTGCATATCTCATTTTTATCACTGCATAAATCAGAAAATACTGTGAACAGACAGAGAAAAACATGTTTTTAGGAATAAAATGTTAAATAAATCAGGGTGAGTGATATATGAACAAACCCTTCTGTAAAAACCTTCAGAATATAGACAGGAATAAATCTGTAAGTTTTGGTGTTTATAACTGCAGCTGAAGTGGAGGACAAACTCTTTAAAGATATGTAGTGTAATCGAAATCTACAGATGCAAATGGATAAAGTGCAATAAAATAAACACTTAAATGTGTATTTTTGATGTTTTCTGTCCACTGGTCTGAAAGAAGACATGTATGGTCCAAAATCTCAAAATTGACCAGTGAATTATTTTTTTTTTTTTGCCTGTGGCATCTTGCCTTAAACATCATGACTATCATCTATACACACTGAAAACACTTTCATGATCATCTTGTGAGATTTATTTAATCATTCTTATAAACAGTCCAGCTAGTTGATCAATGAGCCAACAGAGCGGAGACGACACGCCAGACCAAACACAACGAGAATCCAGCACAAGCCAAACTAAACTTATATTATTAAAACTTAAAGGTCATATCAGTGTTGTTATTGTTAACTAAAGCTAAAATAATAAACTTGAGCAAAAATAAGAAATGTTGCCTGCAACTAACTATAATAAATAAATTAAAGACCTGCAATTATTAAAACTAAAATATTTGTTTTAAGCTAAACTGAAACATTTGAAATAAAAATGACAAAAGCACATAACAATACTGCAAAAAACTTAAACCAAAATGACTGTAAATGAACCTAAATAAATATAAGTTGAAATACAAAAATGACTAAAAAATAAAATAAAAATAAATTCAAGTTTTGTTTTTTAAAAACAAAAACGTCCAACTAAAATGAAAATGAATTCTAAAAAAAAAAAAAAATAATAATAATACTAAAAACACTGCTTTAAATATTACATATCATGAAACTATTTTTCAGTCTATACTTTCAGTACTGAAAGAATTACAGGGATATTTATAACAACATTTCTCTCATTTTGTTCAACTGAGCTTGTTGCAGTGCATTCTGGGAGTGCCATGCAAAGCTGCCTTAGAATCTGGCTAAAAGAAGCTGATCTTAAAAGGAGTTCGCTTGATTTTGAATCTGGAACTGTAATGTGTTAAAGCTGTAGGTGTGTGTTTTACAGAAGAGGATTCTCATCTGCTGACGGCGGGTTCATGAACCGAGGCTTCAGAAGGCCTGAGCTCTTTGTTCAGGATGTGTAAGCGATCTGTCTGCCATGTTTTCACACGGGGGTTTAAAGTCGCCCGTCCTCACCATCATTAAAATGAGATCTGCACAGTTTTATATAAACAGAACAGAGGGGAACATTCTCTTAATTGCGGAGTTTGGCATGAACCTCAAACCTCTTTTCATCAGCTTCTGTGGCCTCTGACACACTTCATCCTGTGTCATTAGGACTCACGTCAAACACGCTCTTTCTCTTCCACGCTTATTACGTTAGTCAAGGTTTCCTGCTCGTAATTCATGAGCGTTTACCCTCACACTGACCTGTTATCAATTAAACTGGCTGTTTTTACTACTGTACCTTTAAGACACTTTAACTCTTTATGTTACGTTGCATTGGTTATGAACGTTTGTCTGTTATACGCCAGAATACTGTAAATCTAAATCAGTTTCTAATCTAACAAAAAGCTTAGAATTTTTATAAATGTAAAATTTAACTGACAAAATATATACTGTACATAAAAACATATTTTATTTGAGATAGTTGATGGCATTTTTCATTTATGTTTAGGTTGGAGTAATAAAATAAAACTAAATGAACTAAAACTTAATAAAAACTACATAGACAATAAAAAAACGAATAAAAAATGACAATAGCACACAATTAAATTACTAAAACTTTAACAGAAACCGAATGAAATTACTAAACTTTAACAGAAACCGAATGAAATATAAAATTATAATTGTGTTTTACTGATACTAAATTAATACTGAATACACACACAAACATTTATATTTTACATTGTGTTAGATTTCTTTTTGATTTTAGGGTCATATTCAGTTTGGCCGCTAGAGGTCCCTGTAGTTTATCTGGGAAACACGATTCAGTCAGGCAACGAAACACGACACACTGATCTCTGAACAGATAGAGAGCTGAAGCGCTGTACAAACAGAGCCTGTGAACTTATCACTAGGGCGATCAGCCAGCGGAAAAAGTCTCTTCCAGGAAAAGTTTTGTCTACTTGAATGGGAGAATCCTGAAATCTCAAAAACTACTCACAATTAAATTACATGTTTCAAACCAGCAACAGAATCTAAAATGAACTGACCATGAACATGAAAAAAAAAAAAAAAAACGAGTAAAAAATGCCAAAAACAAAACACAATTGCTAAAACTTATTAAAAAAAGTTTCACATCATGCAAAACTGTCAATCAAAGCATTCCACCAATCAAATTGCTCTCTCCACAGAGTCTGTTTTTAAATCTAAGTTAAAAACCTATAACTCTTTTCACAGGCATACAACTGTCCTGGAATTTAACGTTGAATTTTCTGATTGGTGTTTTGGATGTAAACTCCCTTTATCACTTGTTTTTTTAGATATTTATCCTGATGTACAGCACAATGGCCAACTACTGTTGCTTTTTATCGTGCTATATAAATAAAAGTTGATTGATTGATTGATTGATTGATTGGTTGGTTGATTGATTGATTGGTTGATTGACTGGTTGGTTGGTTGGTTGGTTGATTGATTGGTTGGTTGGTTGATTGATTGATTGGTTGGTTGATTGATTGGTTGATTGGTTGGTTGATTGATTGATTGATTGATTGATTGACGCATTGACATCATTAGCAACAAAAACAAGCGACAAAATCATAATTTTTCCTTCACTACTCGTCTTACTAGAGAACTACTACTGTTCATTTTTAATGTTATCGTTATCAGCCTGATTAGAAAATGTGTCTGATATATTAAAGCCGATAAATAAATGTATAATTTCCTTCAGCTGAGATGTTTCAGATGCGCACTGTTCCACATGATGGCTTTAAATTGCTTGAAATATGATTGGAATCACTTCAAATAAGGAAGATACAGTTATGTGCTGTGATATCGGCTTCATAAAATTGTGTGTTTGGGACGTGGTTTTTAATGGTGAGACTTTTGTTTTTGTAATCAGGCTCTCAAAAAGTAATTACAAATTTGGATTTCGATTTATCTGCCAATATATCAGTTATCAGCTTTCAAATATAACAAATTATCGGTTATCGGTATCGGGCAAAATTTGATATATCGGTGCATCCCTACATCTTACCCTTCGTCCCTTGGGCCCAGAAACGCCCGCTGCTCCTCTCAGCCCTTGTGGACCCTTGAGAAAGAGAGACAGACAGAAACAGGCAAAGTAAAGTTTCAACGCTGATGTGTTTCTCTCAAAATCGACCGCAACCACTGCATCTGTGTGTATATCACTCCATCATCGCTGAACTCCAGTTAAAATAATACCATGGTACTTTGACATATCACATAAAATTCAATTATTACCATTGTTCAAGCACCATCATACATTGTAAAAAAACAAATGAAGACTGTTGGAGACTCTAAAAGTACACTGAAGGTGTGTTGTGTCTGTTAGTGTTCTTATTCTTCCATCATCTTCTTTCACTCGAGTCTACAGCAGCCCATAGAAACGCTTGCAGGAAAATAATGAAATTTGGCACACTGATAGAGGACAGTACGAACATTTACCACAGCGATTTTGGAGTCTCTAACTCCATCCCTTTAGCGCCACCAACTGCCCGAAGTTGCACTCAAGTTTATGCTAATCACTTTTGAACCGTAAGGGCTAGAAACTAAATTCGTCTGATTCCTTGGCTCAAGATGATTCGTCGTGGTTCATCAGATTTTCACCAAAATTGGTTCAGATCATCTTCAAATCATGCTGGCAAAAATCTATTAAAAGCTGTTTGATAAATGCAACTGTTCTTGAATAACGCGTGAACGACTTCATCAAAGAACACACCAAAATTAGATGCGAGGCTATATCTCCACAACGCTTTAACAAGAAGTTCAAGAAGAAAAAGCCTACTTTTTCAAACTCCTCCTTGACCGAATTTCACCAAAATCATCTAAAATGATCTTCAGACCGTATGAAGGCTTTATGATTGACCAAACCATTCTCATATAACGCATTAAGAAATTTGATGGCATGGCGCCAAACTGATTCTGAGGCTGTAACTTTACAATGCTTTGGCATATCGACACCAAACTTTGTAAGTGCCATTATCTGCTCACACTGATCACACAACGCCAATTTAGCAACAGCGCCACCTATTGGTGAAAAGTGATAAGTGTTGAAGTCATGTGACCGTAGTGTAGTTCGTTTATAGCCAACGTTTAGCTTTTTACTTCTGTCGATTGCATTAAGGCTTTAGGAATAGTGTTAATTTGTGAAGATTTTCATGATGAACAAAACTTGAGGATTATTTCAGATGAAATTTGTAATTTGATGAAACAGCAGAGGATCATGGGTAAACTTACTGGTGGACCTTGTGGGCCGAAATCTCCAGGACCTCCTGGAAGACCCAGATACCCCTATTACAAAGAGAAAGACACACGGTTATCATCATAAACCCACCAACCAGCGACCCATCCAGCTACTGAACGGGTTAAGATCAGCCTTAACTCGCCTTCACTAATGATTTACACACGTTTCACATTGTCAACAATATACATTCAAGAAATGTTAGATTTACTGGCGAAGCAAAATGACTGAAGATATTAGGTTTTACAAGTCAAAAATACTCAGGAAGAAAACATGTTTTTGCAGTGCAATATATTTTTATATACATGTTTGTTAATGTGAAATAAGTTCTTACTATTGAACCTTTCTCTCCTGGAGGACCCAGAGGACCAGGAGGACCTCGATCACCCTAAACACACACAATTAAACACACAAACACGTTTTCAGTCTGCAAATCTTATCTTCACTGTAGCGGATCCATTTCATCACGGTGGCACATCATCATGTTTCATGTTTCCAATATAGATCATGATGTATTTATGGTGGAATGGTGGTTTAAGATAAAGACTCAGCTTTTACCTTTTCTCCAGGTTGTCCGATCACTCCGGTTATTCCGATCATTCCCACTGGACCCTGAACAACAGAGAACAAGAGCTGGTTAAACACACACACACACACACACACACACACACACACACACACACACACACCTACATTCCTCGAGTCAGATTTTGGAGAGCGCTCAAACAGGAACTGAAGAATTGCATTACAAGATGTAGTAATTTGTTTGTAAATTATCTGAAGAATATCCAGGTTGCTCTTAATATAATATAATATAATATAATATAATATAATATAATATAATATAATATAATATAATATAATATAATATAATATAATATAATATAATATAATATAATATAATATAATACTGAAAAATAAAATGTATGACAGTTTTCAAAAAAATATGAAGCAGCAAAACTGTTTTCAAAACTGATATTAATCATAAATGTTTCTCAATCATCAAATCATCATATTAGAGTGATTTCTGAAGGATCATGTGACACTGAAGACTGGAGTAATGATGCTGAACATTCAGCTTTGATCACAGGAATAAATTACACTTTACTGTATATTCACATAGAAAACAGATGATTTACACTGGAATAATATTTCACTGTTTTTACTGAATTTTTAATCAAGTAAATTTAATTTCATTTAGGCTGGGTCTGTCAAGCTGTAAAATGACAAAAAATCGCCATAAATTTATAGAAAAAATATTTATTTTCCAAACCACATGATAGCTTTGAGTAATGCCCATATTGACATTAAAGTCTTTCAGATCTCTCATAACTATACATTCTCATGTGTAGTCATGTTATTTAAATGAATCAATGACATCATGGCATATTTAAAGATCCAAAAGCAAAATGATCTGCCAATGGAGTCAGAAAAATAATCTCAATTCAAACAGAAACAACATTATTTTTCTGACGCCATTGGCAGATCATTTTGCTTGTTTTAAGCATCAACTCACTTCATTTTGATTAATTCCCCAGAAAACAAGACTTAATATCTTATGTCATTTTACAATTTTAGTAAATGCATCTTGATTTAAGAAATGTTTGATATTTGGACTGGAAACAAGACACAAACACTAAGTAAGAAAAGCTTTTTTTTGCAGTGTGAGGGTGAAAACTGCTTCTTTAAGAGCGTCCACACTGTTACACACACTGGCTAAAATCATCTGCACTGTTTACAGGGACATTTACTAGCAGAATTAATCAAAACTGCTCATATGTATCTTCTTATTAACAAACAGACGTATTATGACAATAGAGAATAAATAAAGTTCCCAGAGGAATGAACCCAACACACTCTCAGCGCTCATTAATCATCTCAGACGTGGGGCTTCACACAGGATTTTCCACAGTTGTCTGTATGTTGGTACAGTGCACAGGTTTTGGGACGATTCCCAGCATGCACCATCAGCCCTGGGGAACTTTCCGTTCCGTTCCGACGGTTAATTCGTCAAAGTACAATCATTACATCAGATATCTTTGGCTCGTTTGACCTAAAGCTCCTACAGACTTTTCCATGTCTATATGTGTCAGGCATTTCCAAAACAAAGGACATTATTAAGAGGTATGAAAGATTTGATCAGGAAAAATAATGACTAATACTGTATACAACCAGTCAAAAGTTTAGCGTCAGTTTTTGAAAAAAAGTCTCTTCTGCTCACCAAGGCAGATACTGTAAAAATTCCGACATATTATTTACAATGTAAATCAGCTGTTCTCTATGTGAATATACAGTAAAGTGTAATTTATTCCTGTGATCAAAGCTGAATGTTCAGCATCATTACTCCAGTCTTCAGTGTCACATGATCCTTCACAAATCACTCTAATATGAGGATTTGATCATCAAGAAAGACTTTCTTCTGATTCATTTTGTTTTGAGAAAAAGATCACAGGAATCTCACATACGTCGGTCTCCTCCAGTCACAAAAGAGATCAAAAACGTCTCAAACTGTGCTCGCATTTGCAAAGATGCCAAAATCTGCAATCAAAAGCTCATTTGTCATCATATTCTTCTCAGAGCAAATGATCTGAGCTGCTATTTTATATCTCTATACATCTGAGACAGAGAGGACAGACAGATTATATAAGAGTCAACAGCTTCTGGAGAACCAAGAAAAAGAAAAAAAACGTGTTTTCTGAAAGCAGGCCAGACGCCACAGATGTTCGGCGGGAGAGACACCAAGTGCATGCTGGGATTGACGAGTCTTTCTGTATTTTCCTGGAAGAGTTGAGCGACGGCCAGCAGCTCTGCTGTAACACTCACTACATCAAAATACACCCGTCCAAACCTCAGAGGACGGACATTGAGGAAAACACACTCCAGATACGCCGAATGCATCTAAAATCGTCATCCAGCAGCTAATATTAGCTTACAGTCAAACCAACATTATTTCAACATTATCTCAGTGTATTCGCTATAGTTTAGAGAACGGTAATGAAATCTGAGCAGAACTCAGTTGATATTTGACTGGTTTTGTCCGTCCTTCTGTTAGACTGTCTCACACATGAATTATGTTGAATGTCTGTCAGCTGTTAAATTTAACTACACAATTAGATAATACCAGTTTAGCTCAACCAATCACCAAGCAATGCTTCATTTTGTTCAGTCTGTGTGTAAAAAGAGCATTAGCAATTAAAGAAAACACACTTCAGCAAAACATGATCAGCTCAAAGTTATGAATCATTTTTGCTCCCAATGTTACTAATAGTCACTGTATGAAGAATATTTGGGTATAATATGTCACAGTTTACTTTATTTTACTCTCC
>NC_138235.1:41302066-41337066 GCF_964197995.2 Scardinius erythrophthalmus
AATGCATGCTGGGAGCCATGAGTTTTATACTATGGTGGCTCCCAGCATGCATTGCGGCATGAAGCATGTCACCATTGTTGAGATTCATATGCTGATTCTTGATGTCTGTGTGCGTCTAAATATTTTTCTTGTGTTTCTCTTTTTTTTAGTATTCTGCTTGTTAACAGCAGGTGTTCATCACTAATGCTCAATCATTGTTTAATTAATCACTTAATTATCTCATTAACTTTCACTCTGATTCAGTGTTACTTTAACACTCTTTAGAGAGGGACCATATGTACTCTTGAGTTATTTTTACTCTGGAGATTTTGCTGTGTAGATAGATACACAGATAGATAGATAGATAGATAGATAGATAGATAGATAGATAGATAGATAGATAGATAGATAGATAGATAGATAGATAGATAGATAGATAGATAGATAGATAGATAGATAGACAGAGATGGATGGATGGATGGATGAATATTATTTGTACTTACAGGGGGGCCATTTTTCCCAGCATTCCCTGGGTCTCCAATTTCTCCCTGGGAACAAAAAACAAACAAACATGAAACATAAAAAAAAAAAACAACAACATCAAAACCAGATCAACAAACTGACAATCTTGCATCAACAACAATCCATGACTGTAAACCAAACAGTGATATGAATTTATCCTTTGTGATGAATCTCACATTTGGACAAATTATCAATATTCTGGTCAAGCAGAGAGTAACGTTAACAATTATGGAAATACTGTACATAAAAATGGCTGTTGGTTTTCCCCCCATATTGCTCTAGTATGATGATGATGGTTGATGATTGACAGGTGGGATAATTTCTGCTGCTGAGGAGACACTTACCCTCAGGCCTTCAGGTCCGGGTTCACCGATGAAACCTTTCCGACCGATTCGGCCCTGTAGAGGGTCAACACACACACACACACACACACACACACACGACTGTAAATGAACCTTCTTCTACACACGCACAACAAGCCGTTATATCAGATCTCCTCCATGTTCATCTGAGATTAATCAGGGAAGAAAGAAAGACACTTACATTGGGACCCGGCTTTCCAGGTGGACCCGGAGGGCCTTCGTCTCCCTGCAGAAACACACGAGGAAGCGTTTTAGTAAACATTCAGCGATCAGATCCCACAGATCCCACAGAACATCGCCTGTAGACAAGACTACATTCCTTCCATCACCGTACGCATCACACCACAAGCTCGAGGAGGAGAACTGAACCGATCTCACACACACTGTATACCCATACTACTGTAGTATCAGATGGATGGATGATGGATGGATGGATGGATGGATGGATGGATGAACACTTTACCTCTGTTCCTTTTGGCCCTGGTGGTCCCTGGGGGCCCCGAGATCCTTGAATACCCTAAACACACACACACACACACACACACACTGATGAACCCTGGGTAAAGCACATGTCTCTAATTCAGAGACTCACACACTGGGGAAGAGTAACGCATGAACTCGCTGTTTAAGCAGCATCACGAGCGAAACTACACTTAAAATGAAGCTATCTTAGAACAACAAAATTAATACCTGCCTTTTGGAACAAATATGATGTGTATAGGAATCTAGGCAAGCATATATCTATGTTTTGGTACAACAAACATCCAAGATTTGCACTAAAGTTTTCTCTACCTTTGGTCCCGGGGGGCCGTTCGGTCCTGGTGCACCAATGTCTCCTGGGAAACCCTAAAAACATGGGCATAAATACATTAAAATGCATAATGAGCTTCACCGTATGTTCACCTTATAAGGTGATAAACGGCTGTCATTTAAGCCCCGCCCACCTGCCATTAGACCACACCCACTTGCAATAAATAAGGGTCAGGGCCTAGTTTACATTCATAACTAGTATTTTCTATACTTATGAGAAAGAGTTCTTTAAATGGTTTACTGGACATGCCATCATGTTATTAAACAGAAATGCTCTTAATGACTACTTCTAGTGTGAATGGACAGCGAGAGGTCGTCACGGTAACAGATCCAAAGCCAAGTTCAGGATTTATTTGACAGTTTGTAATCCATTTTATGTCATAATGAGACAAAAATAAATAAAATATATAATAATAATAATAAATGATCGTCAATTAAAATTATTACAAATAATACATTAACATTATTATTATACTTCTATTGAACATCATTGATTATTAATTAATAATAATATAATTATTATTAGTTGTATCATAAAAACATTATACAGTATTGTTAATATTTTGATAATACTACTTAATAATTAAATCATGATTTAATTAAATGATTATTATATTTTAAAATAAATAATAACATTTTAAATACATTTTTAAATTAAATAAATATTTGCGTAATCATAATCACTAATTATTAGTCTAATATTTTGCACAAAAAAATATTTCCGAATGCAGCAAGATATTAAATATATAAAATGTATAATAATAATAATTATTTTTTATTACTATACATTTTTGATATCATTTGAGTATAAATAATATTTTATAATTAATTAATGATTTAAAAAGTTTAAAAAGTTTTAATATCTCTAAAAATGTTGCTGTACACAATTATTCCAGGAACGTGCATTAACAAAAGTAATTTCCTTTTTAGATTTTTTTTAATATATTAAAAATGTATTCATAAAAATAACACAGAAGTGCCACAAGAGGGCAACTTACTAGCCACTTAGCCGCTATCAAACTAGCATGCGAGACGCTAAACTCTTGCGCTGGTCGAGTTTCATCCATTTGCCGCACGGATGCGTCGGTGTTTACTCTAATGAAGAGCCACAATCATGTTTGGGATTAACAAGAGATCAATCATCTTCACCAAACACAAAAATAACACAAATAACAAGGAAGAAGACATGCCTGCCAAGAAAGACACAATTCAGGCTATTTATTGAAGACTATAAACAGCTCGAATTTAGTTAATGTTCTGTTGTATTAAACTACGAAGAAAGCCATCTGATGTCCACATGCACCAAATCCCTTCAAACAAAATTAGATTATTACACACAACCAAACCACCTCAGTTACTGACCTCTAAAACACTCGCAAAGGCCATTGAGATGAATGGGAATGCTAACGGCTAGCTTTCTAGAGGTATTGTTACAATCCCATTCGTTTTCTTCATAGGGAAAAGATATCCCTACTGTGAGCTCAGAGGTTGTTTATGGATGGTTTATGGTTTAGTTGAAGCCATCCTTTAGCATTATTTCCATTTTTGATATAATCGTGTTTAACAGCTGAATTCGTAGTGAAAACTACATTACCCATAGTGCTGTGCAAAACATTCCACCAATCAGAGAGTACACCCAAAAGAGCACTTTAGCTCCGCCCCCTCCCATAAAGCATGTAATCCAGTTTCGCTATTCTGGCAAAATACCTAAATATTTGTATTTGCATATTCATATTTTGCAATAAACTAAAAATATATTGTTTCTAGAGATAATCAACAACTTTAAATGAATAGTCTAATATGTCTCCATAATTTTTCAGTCAGTTATGTTGTTCGCAATGCTTCATGGGATTGTAGTTCTTTCCCTCACTAAAGCCGTTAAGGTCACAGCCAAGTATTTTTTTTTTTTTTTTTTTTTTGTTGCTTTAAATCAAAGTTTGTAATGTTGTAACTTCACAGCTGGTTGGCTTTTTGGGCAATTTTGGCTACTCTGATGATATTTTCAGCTCTTAAGTCCACTTGAAAGCTTTTAACAAATTTCAACAATCCACACAATTATGCAAGTTTCCTTCAAAATCAGCACAGAATTGCTTAATTTTCATTTCTATCTGGCAGAAGCATCTGAAAGTTTCATCACAGCAAGAATTGAAACAATTCAACAGCTCAACAAATACAGTCACTTCCGACTGAGTGCCGGTTCTCACCTCGGGTCCTGGTGGCCCCGGAGGCCCTCGAGGGCCCGCTTCACCCGTTTTCCCCTTTCAGAGAGAGAACATCAACTATAAACATCACATCAGACACCACACAAAATGTGCAAACATCATGTTCTTCCTCAGTGTTTCTGTCTTGTTTTGCAGCACAAATATCTTAACATTCTTAAATCAAGATACATTTACTGGAGAAGTGAAATGATTGAAGATATTAACTCTTGGTTAATGAAAAAAATCATCAAAATTAAGCCAGTTTATGCGGAATTTCTTTTCATTTATGACGCAATGCTTTCCCGCCACTGACCAAACTTCCCGTCATTTATGACGCAATGCTTTCCCGTAATTTATGACGCAACGCTTTCCCGACATTGACCAAATTTCCCGTAATTTATGACGCAATGGTTTCCCGTCATTTAAGACGCAACGCTTTCCTGCCATTGACCAAATTTCCGTCTTTTATGAAGCAACGCTTTCCCGTAATTTATGACGCAACGCTTTCCCGTCATTGACCAAATTTCCCATCATTGACCAAATTTCCCGTCATTTATGACGCAACGCTTTCCCGACATTCACCAAATTTCCCGTAATCTATGACGCAACGCTTTCCCGTCATTTATGACGCAACGCTTTCCCGCCATTTACCAAATTTCCCGTAATTTATGAAGCAAAGCTTTCCAGTCATTTACCAAATTTCCCGTAATTTATGACGCAATGCTTTCCCGTCATTTATGACGCAATGCTTTCCCGCCATTGACCAAATTTCCCGTCATTTATGACGCAACACTTTCCCGCCATTGGCCAAACAAGACTTGATATCTGAAGTCATTTTCTTTCTAAAACAAGTATCTTGTTTTAAGAATGTTTGGATATTTGTGCTGGAAAACGAGAGGAAGACCATCATTTTCTGCAGTGTAGTTCACTCAACAGAACATCACAGAGCTTCATTTGTATTTAACACAGGGGAAGAAGAACACAGGTGGTCTTACAATCGGTCCTGGTTTTCCGCGTGGTCCTGTTGGGCCGGGATTCCCAGCCGTTCCCTGGAAGAGAAACACAAATAAAACACAAAGTCTCCTCGCTGTCTGCATCAAACATCAAATCCATGGATATAGAAAAGATTCACACATTTTAAGACCAAGTCTCATTACTTCACCTGAAGATAATGATTACTTGATAAAAAAATAAAATAAAATAAATCAAACTCAAAAACTATAAGATTTTTTAATTGCATATAAAATTTCCATCCATTTGTATCACAGTTTTAACATGAAAAACTAATAAACTTAAAGTGATGCATATTTGTCATTCATACATAAATGAAACGGGTCATATTTCTGTAATAGCACTAATAAATTGAAAGTATTTTAAATACACAATAACTTCATATATTTATCATCAATAAATCCAATTTGTTTTAATCTCATACATTTAAGCAGATTGAATATCGCGTGTTCCAAATTTTAACCGTGTTCACTTTTAAACTGAATTAATTTAATTAATTAACAGATTTAATCTGATTCAAAGCCATTTGAATGAGAAAATATGATTATTTAAATAGAATCAAATGGATGCAAATAGTTATTAATAAACTATGGCATGATTTTGTGAGTGCAGAAATATTACCGGTTTAATTTATGTATAGTTGATGCTAAAACTGTGTAATCCAAATGGATGGTAATATTAAATGCAATTTAAATATATAAATGCTTAAATGTAAGCCATGTAATTAACGTAATGCTTTTGAGTTTATACTTTTGTCAGTCTTCAGATGTCTCCAGTAAGACCATCAGTGGACAGTCTGTGTAAGTTTGCACCAATTTTGCAATTTCATGACCATGTAAAAGTTGATAACATATTATTCTGCCTCTCTTGACACTCACCTTGTCTCCCTGATAACCTCTTTCTCCTGGTTCACCCCTCAATCCAGGTTCACTCTAGATCATACAGCATCACAGATTATAGAAAACACTCAAATACAGCGCCGACATTAAACACACAGGGAACAGAACACAAGAGTTTGCACATATGTTTTCACATTAGAACAAAATGTGACATAAACGAAAATCTACATCATATTTGAGCTTCTTCTTTGTCTAGATTCCAGCTAGTGTTATTTTACCATCACTGAGAAAATATTCTATATTATATCTATATATTTTTTGTAATGTCTATTTGAAGTTTTTCTCATTTAACACAATGACTTCAAATCTTTTGGGAGTAATTTCTCAGTCAGATTTGATGTGCGATTAATCGGCACATCATGAATTTAATTAGATAAAAAAAATGTAATTTTAGTTTATTTCAGTTACTGTTTTAAAATGATTACATTTATTTGAAAACAAGAACTGCACTGTTTTTTAATATTTGTGCGTTGAATTGTATTTATTTAATAATTATGAAATTATGTATATTGAAATAAAATACAAAATATTAAATAAAAACATTTTACAAACTAAAATATAGTACAAACATCCAATTGAAAAAAAAAAAAAAAACGTTTTGACCGACACGCGAAGAGCACCAATGTTTAGAAAACAAGGCAAAAATACTAAAGAAGAAAATAATGTTTTGATCCCAAAGATCATGCATATAATTACAAAGGAATGAACCTTATACGTTCACGTGTTCGCTGCAATAATATAAATATTTAAATCACCTTATCACCTTTCATTCCAGGAGGCCCCGCCCCTCCGCTCAGGCCCTGCCAATGAGAGAACAAGATCTTCAGTGTCCAGCCAATGAGGTTAGAGATCACACAGCTCGAGGCGTAACTGACGGGCCGTTACCTGAGGTCCCACAATGCCAGGAATCCCACGGGGTCCCTCAATCCCGGGATCACCCTGCGGGAACAGACTCCATCAGTACAGCAGCAGTTCATCTTTACTGTAGTTTAGTGAATGATTCCTTACAGATTCACCGAATGACAGATTTGTCAGGACACTCTCACTGGTCTTTATAAGGTCTTTCGCAGCGGGTAGTTCTAGGAACGAGCCACTAGGGTGCTTCCCCGAGAACTAACGGTTCCCATAGGAACGTTTTCATGGTTGCATTCAGCCAGTAGGAACTCTGAAGTGACATATGTTGTTGTTGGGACTTTTATTTTGACGGCGCTGAGAACGCCAGTGCTCGTATTCTCTGTATTCATTCATTTACGATCTGTCTAACAGTTCTGTCTAATATGTTATTATATAGAACCGTTATACATAGAAAGTAAATATATGAAAAGTTATTAGCGTATGGCGTGTTGTTGATGTCCAGTGTTGCTGAGCAGAAATACATAATCATGTTTCTCTCGGTCTCCTCAAAGCTGCGTTGGGTTTTCTCCTCAGTGTAAAGATTGAGAGCTCCATCTATCTCTGTTTTCCATGTCCGTAGAGTTAGTGTCTGGAGTAAATATATAGACTATAATTTGTGCGTTTACACAGCTTTTTTAAAGGGGTGATATAATGCCATTTTCACAAGATGTAAAATAAGTCTCTGATGTCCCCAGAGTGTGTGTGTGAAGTTTCAGCTCAAAATACCCCACAGATATTTTTATATAGCATGTTAAAACTGTAAATTTTTGAGGGTGAGCAAAAACTAGGGCTTGCATGGACTAGTCGAGTAGTCGATAGATCGACTACTTCAACCACTAGTCGACGCTGTTGGAAACAATCGACTACTCGAGCGTCCATTAACCATAAATGAATTAAAAATGGCGAATGTCACCAACAGACACCATACGTCAGATGTGTGGAAGTATTACATCAAGAATGCCAAAAATATTGTAATTGGCCAACTCTGAAAGAGGCCGTTCACATATTGCCTCTAAAAACGTGTGGAAAGCGCGCGCGGCCGTGCCGCTGTCTCCTACAAGCGCTTGCGCTCCCGTGGCGTCTGTCGTTGCTATGCAACCAAACTGCGCTCTCCATGATGACGACGACGAAGTATCATTCAGCAAAGGATTAATTGATTTCTAGGCCTTGCATTAGCTTTACTACTAGATATATTTCTGGAGATGAGAAGGAAAAACCCGCCTGGAAAAACTAGCGCACCATGTTTCTTTCATTATGAGCGCGCTCGCCGCGCACCTAGATTTGAAATAACGACCTTGAGCGCGGAAAAGACGTGATATGTGAACGGCCCCTAAAAGCAGACGTCTGAAATGAAAGGCAAGAACGGCTATTTATTTGGCTTTAGACTGTTACATGAAAATTTAAAAATGTTCAAAAATGTTTTGAGAGTTTACTTATGTAATTGTTGCATTAGGCTATGAATTAATAAATGTTTATTAATAAGATCTAGCCATTTCATGTATTTTCATTTACAGTAGCATGAACCAGGAGTAGTCGAGTAACTCGAGTATTGTTTTGATAAGAAATCGACTAGCAGAAATCAGTAGTCGTGCAACCCCTAGCAAAAACACACTTTTTTGTGTCTGTCCCTTTAAATGCAAATGAGCTGCTGCTCCCGGCACAGGGGGTGGAGCTTCAACAGCTTGCACTCACACACACATGCACTGAAAATTTCAAAAACTTTTAGCCTTTATGTTCAAACCGGAGTCAGACAAAGATGGAGAGACTCAAGAAGTGACAACATGTAGAAGCAACAGGACATTTCTGAATGGTTAGTTGATGAAATTATGTTATTGATTAGCATATTCTGTTTTGATAATCTATAAATCGTGTTCAGGGGGCGGGGTTATGTATATTTTAGTGTTGGTGATGTCACTAACCCGGGAGGAATGTGGTGTAGTCTCTACCGGCCGTTTGTTGTAGTCCTTAAAAAGTGATTTCTTTAAAAGCAAATATCTCCCTTTAATTTGAACTTTGAGCGTTGTAACTTTGCAGATGTTGTTTCTGCTCAAACAGCAACATTACACACTAACTAAAGTTAGAAAAGTCAAATCATAATCAACCACCCCTTTAAAATTGGTGTGTGCTGGTGTTTCGCGTGCGTTCAGCCAATCAGCAAACACTAACGTCACTGTAGTTCCTATAGCGCTGGTTTAGACCGACTCTGAAGGAGGAGTAAATCAGTTCCTCCAAAAGGAGTTCCTAGAACTAAAATCGTTCCTAGTTCCTGCGGTGTGAACGCGCCAAAATCCGGGAACTTCCGCCAATAGTTCTAGGAACTATGAAGAGGTTCCTCCGGTGCGAAAGCCCTTGATGACATTCGTCTGCTTTCAACAACATGTTCCAAACTGACAATGAACTCAAAGTCCTAAATCCACATTATCCTGTGATTTAACTCTCACACACAGGGTTGTGCAGTTTCCCCCGGAGAGAAGAGAATTACCCAGGGTCCCGCTGAGATAAATGTGTTTATTATCACTCAGGATCAGGACAGAAGGTCAAGGTTAAGTATTAATGTACGATATCTTGCAGGAGGAACTTTTTTCTTTTACAAGCACAAGCTACAAAAGGCACTGTAACTATCACGTGCATATGACCCACTGAGCTATGAATAATGTAATGATTTTTAAAAAATTTAAAGTAATAATAATATATTTTTTGGGAAAATATTTATATATTCTATAGCAGGGAAAAATAATGTTTTGGGAGAAGCATTGATGATGTATTTATTCATTATTTAAATTTGGCTAATTTTGAAAAAATAAAATAATAATTTGCATAGTATACCTTTAACAATATATTGTTCTAAAATATTTTCTGGCCATATTTGTATATTTGAAACCATGTGCAGATCCGGCGCCTGTGGTGTGTGCTCAGCTTTTCTAACAGTGTTTGTGAGGCTGTTTCTCATTAAAGGCTTTCGGCCGTCAGACGATAAACAATAAACCGCACGCATGTCTGGAACCAGCCTCCACTTCACCTGGAGCCTACAGGAAAACTGCACAGATTCATACTTTTATCATCACTGACGCATCAAACTGATCAAAAGTGACCGTGAAGACATTTATAATGTTACAAAAGATTTTATTTCAAATAAATGCCGTTCTTTTGAACTTTCTATTAATCAAAGAATCCTGAAAAATAAAATGAATCCCAGTTACACTGATAATAATCATAAATGTTTCTTGATCATCAAATCATCATATTGATTTGTGAAGGATCATGTGACACTGAAGACTGGAGTAATGATGCTGAACATTCAGCTTTGATCACAGGAATAAATGACACTTTACTATATATTCACATAGAAAACAGATGATTTACATTGTACATAAATGTATTTCACTGTTTTTACTGTATTTATGATCAAATAAATGCAGCCTCGGTGAGCAGAAGAGACTTTCGAAAACTAAAAACCAAAAACTTTTGACCGGTAGCATGAGTGGCTGTTATTAGTGAACAACAAGTAAAATTATGTATTAGAGAGACATTAGCATAATTTCAAATCATTACATAATTTCAAGCATTAGCATTATACCATGGTATTACCATAGTACATGTGCAAAAAACATGGTAAGTGTGAGGGAGACGTTTTAATAGATGTGTGGCTTGAAGGAGATCTGCACATCTGGAGCTGAAAGAGGTCTTAATGGACACACAGATCCACAGATCACACACATGCCATGGAAAAGCTTTTCTGTCCGCCTCACGTGAGAAAGAAATGACAGAAGAAAGAGAAGGAGGTGAAAAATTGTTGACTTATTGTCTCTACTTAGGGAATATGAGATGCAAAACTTCTGGACTCGGAGAGAAATGTGCTAATATGTCAGATTCACAGACAATAGTTAGTGCAAGCTGACTCTGGGAACTTTAGACACGCAAGGTAATGCAAAAATGAAACGCTTGCATTCAAAAGTTCAGGGGCTGTGAATACAGTAAAATACAAAAATACAGTAAGAACAGTGAAATATATTTATTTAAAATGTAAATCATCTGTTTTCTATGTGAATATACAGTACAGTGTAATGTATTCCTGTGATCAAAGCTGAATGTTCAGCATCATTACTCCAGTCTTCAGTGTCACATGATCCTTCAGAAATCACTCTAATATGATGATCTGATGATCAGGAAACATTTATGATTAATATCAGTGTTGAAAACAGTCATACATGTTATTTTTCAGGATTCTTTGACGAATAGAAAGTACAAAAGAACAGCATTAATTTGAAACAGAATCTATTGTAAGTAACATTATAAATGTCTTTACTGTCACTTCGGATCAATTTAATAAGTCCTTGATGAATAAAAGTATTAACTTCTCTTCAAAAAGTGACCCGAAACATTTGAACGGTAGTGTATGGTTTATACAGTTTATATTTATGTAAAGCTGGCATGAAATAACGGATCAAGAACAGAAGCACGCCTCTCTTGTTCTACACTCTTAAAAATAAAGCTTCTTAACTGGCATCGGTGGAATCTATTCATTCCATATGGAGGAAAATAAGTAAAAAAATGTTCTTCACACACTAAGAAAAAAATGAAAGGTTCTTTAGGGAAGCATAAATGGTTCTTTTATGGCATCGCTGAGAAAAACCCCTTTTGCAACCTTTATTTTGTCTCTATTTCATGTACTTCTCGTTTCAGCGTGTCCGACTCAACATTTCATTGCACAAAACTGAAATCATGGCTCTGAAAGACACATCACACCCTCTCCGCCACCAGGACGAAAACACGGATCATCATCTGAGGAAGGGACGGCCGACAGATACAGGAACGACAGCGAAGGCAGGATGAAAACGCATCAGGAATCCGCAACATCCCGCTTTAAATCTTCCCGCCTGACATCCCGACAGCAGAGAAACATGTCTGACATCTCTGTCCGCCGCTTTACGAGACTCTGGGGCTTCGGCCAGCCTCGGACATGTGTGTTTTAAAGCCGGAACAACCAGAAGAGTCCTCGACTGTTAGAGACTGCCTCCTGAACATGACATGTAAGAGGATTGGCTTTTTTAACGCGTGAATCAGACGTGCAGGAGCCGAACACATGGCAGCAAACACACCTGCAATCACACATTACCAATGAAGGAAAAGAGTTGAAGAGGAATGTAGGAGTGAATTTAACAGGGTTATTATCGTTAGCTAAAACTAAAACCATGATGTTCGTTACCTGAAATAAAATAAACTTGAAATACAATAAAATATATATTTTCAACATTTATCACTTACATTTAGTTTAACTTGATGTACGAAACTAAAACTAAAACTGGAATAAAAATGTATAAAAACTAAACAGACATATTTATATAAAACAACAACAACTAATAAAAAATCATGGATGGCCAAATTACTCAAAAATTAAATCATTAAATAAATGTTAAAATATTTAAATAAATGATTAAAAACTAAAGTAACTGTTGATAAAACATAAAAATCAATTCATTTATTAACATTTTAGCATTATTTTTGGATTGCTTTATTTAAGCGCAAGTTGCTTAAATGAACTTAAATATATTATTTCAGCTAGTTGTCAAAGCAAAATTTTTCATTTTTATTTTAACATGGTGTACTAAAATAACTAAAGCTGAAATAAAATGAATAAAAGCTATGTAGACTTAAAAAAAAAAAAAAAAAAAAATTATATATTATATAATGCATGACTCGCTCAAGCACATTTCAAGTGTTCAAGTGTCACATATATATATAAAAGCTATAATGTTATTAATGTTAATAGCATTAATTATAATGTTAATAGTAATAAGCAATGCTATCTCCTTATTCCTGCAACTCCTGCTAACAAACCCTGATGTGATGTTTGTGACACTTGAACACTTGAAATGTGCTTGAGCGAGTCATGTTCAACCAAGTCTCTACGTTTCTTACACAGAACAACCTCTTGGACAACAACCACTCTGGTTTCAAAAACATCACTCAACTGAGACGGCCCTGCTCTCGGTTATTGAAGCTCTGAGACTCAAGAGCAGCTTCCCAATCCTCAGTCTTCATCCTGCTGGATCTGTGTGCTGCTTTTGACACAGTTAACCACCAGATCCTCCTGTCAACCCTCATGATGAAGGGCATCTCAGGAACTCCACTCCAATGGTTCAACTATTACCTCTCAGTAGGTCCATCAGGGTGTCGTGGAGGGGTGAGGTGTTGAAGACCCATCATCTAGCTACTGGAGTGCCTCAGGGCTCAGTGCTGGGACCGCTTCTCTTCTCCATCTACATGTCATCACTAGTGTCTGTCATTCAGAAACATTAAACATGGCTTTTCCCATCATTCCCTCATTCCAACCCGATGATCAGACAGAACTGCTTGTGTTCTCGACCAACTCAACACTTCAGCACAACTTCTCCATTCAGCTGTAGGTTCATCATCCATAACTCCCTCCAGGGCAGCCAGGAACCTTGGAGTTGTGATTGACGATCAGTTGAACTTCACAGACCACATTGCTAGAACTGCCCGGTCCTGCAGATTTGCCTTATACAACATTAGGATGATCAGGCCCTTCCTATCAGAGCTACACAACTCCTGGTCCAAGCGCTTGTTATCTCCAGGCTGGACTATTGTAATGCTCTCTCCTTCCAGCATCTGTCAACCTCTGCAACTGATCCAGATGCTGAAGCAAGAGTGTGTTTATCGAGCCGAAGAGATGCACGTCACTCCTCTCCTCATAAACTTGCTGAACTCAACCAGAGCTGCTGAGTCTTCAGCCAAACTAAAGAAACTGCTGAAGACGCATCTACACTTGACACAGTAATACTCACACTTACTATTCTATATATCTATAAAAATGTATTTTTTTTAAATACCTAGCTACGTGTATTGTAGACTAACTGGGACTGGTCACAGCACTTACATATTGTTGTCCTATTGTTGGTGTGATTGTTTCTTTTATTCTCCTCATTTGTAAGTCACTTAGGATAAAAACGTCTGCTAAATGATTAAATGTTGATGACTATGACCTCAGGTGCTTTCTGTCTCTTTTCATCTCGCCTAAAACCAGCAATTTATCTTCTCATCCAGCAGTTTATCTTATAATGCTGAAGTGTTCTGTTGCTGAACGGACGCCAGGACACACAGAGTATTATAAATATTCTCTTGGCAGGAGCTGCCGGCGGGACTGAACTCTTTACAGTAGCAGAACACACTGCTGAAAACCAACCAGAAGACCTCAGAAAAAACAGATAACAACTTTACAACAGGTTCTGAATCTGATTCTGTATTCATGCGCAACTGAAAACTGTACACGGTTATGCAAACGAACTATATTACTTTGTAGAAGTATTCTGATTATTGATGTAATGTAACTTAGATTATAACATTATAATCAAGGTTACAAAAGGGTAAATTTCCTAATTTCTTCCTCTTTACTACTAGTTACAGCAGCAAATAAACATAAAAGAACATCAGAAGGAATGTTGAAAGATACAGAACAACTTCCTGAAAGGAATAATGTCTCGTGAAATCCATCAATCAGTGTTTCATCCGCAGAAAGACGTCAATAAAACAGCTTGAGAACGATATAACGTCACATTTACCTCAGGAGAGTTATCTGATGTTCAGAGTTCATTAGTTAGCTATAAACACTAGAGAAAAGCTTATTTACTGTTAATTATATATGTGTGTTTGAATAAATTTGTCATGAAGACATGTTTATGAAAACTACCTTACGTGCAACTGAGTTACATACACACATTTAAGTTTTTGAGTGTGATTATTATATCCTAAAAAAATTGCAGTTATAAAGGGCTCTGTAGTTAATTTTAACCTCTAGTATTATAGTGATTTACCAAATGAGAGGAGTCCCTGTATAGTTACAGCATTAGTTGGGAGAGATTTGTTTTCCTTAAGAAAAATCGAACTATCGGTATCATTCTGAATAATCGGTTATCGGTATCGGCGATATACGTATGAAGTCATATCCGCACGGCTCCAGAGAGGACGAGGATTCTGCATCGGCTGTCAGAAGTTAAAGCTGATTGAACTCTGTGTTTATGTGTGTGTGTGTGTGTGTGTGTGTGTGTGTGTGTTTAGGACTCACTCTCAGGCCTGGGAATCCACTGCTGCCGGTTCCTCCGACGGGCCCCTGGAACACACACACAACCATGAGAAACAGCTCTGCACTTCTGTCTGCATTATTTTCAAACATCTTTAAACTTTCTTTGCTTTTATTTAACACTGATTTTGTGCGGAAGACATCAAATATCCCTTCAGCTGCTTGGGGTTTCAGCACAATGATATTCTTCCAAAACCGTGGAAACACCATCTATAGTCAAAATATCCTCTATGCACATGTATATAGACTCCTATTGGAATCTCTATCATAATTTGGAATCAATTATAATGGGATTAAACAAGGAGAATCTGACTATCTGGATACATTTTTATTTGATACTCTGTTTAATTTTGGACATTGAAGAGTTAAATTACATCACTTGGGAAGTTTAGGCCGTTTACAATCAAGAAAGATTTTCTTTAAATTCATTTTGATTTTCTATTGATAAATATAATATCTGTATTGATAACTTTTATGTTGGAATAAAATTAGGATCCTTTAGGTTTGGTTCAAATTATGATTATGATATACTTCTGCTCACCAAGGCGGCATTTATCTGATAAAAAAATACAGTAAAATTGTGAAATATTATTACAATGTAAAACAGCTGTTTTCTATGTGAATATACTGTAAAATGTACATTTATTCGTGAGATCAAAGCTGAATTTTCAGCATCATTACTCCAGAATCTAAACGTTCTTCAATCATCACTTAAGATGCAAAATTACTTAAGATATTAAGTCTTGTTTTCTGAAGAAAATGTATCAAAATAAAGTGCCTTTTGTGCTTAAAACAAAAAACAATTATCTGCCAATTGGGGTCAGAAAAATAAACTTAATTTAAAGGGAAAGCAAGACTTTTCAGAAAGCAAGTCTTGTTATCTTCAATAATTTTGCTTCTCAAGTAAATGTATCTTAATTTAAAGAGCCCATATTACGTCCTTTCACAAATTCTTGATGTTGTGCTCTACTAGAACAGGTTTTCCTGCTTGAATGTTGATTATTCTCCTCATATTCTCCATTGTTGCGGCTCCTCTCTTCCCAGTCTGTCAGTAACGCTCTGTTTACTTCCTGTCTCTATGAAGCCCCTCCTTCTGAAAAGCACACTGTGCTCTGATTGGTCGGCTGGAGCAGTGTGTTGTGATTGGTCGAGCGCTTTGAGTGTGTTTGGGAAATGTCCCGCCCCTTACATTTACATTTACATTTACATTTATTCATTTAGCTGACGCTTTTATCCAAAGCGACTTACAATTGCTATATATGTCAGAGGTCGCACGCCTCTGGAGCAACTAGGGGTTAAGTGTCTTGCTCAGGGACACATTGGTGTCTCACAGTGGATTCGAACCCAGGTCTCTCCCACCAAAGGCATGTGTCTTATCCATTGCGCCACACCACCCCTTACCATAACCGCCAGTTTAACACACTACTAACTAACTCAACCAGGCCCCGCCCCTTTATTCTGCGTATGAATTATTATGACATATATGGATTGTCAAAGTTTTTTTTTTGTTTTTTTTTCGTCACCTACTGAATTTTCCGTCAACGATACCAGGGACACCGAAGCACCGGGGAACATGAAATTTTGTGGGCATGTAGCCCCACTAGACTTTTACGGAAAAATTTCGTTTGGTCCCCGGGGGCCACTCCCCCCCCGAGCTGGGCCCCCCCAAACCCCAAAAATGCAGTTTTTCCTACATAACTACCTGAACTGTGGCACCGAGGATGAAGAAATTTTTATGGTATGTTGGTCTTAAGGGCCTACATCAACCTAGCCTATAATCACTCATTTGTGATTTACGCCCCTCCCATAAAAAATGAAAATGCAATATTATTCTGCTTTAATCGCCCCTATCTTCAGTTGAGATGTTCAGAACTGCACCATATTTCATGTGTATGATTAACTTGACATCCTCTGGGGATGTGCTAAGTTTCGTAGAATTTCATCCATGGGGGGGTATAAAATAAATTCATTTATGTGCACATTTAGTGACTGTACACTCATCGGCCTGTAGATGGTGCTGTTGAGCGAAGGGTTGCTGGTTTAGGATGATACTGTCACACACACTGACATCCACACGCACAGACACACACCCATACACACACATACAAATCCACATGCACAGACACACACACACAAACACACACGCGCACACACATGTACGCACGCACACATACACGCACAGACACACACACAGACACACACATACACAAACACACACACACACATGCACATACTACTACTTTTTTTAGGTATATACATAAACACGCAATACAGCCAAATTGTTCCACGTCATTTATTTTTGTGGAAAGCCAGTGCAGGCCTGAGCGGCGGTCATATTTTGTACCGCCCTGCGGTACATCTAGTTATAATGAGGAATATTGTGACGTGTTCATTCCCGGGAGTTCAGATACACTGACACTGATATAGAGAAGAACTCAACATTACACACTAAAGACAGATGAACAAGGTCTTTTTTAAAAGTGTTTAGATATTAGTACTGGAAAACAAGACAAAAATCCAGTGCAGTGTTGAAGGCAGAGAAACACGTACCTGGTTTCCATCAGGTCCAGGAAGTCCTCTCTCGCCCGCGTCGCCAACAACACCCTGGAACAGACCTCAGATCAGCTCAAACGCTGTCAGTCTCACATCAGTCACGCTGACATTCAAACATCTGAACTCTCGTGTCCAGAGGTAATGCTTTTCCATGATATCATATCACACACATCCCAACAGTGAGTTTGCTTGTGACTTTGATCTTGAAGTTGTTTGACTCTACTGTATTTCTCTATACATGATGAGTGCATGTAAAGAAAAGTAAAGAATCTGCAGTGTTTTACAGTATGTTCTCCGTCTGCATGTTTGCTTGTGTCTCTCTGAGCCCAAGGCCTCTGAAAGTCTTCCAAAAAGCTTTCATCCTCACTGGAGATGCCTGGGATTAATCATTCCTGCAGACGACGGGCAGCGAGCCCAGCTGGCACAGCAGCTCTGATGTGATGTTTCAGGGCTTTCTCAGGCACAACACTCTAAATCAGCTGAGATTTTACAAGCTTAAAGATTATATTAACTTCATCAAGAGTTATTCACTCGAAGAAACTATGCGTGTCTAAACAAATATCATTATTTCATTATATATGGATCATTTCCATTGAGAACATTAAAAACGCTACATTATAATACAGTATAATATTTATGTATTACATAGTATAGTATAATTTACGTATATCTGTTATAAAACAGATCATGGACAAATTTTGAATTAAATAGTTATATATGTCATGATAAGATTTTTTAAAACATCAACACAGAAACCCCTGATTGAAAACCATAAACTTTTTAATGGCTGACACTGATAATAACATATATATGTGTTATATTATTGTTATATAATTTAATGGTAGAAAATAAAATGTACATACAATTGCTGAACCTAAATGTTAAAATATATATATATATTTTATTAAAAATAAAATGTAACACTTTTTCTTTTTGTTATTATTAGTAGTACATGATTTAATGGAATTTAATGTGAAATATAAAATATATATATATAAATTAATAATAATTTATTTAATAATATTTTACATAATATTTACTCTAAAGTCACAAAAACAGAATGATGAGTTATTGCAGATTCATTTCTGCTATTGTACAATGAATAGCAGATTCTGTGGCATTTCTATTGTTTTTTCTTTCGAGGCAGAAAGTGTTTCCCACAAACACATCAATTAGAATAACCCTCTCAATTCCTTCAAGAATTAAAGCAATGTTTCTTTACTAATGCAGCCTTTTATACATGCATAACGTCTTCCATCTGCATAATGCCATTGGCTTCACAGTTGGATGGCAGATGACAAGCACAGATTCTTGCTTTTCTATACCCATAAGTAATCTGTTTTAAATATGCATCACTCATTTGCATGACAACCCCTGACTAATGCTTATAAAGGAAGGGAGAGTTTACCGGTCTTCCTTTGGGACCCTTGATTCCCACCGGACCCGGAATTCCCTGGAACACATCGAGATGATCGCAGTTACAAACAAATCTGATCTGACACACATCGATCATTCTGAGCCGGGGGGTGTCATCAATCTGAACACTGCCTTGTGTGTTTTCAGGATCACGTCATTCATTTGGGAATTTGCGTCTGTGTTGAGAGTTGTTGTAAATCCCAGAATGATGGCAGATTTGACAACGTTCATCCCTAATCATCCCTTGTGTGTTTGTCAGTTTAACATGTCCGGACGAAGCATTAGCAGCATTATGCTGATATTAGGAAATACTGTGAGATATAAACAGCATCTGCGGCCTGCGATCGCTTTGACTCGTCCATCAGTACGGAAAACGAGTGAAGCATGCTTTGGGGCAAGTGTACAGGAAACGTACAAATGAATCAGTAAAAATGTTCTGCTGCATGTACGAAACGATAGCTAGAGACAATTCCAAGTGAAATTGACTAGAGACAGGGCTGGTGGGTGACCTCACCTGTCTCATGTTAAACTGTAATGTTTAATTGTTTAAGCTAGTTGAATATTTTAACAGTTTATTCACATTCCTACATGCCGGCCAACTAAATATCCATTGTAAATGCACTACTGTACTGTGATTCGAACAGAGGTAAGATTCAAAAAGATTTTCTATAGTATTGGACAGCATGTTACCTCGCTCTAATTCATGCAAATGTCATCTGCTTGATTCTCGCAATGAATTTGAAATTACGATTGTATAATTGTGCATTTAAACTCACTCTCTCTCCCTCCAGTCCTGGCGGTCCTGCGATTCCTGGAGGTCCGATGAAGCCCTGATACAGAAAACACAAACGTCTCCAATAGCTCAAAATCGCATGTTAGCATTTTTTCAAACTCCTCCTATATCTTTTCTCAAATAGTCCCCAAATTGTGGTCAAATAATCCTGATACTATGTTGGGCAAAAGTTGTACCATTTACGTATAATGCATCAAGTATCTTTAAAGCTACACTGTGTAATTTTTTAAGTTGATTCTTAACAAAAAACACTTTGTTCTTTCAAAATGATATGTGCTCATTAATGTGTAATTACTTCTACCAACTAATCAAGTATTCTCGTAAGCGGAGAATCTGCCATTTAGAATACACACGAGCGAGTCGCTCGAGTAGCGGCAGCCATGTTGCGCCTCCATCTTGAAAATACATTAGACAAAGAGAGACATACCTGGAAATTCAAGCTTCGCCTTTCGCGTTTTTACACTCAGTGGCACCGTGACGAAAGCGAGGGGGAGATTACTCGCGACTACCGGCAGATTTGAAATAATACGGCCACCGTAGGAGTTAAAATGCCCTCGGAATGGGAGGGGCTAGAAAGTAATACAGTGTAGCTTTAAAACACTTTGGCAGATTGGAACAAAATTTGGTGCAAGTCATCGTCACCATGCCCTGATGGTACTGGAGCAGTTTAGGGACAGCGCCACCTACTGGACAAGACATTTCGAATTTTTAAATAAGCCAGGAGCCTAAAATCTCCACCTATTCTATGAGCAAACCAATCTACTAACAAGTTTTGTTCGTTTGAGATATTGGGCCACATTGATTTCAAAAATGATTTTGATCTAACATAGATCTGATTCACCCTGAACTACAAGATAAAGATTCATTTATCATCCTCATTTTATATGTCACCTTATTAAAATGGATATATTGCTGTCAAAGTAATTTACAACTAATGTTAACACTGGACACAAATCATTCAAAGCGGTGAGTGAGAGATTGGCTGGTATTTTTGCTTGCTGTAGGTGGACGAATCGCTATATGTACATTTCTTCTGTCTTGTTAAGTGAGATCACATGTACTATCAGTCAAAGATGAAAGAAGTGGCCCTCCTCCTGTCTCTGCACATTCCTGTGCCGCGGCACACTGCCAGATGTTGAAAGCAATTGCGTTTCTGAAACATGCAAAATCTCTGAGATGCAGCAGTCTCAATTTCGACTTTATACAGCTCACTGATTCTTGAGGACTGGGACAAAACAGGCTAGAGGACTGCAGAAATAAGGCTCATATCTTATAGAACTGTTTCAGATGATTGTTTGAGATGAGAATCTGTTCTACATGTTCAGATGGATTCCCCTGCATTAGCATGCAACTACATGTTTTCTTCCCTTAATCACTTAGAATGGGTCAACAGCAACATCAGATCCAAAAATCATTTCAAATACTTATGATAAATATTGTAAAATCTTGTATGTTTTAAACTGATTTTCAGCTGCATCTATTGATGTAAATCTGTTAACAATAAAAGTATGTATTTTGCACATGTATCAAATGCAGCAGCCATTTTATTTATTGATTGATTGGTTGATTGATTGATTGATTGATTGATTGTGTTGCTGCTACTAATAGGAACTACTTAAATTGACGGAAATTTTCAAAAATCCTGAAACTATATTAAAACGAATCTATAAATCTTACCATTTGTGTAGCCTTATCAAACTCAGAGCAGGTGAAAAGTTAGATTTTTGTACAGTAACATCAGATACAAAAAACATTTCAAATATTTATTATAAATATTGAAAAATCTGGCATTGAACTTTAGGATGTTTAAAACTGATTTTCAGCTCCATCTATTGATGAAAATCTGATGTTGACAAAAATACATTTGCATTTAATGCAGCAGCATTTTATTTATTTATTTATTTATCGTGTTGCTGCTACTAAAATTAATTACTTATATTGTGGGATATCATGAAATCATGAAATCATAAAAAAAAAAACTATAAAACTCACCAGTTGTGTTGCATAATTAAGCTCACAGCATATGAAATGTTTGATTTTTGTACTTTGCTTTAGCCAGATTTTATGAATGTTTAGCAGGGACTTTGCGAAACATTATAAAAGAGGAGTATTTAATATCTATTTGAATCTATTTGAAGTTTTGCGTTATGGTCATTGATGCGTTAAGGTCGTTCTGATGGTCATTTTCAGAACGAATGGCAGGTAAAGTTGTGGGTTTTGTCCCACGTGTCAAGAATCAATGCGATAAAAACAGAACAATTTAAAAGGATCTGATCTGCTCTCGATTCTTCTTTCAACATTCTCTATTTATCTCTCTCTCTTTTATCTGGTCCTGTGACTCACACTGAGATAATGTAAGAGTCCCGACACTGTTTGAACAGGAAAGCATGAGACAACAGCTGTACGTACATTAACACCTTTAGGTCCTGGGTTTCCCTCTGGTCCTCCCATACCCTGAGACACGAGAGACTTTAATGTTACACACATTCACATATCAGACATATACACACATCAGAGATCATGAAACTTCAATATGTCAACAAAATGAACACTGGCTTTATCCAGTATATATATTTATACATAATTTATTCATTATATTTATGCATATTTAAACATAAAATTTCAGAAAACTAATACAAAACAATTGTTTTGTGTTCTTTGATTAATCAATTTGAGAAGTATGTGGTGATATCTATTAGTTTTTTTACTGTATTCACCTGTGGTGTCTTGCCTTAAAATGTTTATCATTGTGTATTGTGTACTGTTTCACAGTATACCGCACATTACATTCTGAACAGCTGCCTGATATTAATTTTAAATTAAGCATCAAAGTGAATATTTCAAAATATAATTTGATTTGATGGCAAGGAACAGGACGGAAGGCCATATCTTTGAAACACTCTGGCCTATTGGAACAAAATTTGGTGTATGTCATCACCACCATACCCTGATGGTACTGGAGCAGTTTAGGGACAGCGCCACCTACTGGACAAGACATTTCGAATTTTTTATCAAGCCATAAGCATAAAATCTCTACCTTAGCTATAAGCAAATAAATCTACTTACAAAAATCTAATTTAATATTTCAAATTTAGGGCCCTGTTTACGGCTGGCATTAAGATGCATTCACAAGATCACAAGTGGACGAAGCTAAATACAGGTGTTAACACAGTACACAGAGCAGAGTATACCGCACGGTACATTCTGAACAACTGTCTGGCATTCATTTTAAATTAAGGATCAAATTTAAAGAAGTAGTGACACAGAATCAGTAAGACTTTTTTTAGTGGATATCGGTCACTGCACCTGCCTGCCAGGGTAACCTGCCGCCCCAGATACGCCTGGCAATCCTGGCAAACCCTGAGGAGAAAGGAAAGAAAAACGTGAATGAGAGATGAGAACGGCTGCCAGCGGACGAATAGAGCCACTATTGTTCCCCATGGCATCTCTCTCTCAAAGCATCTACGGGCCGGACCAGCTCTCCACGGCCTGACCCTGGCTGAGGTCCAGACGGCGGCTCCTCTCAGCTGCGCGACTCCAGTGCGGATCATCTTTGCATCAGGTGACTGCATATAAAGACTGCGCTTTGTGACTGAATGAAATTCTCCATGTATTGAGTTCCAAACCTTCCGGACTCGGTTATTGAGGAGGTACAAACAGGTACAACTCATAGATCTGTTTAATGCCATGTCAAACACGTAGGGAGGGACAGAGAGAGAGAATTAAACCTGATTGTACAGGCTAAATATGTGCGGCAGGAGGGCTGCTATACAAAAGATAGGTCAAATACAATGCTAAAATCTAGCATTCAACTTCAGGATGCTTGAAACTGAATGTCAGCTCCATTTATTAAAGAAAATCTGAAAGGTACTGAAAAAAATACATATATTTAGCTTTTCACACATGCATTAAATGCAATAGTCATTTTATGCATGTATGCATATATTTACTTATTTATGTTGCTGCTATTAACAAGAACTCCTTAAATTGAGGGAAATTATCTGAAAAACGTGTCCATTTTGTCCCATGTCTCAAGTATCAGTGCACAACAAATGGAACCGTTTACTTTTATCTGATCTACTAAAATAGGATCTGATAGCTAAAAGAAGCGATGCGAATAACTTCAGTGCGGCAGCATGGCAATAAAGCTATTTTAAGTATGATTAATAATAATAGCAGTTATACTTGACTTAGCAAACACCACTAGCTAAATATAGCTTGTGGTCTGACAATGATTGAAACAGTAAAATGTGTTTGTGAAGACCTCACAAAAGGCCGACATCCACCTCCGCTCACCTGTTCTCCGGGCAGACCTGCTGGTCCTGGATAGCCTTTGGGACCCTGCAGGTGAAAAAAGGAAAAGAGATTATAACTCAACTCTTTTACAGAACAACGTTAAGAACACAAAGCAAAGAATTTTCCCATATCCCTACAATCGTAAGAACAAGTAAGAGTCGTTCTTGACGTGTTATCTTTTCCGCGGTTCTGGGATTGTGTTGCCTAAAGTCCCAGTCGCCTCAGATAAGACTAATAGCCCTTAAGAATTTCCCGAGACCTGTCAAAACCCTTTAAAGCTTTCCCTGTCTGACAGCTCGAGCTCGAGCCCATGAAAGAAAGACAAGTCACGACAGTGAGACGGGGAGGGGAGGTCAGAGCTCCTCTCCTGCAAACATTTCCAGCCTGCTCTCGAGTGCAGGAACCAATCTGTGCCAACTGTACTGAAGCACAACAGTGCAATCATAAAGTCTAATACTTTGATATTTAGATGCCTGATTTGGTAGAGGTGCCGGCGGCCGTTTGCCAGCAGGTGGCGCTGTGTGTCGGACCGAGCGGAGAGGTTCAAGTGTGGTGCAATCCTCTAAATTTGGAAAATTCCAGGCCTTCTGCATTGCACCTGAGAGGACAATGATGATCAGAGGTCACCGTGATTTACGTCTAGCCTGTTCTGAGCCTGTAGGACAATTTCTGCTTAAACTCTTTAAAGATTTTACTGCAAAAGCAGAGTGCTCTAGATACTAATGACCAATAAAACAGCATTTAAACGGATCGCTTAAGTTCACCGCGCTCAAGATCAAAGACTCCGGCATTCTGTGGGAGGTGAAGTTAAAGTAAAGACATTATTTTATTAGTTTATTAGGACTTTTAACTCCTTTCCCCACCATTGACGGAATTTTCCGTCATTTACGACACAATGCTTCCCAGCCATTGATGAAATTTTCCAGGAATCCATGTTTTCATGTTAGAGGACGCTAATAATCACAATACAGCTCTTTTTGTTATTTTATCTTTGTTATTAAAAATAAGAACAAAGATGCAAATAACAAACAAATACAACAAATACAATATAAGAAAGAAACAAGCAGTAAGAAATAATACAGGAATTGAATAATCAAATGTAAAAATAATCTGCATAGTCTTTAGTATATTAATTACAAATAAAACTGATTATTATTAAAGCTACAAAAGTTATTGTCAAGAATAGAGAAGGATTCCCTCTTTGACTTTCATTGTTTGATTAACATTAATTAGTCACTTTAAGAACAAATGCACAGATATAATATAATGTTACAAATCAGATGTTTACCCCCAAATGTTTAAGTTCACTTGAGACAAAACCAACAATTTTTTGCGTGAATACTTGCCAAAACAGATATTTTTCAATAAAACTGTGTGTATCTGATTGTTCAAGAGCAACGCCACCGAAGAGAACAGAACTGGGGATCTGAGAGAGGCATCTTTCTGTGTGGCACTTCATAATCTCTCATGACTTGATCTCTACTGTCAATGGTTCTGGTTTCATCTCAGATGAATCAGTCCAGGATCCACTAACCTAACCGTACAGATCTGCTTTTTATTAATTCCAAGGTTGCTGGCCTGACCGTTCAAAAAACCAACCAAATGCCCCCACTCAATGGAAAAAAGCTATGTCCAAAAGGGCTCCATTTCCAAAGAAAACACCTCTTGGAGAACGCTCATTTTCTAAGAGTTGATCCACACAGTCTTAAAAGTGCTCTTGGGATTACAAGTGAATATCCAAACACACTGGGCCACTGTTAGCAAAAGACTGACCTAAAATGAGCTCCGGCCAACAACTTTTAAGTCATGACTGAAAGGACTTTGCAAGGACTCTTCACCTCATTAACCAAAACAAGAGCTACCTCATGACATCTTCCTATGCTCTCATCACAAACCCGCCTACACAAGTCATAAACCTTAAATATGACAAAAACATGTCCTCTAGCTGAGTTAGGTGAGCTAAAACTTGCACCAGTTTTGCCTTTGAAGATGCAACATGCGACGGTTCCTCTCATCAGGAGCGAGTCCCCCTGCAGAGCGCCTTTCCTCTAAAAGACGCCCCTTGACCTTTGGGGGATCTCAGGTTCTAAAGGGGCTCCCAAGTGACGGCGGGTCCTTGAGCAAAGCAACGACTCGGGAAGTGTGAACAGACATTCGCTTGCCCCAAAACACCACACAGGGTCTTTATTCTTGTCCGTAACCCGATCCAGCCGCCGCTGAGAGAGGCCTTGCTGCCATGGTGGCGTAACAGATACTGTACGAACGGTGTGAAGGATGAAACACTACGTCTCACGCTGCAAACAGCACATGATTCAGCTGGAACGGGTGCAGGAGAACTTACCTTCAGACCTGATTCACCTTTAGGACCCTGTGGACCTGGCCGTCCTCTTTCACCCTGAAATAATCAAAGAGAAGACACTTAGTGCTGTCCTCCATCACACGAGTGCCATACCCACAACTGATTTTGTCATCATTTACTCTTCACTCTCACATTTCAAAGCATTTCTTTTATGAAACCTTAACAAAACTCATATTTTGTATTCTTCTATTTCAATAGAATGAAAATAGCAGTAAAACTACCAAGTTTGACACTAATGGTTCTCATGTGACCAATCTACATTGATGTCAAACCTGACGAGACACATTTTGGGCCCTATCTTGCACCCAGCGCAATTGACTTTGTACAGCGACGCATGTGTCATTCCTATTTTGCACCGGACGCACAGCGGACTTTTCCCTCCACAGACGCACGTCTGTAAATTAGGGAATGAACTTGCGCTCCCGGGGCGGTTCAGGGAAAAGAGGAGGCGTGTTCCGGCGCAAACGTTCCCTGGTGCTATTTTGCAGTTTCAGAAAACAATTCCTCCACAGACCAGGAGAAACCTTGTCTAAAGTCAGTGGCGCGTTATTCAGATGCTGTGCGCATACACTTCGCGCATACCTTGCTTCTCTCATCTACACACAGACGCAGCAGTTTTCATTTTTGCAAATCATACAAAATTGTACAAATACAAAAATATTCCACACGAGGGAAATCATTGTTGTGTCCATGAAGATGTGAAAAAATAGGCATAAATCTAGCTTACACATTTACCCAAATTATTATACACCTGTTTAACCGAAGCTAATCTGGGTGTGTTTCTCCATCCCCAATGTCACTTCTCTGTGTTTTACGGCCCTGACGAGAACGTCGGTCTCCACGGCTGTGAACCGCTCCTGGCTAATCCGCCGTTATAATAGCCATCCGCATTAGAACAAGCGCGCCTGCTCTTAAAGGGAATGTGAGATGACGCTCTGATTGGTTTATTTCACGTTACGCCCAAACCACACCTATGAGTAATGAAGCGACTTCAGACCAACACATTTTAGATTTGTGTCGGAGAGTCATTTATCCCGCCGGTATAATAGCAACAGCGCCCGAGACCCGCCCATAAAGTTACTTGTGGTTCACGTTTGATACTTGCGTTTCAGATCGTTAAAATAGAGCCCATAAATTGATACTTTGATATTTGAATTGAACTTTTTTTGAAGCTCGAAGGCCCCCAGTTTCCCATCCATTTTTGTTGTGGAGAAGAATTGACTAATTTAGTCTTAGTCCTGTGTCAAATGTACTTTTTAGTTTTTATCATCTTTAATCAACCTTGTCCTGTTTTTCTACGGCTGGTTTATGGTTGGGCTCTTTGTTTTCATGTGTCATATGATTCCCACGTTTCCCTTTTGTTTATGCCATGGGCTTTTGTTTTCATTTGTGTTACATTCTCATTGGTTTATTGGTTTCATTGCATTCAGGTGTTGCTCATTATTAGTCTATGTATTTATAGCCCTGATTTTGCCATGCATGGTGGTCTAGCTTCGTCATCTTCTGATGCTGTAGTCCACTGCTTTGAGTTTCATGTTCATGCCATGCTACACCCAGTCAAATTTATATTTAAGTTATGTTAATTTCCCAGTTATTGCTTCCAAGTTATTGCTAAACTGCATTTAGGCTCAGAAAACTGACTCTGCTTCAGTGGAACCGTAACAGCTTTTGTTTGGTCAAGATTTAGTCGACTAAATGTCTGATCATTTTAGTCTAGTTTTAGTCATTGATAACTCACTGCATAATGGTTAAATTGATAATGCTTATTATTTTGCTCAAAATTATAATCAATTATTTCTACATTTTATTTGAATTATTGCACTTTCACCTATAAACACAAATGTAGAGATGGTTGACTCGTATGCAGGATTTATTTTACCTCCTCTGGTTTTCTGATTTATTATAGGCTCATTATCATATACTGGTAAAACAAGAAACTTCTCTCCAAATTAATTGCCAATAATTCCAAATTACATTCATGTTTTTCTATTAAAACAACAGCATAAAATACTTGTATTGTCACACAGAGGTTGCGTAAGTACATTTATTCAGCAACTACAATCGCAAATATTGTCGAGATTCATATTTAGATTTATTACAGTTCATCACTGAGAAGCTTCGATTTAGTCAAGATTCATGTTTAGATTTACAGTTTATCACTGAGAAGCTTCGATTTACCGGTAGTCAAGATTCATGTTTAGATTTACAGTTTATCACTGAGAAGCTTCGATTTAGTCAAGATTCATGTTTAGATTTACAGTTTATCACTGAGAAGCTTCGATTTACCGGAAGTCAAGATTCATGTTTAGATTTATTACAGTTCATCACTGAGAAGCTTCGATTTAGACGAGATTCATGTTTAGATTTATTACAGTTCATCACTGAGAAGTTTTAAACAGCACAAGCGGCTCATGAAGGAACACAGACCGACTGAACGAAACGTTAATTTGAGCAGAAAATCTCGATGAAGATTGCTGAACTCCAGTTAACTTCTTTTGTGTTTCCAGATCATCTGCGCTTCTTCAGCGGTTTAGAGAGAACGTGTGCTCAGGGTTGCCAGACTGCAAATATTAAGTAAAACGCCGGGTAGAAAACATGTTCTTTTAACTGAAAAGCTCTGATTGGGGGTTTTAATTCTTGAAATCTGGCAACCATAGCGGCTTGTTAAAAACAGTTTGTTTTATTCGACAAAAACAGAGTGATATTGGTCAAGTTTTTATTTTAGTCTTGTCTTTTTCGTCAGTGATATTGCATGTGGATATAGTGACTGTTATCGGTTAATGACGTTGGTGCCGGTTGGTTTTTATTTTTGGGTAAACTATCCCTTTAAAGGCCAGGAAATCGGTTGATGTGATTGCTGTAGTTTACGGTTTTGTATACAAAGACATTTCGAAAGCACCCGAGAGAGAAGCTGTAGTAGTTTGTGTACTATTTACCGGTTCACCCTTCGGCGCCTGACCTGGGGACAGTCCTGGATCTCCTTTGGCTCCCTGGGACATAAACAAAGAGTTAATTCAGTTTGATCTCATATATCAGTAACACTTTATAATAAAGTCCCATTAGATAACAATGAGCAATACATATTTACAGTATTTAATAAACTTTGTTAAGGTTAATACAACTGTTTATTGTTAGTTCATCTTAGTTCAAGTCAATTAAATAATATTTTACAACAGATACAACTTTTGATTTTAATAATGTGTTAATAATGTGTAAATGCCTAAATTAACATTAAGAATAAGAAATGTTTTAGAAGTACTTTTCATTGTTAGTTTGGTAACTAATGTAGTTAACTAAAGTTAACAAAACCCATATATCCCATAAAACGAGCCGTCAAAAACTTCTTTGTGAAGTCAAAGCAACTCAAAAACATGCCTAAAGTTCAGGAAGATACATGCAAATCTTGTTCTTCTGTGCTGACAGATTAAAGCAAGAGTCAACAGCGGATTTTGAGAGATTTAAGGGCCAAAATCTCCTTCCTATGTGTATGCAAACACACTAAACCTCATAATAATGCAGATTAGCCTGTTACACAGTCAGTAAGATGATCAGAAATGGACCCACTCGCCCTTTAATTTATCAATCCATACATCCAACGATCAATAATTCAATCATTTCATCCATCCACATCACAGTTCATTCATTCATAGATTCATTCATTCTGATTTGGAGGATTCAACCAACTGTACAATCGTGTGCTTTTTTTGTACTACAAATGACATTTTAATTACATTTAAATTCAAAGGGAGTCAGTGGAAGTTCACTGGAAGAAAAGTCTTTTCTCAGGGGCTAAATTTAGCTCATCAATCAAACATCTCCAAACCCTTTCAGGCCTGAAAGAGAGCTTTATTACTTCAGTTCATCTTGAAAGAGCAGATTGATGGAAACACAATTGCTGCCAATCAACCTGACAGCGCAGATCTGACGCCCGCGAAACACAACGCTACTAAAGCAAATCCTGCCATGATCTGCTGTATTTACTCTGAGGAACCAAACATCAACAGAGCAGATGAACTGAAGTTACAGCCAAACCTCTCAAACCTGTGAAGCGCATCTCATTTCTCTCGCGACGTCATCCCTAAAGTCTTAAAAGGGGATATAAAGGACAAAGCACTACAGCTCCGGCTTGTTTCTCTGGAATCCCAGCGGATGCGAATGACTAATCTGTGGGCTAAACCGAGATGCTTCACAGTTTCCACCATCTCCGACTGCATCCCAGCTCAGTTTGGCCCCTGGTGATGCTAATCTGCAGTGGATGACCCTTCTGCCCACTCAGGTCATCTCTGAAGAACACTCTCTGGACAGAGAGATGAACACGTTGTCCTGAAGCTTGATGGGAAAATCATATTTAGAACTTTAAAGAGCCCTTATTATGCTTTTTCAAATATGACCTTTCATGTAGTCTGTGTTATAGCTGTTTGGAAATAGAAAAGGTTTGCAAAGTTTCACAGATCAAATTGCAGATAAATGGAGTTTTTGTCTCCTAAAAGAAAGAAGCGATTCTGAACTGCCTGAAACGAGTCGTCAGTGATTCCAGTCTCACTTCCTGCTTAACCTATGTTAGTTTGTAACTAATTTGCATAGTGCCAGTCTCTGGTCTTGATTGGCTGAACAGCGTCTCTTTGCTCCGCCCTCAAACACTGTAGTTTATCTGAGACTGGAAGAGTTTGGTTCGTGTTGTTCATGTGGAGAAGACGCTGTTTTCTGCTGACAAAGCAAATCCACTTTGATGAGATTGATTCGGTGAAACCCACACCATCGTTACTGTTCGTATCACTGAGATTCAGATATGATAATGAGCGTTTGCTTTCTGACCAATCACAACAGACTGGGCCATCTGACCAATCTGAGCAGAGTAGACCAATCACAACAGACTGGGCCATCTGACCAATCAGAGCAGAGAAGACCAATCACAACAGACTGGGCCATCTGACCAATCAGAGCAGAGAAGACCAATCACAACAGACTGGGCCATCTGACCAATCAGAGCAGAGAAGACCAATCACAACAGACTGGGCCATCTGACCAATCAGAGCAGAGAAGACCAATCACAACAGACTGGGCCGTCTGACCAATCAGAGCAGAGAAGACCAATCACAACAGACTGGCAGTCTGACCAATCAGAGCAGAGAAGACCAATCACAAAAGAGTGGCCGTCTGACCAATCAGAGCAGAGAAGACCATTCACAACAGACTGGCTGTCTGACCAATCAGAGCAGAGAAGACCAATCACAACAGACTGGCCGTCTGACCAATCAGAGCAGAGTAGACCAATCACAACAGACTGGGCCGTCTGACCAATCAGAGCAGAGTAGACCAATCACAACAGACTGGGCCGTCTGACCAATCAGAGCAGAGCAGCTCTCGGAAAGGCGGGGTTTAACGAAGCGTTTCGGTCATCAGAAAGATCTGATGCTGCAATGGATATTATGAGAAAATGAAATAGTTTTTTGACCTTGGATGCATGTGAACAGTGGTTTGGACTCCAAGGTCTCCCACTGTCCACAACAGGCCTCATGATTTTCCGCTTGTTCGTGATCTTTAGAACTTAAGAAGAGATCTCAAAGTCTCAAACTGTGCTCAGATTCGACAATATACTAAAGTCTGCAATCAACACTGCAAAAAAAAAAAATATTTTCTTCTTTAGTATTCTATCAAACTTAAGTGAGTTTACGCTTAAAACATGTTTTAAGCATAAAGTTACTTATTTTTCATCAATTTCTCATTGAACAACAAAATATCTCGTCATTTTGAAAAGAAAAGGCAGAGATCTGCAGTTTTAGGACAGAAATACCCAGGTTGATATTTGACCTGCACATGACGGGTCTGTGAAAGAGCGACATCTGAGCAATGCTGTGTTCCTGCGGGAAACCCTCGTCACACTGAGATACTTAGTGGTGAAAAGCAGCGAGTAAAGCGGTAAAGCGTGTGTGTGTGTGTGTGTGTGTGTGTGTGTGACAGCAGCAGTTCCTCTCCGTGTGTCTGAGGAGCCACAGACATCTGCTGTAGAACACACCACATCCACTGAACACACACCACATCCACTGAACACACACCACATACACTGAACACACACCACATCCACTGAACACACACCACATCCACATCCACTGAACACACACCACATCCACTGAACACACACCACATCCACTGAACACACACCACATACACTGAACACACACCACATCCACTGAACACACACCACATCCACTGAACACACACCACATCCACTGAACACACACCACATCCACATCCACTGAACACACACCACATCCACTGAACACACACCACATCCACATCCACTGAACACACACCACATCCACTGAACACACACCACATACACTGAACACACACCACATCCACTGAACACACACCACATACACTGAACACACACCACATACACTGAACACACACCACATCCACTGAACACTGAACACACACCACATCCACTGAACACACACCACATCCACATCCACTGAACACACACCACATCCACATCCACTGAACACACACCACATCCACATCCACTGAACACACACCACATCCACTGAACACACACCACATCCACATACACTGAACACACACCACATCCACTGAACACACATCACATCCACTGAACACACACCACATCCACTGAACACACACCACATACACTGAACACACACCACATCCACTGAACACACACCACATCCACTGAACACACACCACATCCACTGAACACACACCACATCCACTGAACACACACCACATCCACTGAACACACACCACATCCACATCCACTGAACACACACCACATCCACTGAACACACACCACATCCACTGAACACACACCACATCCACATCCACTGAACACACACCACATCCACATCCACTGAACACACACCACATCCACTGAACACACACCACATCCACTGAACACACACCACATCCACATCCACTGAACACACACCACATCCACTGAACACACACCACATACACTGAACACACACCACATCCACTGAACACACACCACATACACTGAACACACACCACATACACTGAACACACACCACATACACTGAACACTGAACACACACCACATACACTGAACACTGAACACACACCACATCCACTGAACACACACCACATCCACATCCACTGAACACACACCACATCCACATCCACTGAACACACACCACATCCACTGAACACACACCACATCCACTGAACACACACCACATCCACTGAACACACACCACATCCACTGAACACACACCACATACACTGAACACACACCACATCCACTGAACACACACCACATCCACTGAACACACACCACATCCACTGAACACACACCACATCCACTGAACACACACCACATCCACTGAACACACACCACATCCACTGAACACACACCACATCCACTGAACACACACCACATCCACTGAACACACACCACATCCACTGAACACACACCACATCCACATCCACTGAACACACACCACATCCACTGAACACACACCACATCCGCTGAACACACACCACATCCACTGAACACACACCACATCCACATCCACTGAACACACACCACATCCACTGAACACACACCACATCCACTGAACACACACCACATCCACATCCACTGAACACACACCACATCCACATACACTGAACACACACCACATCCACTGAACACACACCACATACACTGAACACACACCACATCCACTGAACACACACCACATCCACTGAACACACACCACATCCACTGAACACACACCACATCCACTGAACACACACCACATCCACATCCACTGAACACACACCACATCCACTGAACACACACCACATCCACTGAACACACACCACATCCACTGAACACACACCACATCCACTGAACACACACCACATCCACATCCACTGAACACACACCACATCCACTGAACACACACCACATCCACATCCACTGAACACACACCACATCCACATACACTGAACACACACCACATCCACTGAACACACACCACATACACTGAACACACACCACATCCACTGAACACACACCACATCCACTGAACACACACCACATCCACTGAACACACACCACATCCACTGAACACACACCACATCCACATCCACTGAACACACACCACATCCACTGAACACACACCACATCCACTGAACACACACCACATCCACTGAACACACACCACATCCACTGAACACACACCACATCCACATCCACTGAACACACACCACATCCACTGAACACACACCACATCCACATCCACTGAACACACACCACATCCACTGAACACACACCACATCCGCTGAACACACACCACATCCACTGAACACACACCACATCCACATCCACTGAACACACACCACATCCACTGAACACACACCACATCCACTGAACACACACCACATCCACTGAACACACACCACATCCACATCCACTGAACACACACCACATCCACTGAACACACACCACATCCACATCCACTGAACACACACCACATCCACTGAACACACACCACATCCACATCCACTGAACACACACCACATCCACTGAACACACACCACATCCACTGAACACACACCACATCCACTGAACACACACCACATCCACTGAACACACACCACATCCACATCCACTGAACACACACCACATCCACTGAACACACACCACATCCACTGAACACACACCACATCCACTGAACACACACCACATCCACTGAACACACACCACATCCACATCCACTGAACACACACCACATCCACTGAACACACACCACATCCGCTGAACACACACCACATCCACT
>NC_138235.1:41342066-41487066 GCF_964197995.2 Scardinius erythrophthalmus
GTGAGCAGAAGCGACTTCTTTCGAAAACATTAAAAAATGTTAATGTTTCCAAACTTTTGACGGGTACTGTGTGTATATACAGTATACAATACCTGTCAAAAGTTTGGAATAATTATAATTTTTAATGTTTTTGAAAGAAGTCTCGCCAAGGCTGCATTTATTTGATCAAAAATACAGTAAAAACAGTGAAATATATTTATTTACAATGTAAATCATCTGTTTTCTATGTGAATATATAGTAAAGTGTAATTTATTCCTGTGATCAAAGCTGAATCTCAGCATCATTACTCCAGTCTTCAGTGTCACATGATCCTTCAGAAATCACTCTGATATGATGATTTGATGATCAAGAAACATTTATGATTATTATCAGTGATGAAAACAGTTGTGCTGCTTCAGATTTGTGTGAAACCTGTAATACATTTTATCTTTCAGGATTCTTTGATGAATAGGAAGTTCAAAAGAACAGCATTTATTTGCATTTATCAAATGTCTATTGAATTTATTAAACAATAAATATAAATCCTTTGTACAAGTAACATTATAAATGCCTTTACTGTCACTTTTGATCAATTTAATGCATCCTTTATGAATAAAAGTATAAATTTCTCATGGATGGATGGATGGATGGATGTACGGACGGACGGACGGACGGACGGACGGACGATGGATGGATGGATGGATGGATGGATGGATGGATGGATGGATGGATGGATGGATGGATGGATGGATGGATGGATGGATGGATGGATGGATAGATAGATAGATAGATAGATAGATAGATAGATAGATAGATAGATAGATAGATAGATAGATAGATAGATAGATAGATAGATAGATAGATAGATAGATAGATAGATAGATAGATAGATAGATAGATAGATGTATGGACGGACGGACGGACGGACGGATGATAGATAGATAGATAACTAAACAACCCTGAATCGTTCAGAACATTCTGGTAAAAAGTCTTGTAAAAGGCCATTAAAAACTCACACTGGTTTGGATGATGGTAATGCAATAAGAGCAAGATTTACCTGGTCAAATATCAGTTTGTTGAGCATATGGTTCAACTAGAGCAAATGTTTATTCTCTCTGTGCAAGTGTGTCCACAGGTGGAAGCGCTTCAATCGTGATGTTTGCCAACAGTTGGAGACAATAAAAGTATAAACTTTAGTGTTTGCAACAACTGTGCATCGGCTAACTATCTAACGCAGAGCAGCTCAGACGGCCACGGTGAGATGGCACACGGATTACTGCAAAACACCAACATCAGACATTAATATACATTTACTTACACCGTCCACTCCTACTATGAGAGTGCACACAATTGTAATTATTATTTCAATGCAGCTTAAACAGAACATAGTGCCATAGTAATAGGGTTGGGCGATATAGCTTTAAAAATAATGATAATAAAAATATAACAAATACATTTATTTATTTAATTACTAAATTTAATAAGCATTACTAAAACACACACACATAATTATATTTATACAGTATATATATATTTGCAAGATTATATACATACATATATATTTTTATTTACTATGTTATAATTTTATTATAATATTATGTGTATCTAATAATCTAATATTATTATGAATGGAATGTATCTAATATCATTATGTGTCTTTATGAAGATGGTCTTTATGATATCTAATAAAATTATGTATATATTTAAATATAAATATAAAAAATATTACATTATATATATAAATATATATATATATATATATATATACAGTATGTACTGTATATATATATAAATATATAATTTTACATATATTATTATTAGTTATTTTATTTATATATATATATATTACATAGTATAAATTATATACACACACATACATAAACAGCATATATATGTATGTGTACCCCCGCCACCGGGTCCTACTCGCCCCGCTCTGTGCTGGCCTCGAACCCGCGTCTCCGGCGTGAGAGTCAGGCACTTTAGTCAGGAGGCTAAAAACTACTGAGATCAGAGGAGTGAGGTTTACTCGCACAGCGACTACTAGCTGGTCTCCGTTACATATGTACATTTGTACATACATATAAATAAATAAATAAATAAATAAATAAATAAATAAATAAATAAATAAATAAATGTGTAAAAACATAAGGCGAGACTGGCAGATAAGAAACTCCTTGAGATGGCTCTGTGTTATGACGACCATTATTCAAGACCCACATAACAAAGACTCACAGGTTTTGAAAGCAACAGTCGTCCTCCTAATGTGTCTCTTATGTTTTGGCTGCTTATTGACAGAAGTGTGTGTAGGAACATCTGGAACGGAGGTTAGTCGTGCACAGCCTATCAGAGAAGACGAAACGTTTGGGGGCCATGCAGCTGCGTTCAGGGCCAGATCTGTGGAAACTCTGAGAAATCTGAAGGCCGTAGCTGAACCTACATGTTTAGTCATTAAAAACACTGTTGAATCTTAGCAGGTCCATTAGCTCTCACAATGCAACTTTTGTCTTGTCGACTCTATTGTAAATGTTGGTTAAACGACACTATGATCGTTGATATAACATAACAGTGACGTAGAACATTCTTAGTGTGTGTATCAGTTTGTTAAGCAATCTGAACAGGTTACTTAGAATTACTTCTATACACCAAAGCAAGTTGCGTATATGTGCTGAAATGGAAGAAAAATGTAACACAACTTTACAACACAATATACAATAAAAAAAAAATCTATTATTTCTGAATAACAAAGATTTATGTCATCATAACAACTAGGGTTGGGCCGATAGACGACTGACAGACCATGTGACGCGTTATGCTTGGCACGTGATTCACCACAGCCAAAATAGCACTGTATGACAGATGTAGCGCTTTTATTTCTAAATAATATCAGAGCCCGTCTACAGAGAGCCTGGCCACTCCTTATTAAGTCCTATTGTACCGAATTGTGGTTGTAGTTCCACCAGAGCTCCACTGGGGGCGATCGCCCATGAGTGCAGAATGAATGGGAGTCTATGGCGCTAGACGGCTAAATTTGTCTCTTTCACCCGATTGCCGTTGAGAAATCTCAGATTTGATTGTATGCTTTGCAAGTTCAACATGGGTTATAGGTCGAAAGTTGAATGAACGAGTACTTATGTCCTTTCGATTTCTTACTGGTTGAGTTGTTGTTGACCATAACACGCTAGCATTCTGCTAATGAACGCTGATTGGTCAGTGAAGGACTGATTACGACCAGAGATACCGCTTGATGGTCTTTTAAAACAACAAAACTAAAACTCTTCTAGCACGCATGTTTGCCTGTGTCAGCTGTGTTGTGTGTTTACCTGTGTCAGCTGTGTTGTGTGTTTACCTGTGTCAGCTGTGTCAGCTGTGTTGTGTGTTTACCTGTGTCAGCTGTGTTGTGTGTGTTTACCTGTGTCAGCTGTGTTGTGTGTTTACCTGTGTCAGCTGTGTTGTGTGTTTACCTGTGTCAGCTGTGTTGTGTGTTTGCCTGTGTCAGCTGTGTCGTGTGTTTACCTGTGTCAGCTGTGTCGTGTGTTTACCTGTGTCAGCTGTGTCGTGTGTTTACCTGTGTCAGCTGTGTTGTGTGTTTGCCTGTGTCAGCTGTGTTGTGTTTACCTGTGTCAGCTGTGTTGTGTGTTTACCTGTGTCAGCTGTGTTGTGTTTGCCTGTGTCAGCTGTGTTGTGTGTTTACCTGTGTCAGCTGTGTTGTGTGTTTCCCTGTGTCAGCTGTGTTGTGTGTTTGCCTGTGTCAGCTGTGTTGTGTGTTTGCCTGTGTCAGCTGTGTTGTGTGTTTGCCTGTGTCAGCTGTGTCAGCTGTGTTGTGTGTTTGCCTGTGTCAGCTGTGTTGTGTGTGTTTACCTGTGTCAGCTGTGTTGTGTGTTTACCTGTGTCAGCTGTGTTGTGTGTTTACCTGTGTCAGCTGTGTTGTGTGTTTGCCTGTGTCAGCTGTGTTGTGTTTACCTGTGTCAGCTGTGTTGTGTGTTTACCTGTGTCAGCTGTGTTGTGTTTGCCTGTGTCAGCTGTGTTGTGTGTTTACCTGTGTCAGCTGTGTTGTGTGTTTCCCTGTGTCAGCTGTGTTGTGTGTTTGCCTGTGTCAGCTGTGTTGTGTGTTTCCCTGTGTCAGCTGTGTTGTGTGTTTGCCTGTGTCAGCTGTGTTGTGTGTTTGCCTGTGTCAGCTGTGTTGTGTGTTTCCCTGTGTCAGCTGTGTTGTGTGTTTCCCTGTGTCAGCTGTGTTGTGTGTTTGCCTGTGTCAGCTGTGTTGTGTGTTTGCCTGTGTCAGCTGTGTTGTGTGTTTCCCTGTGTCAGCTGTGTTGTGTGTTTGCCTGTGTCAGCTGTGTTGTGTGTTTGCCTGTGTCAGCTGTGTTGTGTGTTTCCCTGTGTCAGCTGTGTTGTGTGTTTACCTGTGTCAGCTGTGTTGTGTGTTTACCTGTGTCAGCTGTGTTGTGTGTTTACCTGTGTCGGCTGTGTTGTGTGTTTCCCTGTGTCAGCTGTGTTGTGTGTTTGCCTGTGTCAGCTGTGTTGTGTGTTTCCCTGTGTCAGCTGTGTTGTGTGTTTGCCTGTGTCAGCTGTGTTGTGTGTTTGCCTGTGTCAGCTGTGTTGTGTGTTTCCCTGTGTCAGCTGTGTTGTGTGTTTGCCTGTGTCAGCTGTGTTGTGTGTTTCCCTGTGTCAGCTGTGTTGTGTGTTTCCCTGTGTCAGCTGTGTTGTGTTTGCCTGTGTCAGCTGTGTTGTGTGTTTACCTGTGTCAGCTGTGTTGTGTGTTTCCCTGTGTCAGCTGTGTTGTGTGTTTGCCTGTGTCAGCTGTGTTGTGTGTTTGCCTGTGTCAGCTGTGTTGTGTGTTTGCCTGTGTCAGCTGTGTTGTGTGTTTCCCTGTGTCAGCTGTGTTGTGTGTTTCCCTGTGTCAGCTGTGTTGTGTGTTTGCCTGTGTCAGCTGTGTTGTGTGTTTGCCTGTGTCAGCTGTGTTGTGTGTTTGCCTGTGTCAGCTGTGTTGTCGATGCCTCGAGAGAAAAGAAAGTGCAGAGCGCGAAAGCACCAAAGTGACGGAAGGATTGCCGTAAAGCAGTATCTCTGGTCGTACATGTGTATGACGTCATTGACATTTTAAAAGACTTTTTAAAGCAAATAAGTGACTCTAAAAAATCTAACACCCAGCAGTGTGTAATTTCTTTGCATCTCCTTTCGAATACAACATTCAAATTACTAGACAAAAAATTATATCCTGAGAAAAGTGGATTTTGAGGGGTATAGCACCATAGACCTCCATTCATTCTGCACTCGTCCTGTGAGCGCCCTCATGTGGAGCCAGAGTGGAACTGCACTCGTCCTGTGAGCGCCCTCATGTGGAGCCAGAGCGGAACTGCACTCGTCCTGTGAGCGCCCTCATGTGGAGCCAGAGCGGAGCTGCACTCGTCCTGTGAGCGCCCTCATGTGGAGCCAGAGTGGAACTGCACTCGTCCTGTGAGCGCCCTCATGTGGAGCCAGAGTGGAACTGCACTCGTCCTGTGAGCGCCCTCATGTGGAGCCAGAGTGGAACTGCAACCAGTTCAGAAGCCGCAAGTTTACTGAGAGTGGAAGTAGACATTCTCTGATAATAACAAACTTGCTTACCATGTCATCATCTATCTTCTATTCTGATTCTCAATTACGTGCAAGCGAGTTTGTTTTGTCGTTTAAAAACCTTTATAAATGATCTTGATCTGTAACGTGAGATGGGCACCGCCATGTTTGTTTGTGCTGTAGTTCAGAGATTTCTGTCTGTTGGATTTATTACAGCACGTGAATTCATCAGTTTCTCCTGAAATACATGAAAGTAAGTGGCCGGTGAACTGGGAGAAGAATAGAGTAAACTTTATAGTTACTTGTCTTACACTGTCTATCTGATATGAATCTGATATCTGAATGAAAACATGTCGACAAATATAATTTGAATGGATTGTAATTGCTGCCTCCATAGACGTTGTGTATTTTACAAACTATAAATGTATTGTTTTGCTATAAATTATATGTATTTAAATGTCTGAAACCTAAAATAATCATTATGTGGTTAAAAACACTGAATAGTTGTGATATATGACAAGCGCTCAGCCGTGAAAGCACAGTTTGAATCTGGCCGTTATTATGTCACGTCACTGTACATTCGCTCCTTAGTGGTCAGCTGATGCAGAGCGTGCCGACATCGAGATGTAGAGGAAAATATCTAGTGGAAAATGAGAATGTTACGTTACATTGAATAAATTGATTGCTGTGCTACAGAAACAAAACTGAATCTATCCATCTAATTCACTGATTTGTACCTTCAAGGCATAATTAGTCTTACAACAGGAGAGGAAAGTGCAATGAAACGCTGACTTTGGACAGTCCCAGCTGGTGAGTTTACCTCCCCCAGTTCTTCCAGGAGCGGAATGCACCGTTATCCCTCAGCCAAGTGAGAGCACTTAGGGTGACATCCAACAAAAATATCCACAAAGACAGTGGATGAAAGACCCACATATTCTCACACAAACCACGTATGCAAATACCTTAATTGTGCAAGAAACTGTTTGAACATGATTAAAATACTACTTTAGAGAAGCTTTGCGGCGTCTTCATAATCTTTTCCAAAAAGATAATCTGCTTCTGGCTCACTTAAGCGTTCGTTTATTGGCGTAATTAAATATATTCTGGGATTCTGGAATTGAGGTTCACAGTGGCCTACTGACCTACACTTGATAAACTACTGCGCACCACCCTGCAGCTCTGCTGTTGAGAGTTTATTTCATGTAATTCGCTAAATTTAGAATTTGCTCTAAGTAAAGTCTTGTTCCTCATGCTATAAAACACTGCTTTGTGAGCTAACAGTGATAAACGATTGGATAAGGAGGAGAGCTCAGAGCTATGCAAGAGCTAAGCTAGTGCTAACACATAGTGCTTTAGCCAATGAAGTGAAGCTACATTTCTTTGCATTCTCTGTGGCAGCACACAAATAATGGAATGCATACATTAAACTTAATTTGCACACAAAATCAAATCAGTTTGCACTAGTATAGCATAGCGGACAAATCAAGAGCTAAGCTCGTGCTAATCATTTTTGACAGATTTTCTAATCTTAATCTTAATATTATGTTGCCTTAAAATTCTCTTGGGAAGTGATTTTGGTCATAATAAAATTGACACTATGGAAAAAGTCAATTACTTTTCCTTTTCCCTATCTAACAAAGATGGGAAGCGTTACACTAGAGCCAAAACAGCCTTGTCAGGTGGTGCGATCATCAATTGATGGGAGATGTAGGTTCACCAAATTTCAGTCTCAGAAACTGGCCAAATAGGTAGCATTTTCAAGCAAGTTTTATCAGTTCATCAACAGTACACGAGATGAAGTGTACCATCAACATTCACCATTACAGCTTATCTTGATGTCCATCAATGATACGCCTCTAGCTCGGAAAGAAAACACAGAGTTTCCCCATTACTGATTACAACACTGTGGTGGCATTTGTGTGCACTCATCTCGTAAACATGATTATTCTGACATGACTTTGAAAGCAGAATTACATGAACCTTTCCTTGTTGCTAGGTGATGCAAACCCCATTACAAATAGGTGTAAATTAGCACATCAGTCAAATTACAGCATGGGCAACCGGCGGCAACTTGAAACATGCTATTATAACCACCTGTAAGTCCGGGAGGACAAAAACAAACTATCATCTCGCTTCTAAATCACTACCTGTCACTGACAAATAATTTACTTGTTCTCTTGCCCAGTAGACTCCTGATCAAATATAACCCACAGAAAGACAGCCAAGTGCATGCTCTTTCAAAGACCTTTTTATACTACCCAAGAAAACCCCATAAATTAGCTTGAACTCTTATGCATTGTAATTTGGATAAATTCTTAAGCAGAGCTTTGCTCTGGCTTGCAGCGACTTGATTTTGCACTCTAAAGATTATGGAAGTCATTCAAACATGAGAAAGATAATCAGAGAGTACTTACTGGAGGACCCGGTTCTCCTTTAGGACCAACAAATCCATCATAGTCAAAGAAATATTCGTCTTCTTCAAAACCATAGTCATCATATCCATAACCCTCCGAGTATTCTGCGTCGTGCATCCCCTCCTGGACCTGTTCCTCGGATTGGTCCACTAGGTTATAGCTGCTCTCTTCACGGTACAGGACGGTGCTGTTCACTTTAAGCTTGGCCTGCAGAAGCTCCTTGTTAGATTGGTGGGATCTATCATCATTCCTGAAGGCCTCTTTCTGCTTGATGATGGTGATCAGGTCCGGGGTGGCCCGAGTTGCTCTTGGCTTCTTAAGAAGTGGCTTATTCTCTGTGTTATTTTCACTGTCAAGGTTCTTGTCTGGGTTGCTGGTGGTAGTCTCCGGAGCAAAGGCCAGGGATTGCACCTTATTGATGGGTCTTGGAGATGTTTGTATTAGTCTAGGTGTGCTGGTGTGAAATATAGGAGAGCTTGTGGTTGAAAGCCGGTCAAAAAGTGCCGTGGGAATAGAGTTGGTGGCCGTAGTGGAGTGATCAGCAAGAGTTGGGATAAATCTCTGAGTGTGTGATTCGGAAGAGCTGCGGTGGAACTTTGGGGAAGGTGAAACTGATGGGGAGTGAGACTCTGTGCTCCCTGACAGAGATCGGAAGGTGTCGGACAGTCTGCACTGTTTTTTAACATAGTCGCAGTAGTGTGCCGCAGCTTGGGCAGAGGGGTAGATATCCAGCTGGCACAATGCTCCTTCAAACTGCACCGCCCTGGAGTCCATCCTACCCACGGAGAGGCGGCCTTCAGAGCCCAGCGTCTGCGAACGAGTCAGTGTTTCCTCGCTGTACTGCACGTCCCCGCAGCGTGCATAGAGTGATACGGAGCGTGGCCGAACCCCCACAGAGAAGGAGTGCCACTGTCCATCTTGCACATCGTACTTGAAGTAGACAGACGCTTTCTCGCCTGTGTAAACCACTACTTTGCCGGGCAGGAGCTGCAAGCCGAACTGCAGTCTGTCCCTGCCATCACGCATACTAAAAAGAAAGGCATTGTTCGCTCGCCAGGAGCTTAAACTCACTATGATGGAAAACTCCTCCTCCACGCCTGCGGGGAGCAAGCCCAACGATGGGGCCTCAATGAGGGCATCTCGTCCGAGGATAACCCCAACACCAAGGGGCAGGATTGAGAGAGATGAAGCAAGGGAGGTGAGGTAAGCTGTCTCGGAAGAGTCTATGTCTCTGTGACCGGAAAGGCCCAGCTGATGAATAAGATCTACACCTTGAGAGAAAGAGAGAGACAATTGTAAGCAATAAGGTAAGCAGGGTTTGGCAAGGTAGACACTGCAATAAAGTTGTGTTGTGTGGTGGGTTTTGCCAGGGCATTCAGGGGGTGGTTTTAACATGATGATAGAGTTTCCCAAGTTTGTTCAAACCTCTAATCTAAGGGATAAGCGACAACTCCATGCACTAACCTCTAGGCCACAAATTTAATTTAAATCTGTTAAATGATTTAATTGGGTTGACAGTCACCATAAAACATTTATGAATTTGAGGCCCTCTATAATACGAACCACACAAATGTGTTTTGACATCATGATATCACAAATTACCCATAAGCCCTTGCATAGTCCTAGCATCTGTGGTCCAGATGAAGAGAGAGAACGAGAGGAAGGTGCGGTCTCAAACCACACATCTCTTTTCTCCCTTTCTCTTTCAGTGTAGACAATTCTGTCTTTTTCTGTCATATGTTACTAGTCTGTGCGCATCTGAGTGGCCAGGGAGAGGAGAAAGGATGCTTTTTGAGGAACTAATTCCTTGTCATTTCTGTTTAATTTAGACACAGGCTCTTCAGTTCCAGTCCTGGAAGGCCAGTGTCCTGCATACTTTAGTTATAAAGTAACTACAAGGTTAGGGTTGGAACTAAAGTCTGCAGGACACCGTCCCTCTAGATTCCTGGTTTAGACTCAATTTAAAGGTATCACACATGATGTTAGAAAACTTTCTTGTATCCCAGTTTAAAGTGCAGAAACAGCTAAATGCTTGTTCCTAATCAAGATTTTCCCATTTGCACCCAACTTAAAAGTCATAAACTCATTAACTAACTTCATTGGTGGAAGTCAACTTGCCTAAACTCAATTTGCACCACTAGAGTCACCAAACAGAATTGCAAAACAAACAGACCAACAGATAGTCAATGTTGCTGTGTCGGGCTGGTTGGGACACTCATGCAAACCGAACAATGTTTAATATCACCACAGAGTCTCAGCTTTACACTTTCAGGAGAATCAACCAACAAATGGCTCACTTGCTGTCTGCCACACTGCCACACAAAAATTGCACACTTCACCTTTAAATACACGTCAAGTCATCTTTATTTATATAGCGCTTTTTACAATACAGATTGCATCAAAGCAGCTTCACAGTGATAACATGAAAATAATACAACAAAGTTTGTTTCTAGAAGACAATTGTGTCATCGTCCACCTTAAGTAAGGCAGATCAATAATATTGTTGAATATTAAATGTTCCCAACTAAGCAAGCCAAAAGCCAAGGCAACTGTGGCAAGGAACCAAAAATCCATCAGGAGACAGAAGTTCTCAGTTCTCAGACTCAGTTCTCCTCTGGCCAACAAACGAACAGTGTATGATTATGATCCAGGCAGCATTACAGGTCAGAAGTCAGAATATTTATCCACTTCCATCTGTTCGGAAGGCAACAACAGCAGAGGCACAAAGTCACGGCTGTTCCCTTTCGCGCTTTCTGTTCTTTGTGTTACAAGTTCAGCGCAGGCCGTTGCTGTGCCTTGAAAACTGATTCACCGTGGGTTTAAAAACAGACGGGATCTTAAACAACCATGAAAAAAAAAGAGAATCAGACTTCAAAGCTCAGCCAGCCATGTTTCTGACTGGTTGCACATGGGCGACCCTGTGAACTTTCACCTTTTTGGTGGTTCAAATAGATCGTCGAACAGCCAATAACTTATTTTTAGAATGACGCCATCGCAAACAACCATGAAGAGAGGCAGAGAAATCATCCCTGCGGTGATCGGTTGCACTCTGGCCATCTTTAGTGCCAAACAATTCATGTCAAGCTGCGGATGAATAAAAATATTATTACAGTAGTGGCCAAAAGTGATGTCCATAGGTGATATTTGTTTTTAATGACCCTACAAGTTCGATTAAACCATTACAAAAGGATACACTGACTACAACATAATCAGTTATTAATATTTCGTTGGTTTTCTCTTGTTTTTGCATTGGGTTATAATTTCTTTCTATGACAGCCTGGCCAAAAATGATGTCTTCAAAAACAAATGACTTCAAGCACAACTATGCAATATGCTTACAAAACTTTTAACACATTTTTCATAAAGGGTGAAGATGTCAATTTTCCTAGGTTGGACATAACTTTTGGCCACTACTGTAAGTATTAGACTTAAAAGTATAACCTGTCCCCCATTTACTTTACTAAGTGATTAAACTTAGCAGATCATTTTCACCTGGTGGATGATAAAATTAAAAAACTAGACTTTTTCCAATTCCAAAGAGACTTTAAAAGGGTAGACTTCTTCAACTTGAACCACTAAAATACTGCCAAGACAACCAAACAGAACAACCTAGCAACCACACATCAACACCCTAGCAACACAGCAGCAACAAGCACTCATTGCATTGTAGGGTTCACTTTTGCTATTTTACATTCTGCATATTTAGGCAACTCTAATCGCACATCCAAGCATTCCATGCATACAGCAAATTCACATACTGTTTAAAGTAAATATTCACCTTTTTACAAAAATATTTACAAGTACGCATTTGGCCGACGCTTTTATCTAAAGCGACCTACATGAATGATTGACGTCGGACTGTTGAATTATTAAAATATAATGCACACGAGGTGTTTTTAACGCAAGGCTGCAAGTTTAACTGCTTCAAAAACAGCGATGTTAACACCTCGATACGGAGAAATGTCATGTAGCTTTTCATTTGCAAACTATTTATTTGTGATTATTGTGTGTGTCTGAACAGAAATGTGTGTCTGAACAGAAAGCGTGCTAATAAAAGGTCATTTACGGGGAAAAACATGGAAATAGTTTGTCATTTTTATCCTATTGTTTGTTACATTTATTTCTCTGGTCAGAAATCATATGGCGAAGTGATCTGGAATGGCAATGCGGTCAAAACCGACCTGGAACTACTTTAGCAGTGCGTTTCCTGGAAAATAATCGCACGCCTTAGAACATTCATCAACCAATTTTATCAGTTCATGCATTTCCTGGGAATAAGACACAGTTCCAATCTTCAATCTTCTATAAGCATGCAGTGTAATGATAGTAAAGCAGGTTTCTAATGATATACTTCAAGGCTTCAGGATGTTGTGCAATCATAATTCATGTGTGCTTGTGTAACGTCTTTACTGCTGGCTGTCCTCTATTGTTTGAAGGTGTTTTAGTTATTTCTAGCAGCATGTGTAGTCTTTTCTTCCTAATGTCAGCTTGAACAGCAGCCAGAATGTGTTTTGTATCTCAGCAAGCGTTTGATCTTTATACCATCCGTGTTTCAGTGATGGTTTCAGATCAAGATCAAATGCTAATCTTTGTGTGTGTGTGTGTGTGTGTGTGTGTGTGTGTGTGTGTGTGTGTGTGTGTGTGTGTGTGTGTGTGTGTGTGTGTGTGCGAGTGTGTGCGTGTGTGTGTTGTATCATTAAATTGATCAAAAGTGACAATGAAGACATTTATAATATTACAAAAGCTTTATATCATAAATAAATATTGTTCTTTCGAACTTTTGAACTTTTTGAACACATACAATGTAAAAATATTGACTTACTGTTACAAATAAGTATTAAAATAGTATATTTACATTATATTTATATCATTATATTTACAACTATATATGATCTAAATCTACAAAAGGTGCCAAGAATCTCTGAATAGTTTTGAGTTCCAATGAAGCACTGAATCAGAGCATCTGGAGTGATTCATGAATCGAACTTGCCAATTGTAATGTCATTGTTTATATTTACGCTATTAAAACATCTCTGTCTGAACAAGCTGACGAGTAATGTCAAGAAAGTCAAGAATGAATTGTGAAATTAGTACAAAGACATGCTCTTCTCTTGGAAACTTGATGACCTAATAAAAATTACCAAATTACATTTGCTATTTATCACCCAGTCAGAATCACTGCTCTCTGTGTTCCCCTCAATATCTCTCTTATTTTATCTTCTTCATCTCACACAAATAAAGGCAAATGCCCAAAAATACTCCCGCTAGCTCAGATCGGGTTTCCTGCAGGAGAAAAACAGCCTAACCTGGTTGACCTGCTAGTCCATCTAAACCAGACGTTTATATCGTCTACCTTCTGCAGTCATACTCTATCTCATCTGTACAGTCAGAGGCGGGAGAGACGAGCCCTATGGATATCTGGAAATTACTCATTAAGACTAGAGCGAGAGAAAACTGAGAGACAGAGAGTCGCTCAGAGCGCAAGAACAGACACGCCGACCAATTCAATGAAGAAAGAGCAGCACGTTCACAGCCAACAGATCTACTTACACCAATTCTTTCCATTTGAACGTTCCTTTTCCTGCTTCCGAATTTCCTCCTGAACTTCCTCTCTTCGCTCTAAAGTAAACTTTTACACACACACTTCTAAACTAATGAATTATAGTTCCTGATAAATTTTACAACAGTATATTTGCATTATTATATTTATATCACTATATTTAAAACAGTATTTAATATACATTTCCTTCCTTTTGAACTTGCTCCCTTCACTCTACAGTAAAATCTCACACATAAACACACACACACACTTATAAACTTTTGCTTGTGTTTCTACAGAGCCCCTAAAGGGACAAGGTGATGGAAAAAATTTGATGGGAGGAATTTTCCTCAGGGGAACGCAAAGTTTTTCGGGGAATGCAAACGTTTTTGCGAGTGAACGCAAAGTTTCTTGACGAATGCAAAAGTTTTTCCAAGCAAACGCAACGTTTCTTGACGGATGCAAAAAGTTTTTGCGAGCAAATGCAGAGTTTCTTGACAAATGCGAATGTTTTTCCAAGTACAAAGTTTAACGGCGAACGCAAACGTTTTTTTTCAGAGCGAATTCAACGTTTCTCTGCAAGCGCAAAAGTTTTTCAGAGTGAACTGAAAGTTTCTTGACGAATGCAAAAAGTTTTTCCAAGCAAACGCAACGTTTCTTGACGAATGTGAATGTTTTTCCAAGTACAAAGTTTAACGGCGACCGTAAGAGTTTTTGCAAGCAAACGCAAAGTTTCTCGGCAAACACAAATGTTTTTTCAGAGCGAATGCAAAAGTTTTTCAGAGTGAACGCAAAGTTTCTCTGAAAAACACAAGAGTTTTTTCAGAGCGAATGCAACGTTTCTCTCCAAGCGCAAACGGTTTTCAGAGTTTTTGCAAGCGAACACAAAGTTTCGCGGCAAACACAAATGTTTTTTTTGGAGCGAATGCAACGTTTCTCTGCAAGCGCAAACGTTTTTCAGAGTGAACTGAAAGTTTCTTGACGAATGCAAAAGTTTTTCCAAGCAAACGCAACGTTTCTTGACGAATGCAAAAAGTTTTTAGGAGCAAATGTAGAGTTTCTTGAGAAATGCAAATGTTTTTCCAAGTACAAAGTTTAACGGCGAACGCAAACGTTTTTTCAGAGCGAATGCAAAGTTTCTCGGCAAACACAAACGTTTTTTCAGAGCGAATGCAACGTTTCTCTGCAAGCACAAACGTTTTTCAGAGTTTTTGCAAGCGAACACAAAGTTTCTTGGCAAACACAAACGTTTCTTGACAAATGCGAATGTTTTTTCAAGTACAAAGTTTAACGGCGAACGCAAACGTTTTTTCAGAGCGAATGCAAAGTTTCTCTCCAAGCGCAAAAGTTTTTCAGAGTGAACGCAACGTTTCTCTGCAACTGAACTGAAAGTTTCTCTGAAAAACACAAGAGTTTTTGCAAGCGAACACAAATTTCTCGGCGAACGCAAACGTTTCTCTCCAAGCGCAAACGTTTTTCAGAGCGAATGCAACGTTTCTCTCCAAGCGCAAACGTTTTTCAGAGTTTTTGCAAGCGAACACAAAGTTTAACAGTGAACACAAACGTTTTTTCAGAGCGAATGCAACGTTTCTCTGCAAGCACAAAAGTTTTTCAGAGTGAACTGAAAGTTTCTCTGAAAAACACAAGAGTTTTTGCAAGCGAACGCAAAGTTTCTCGGCGAACGCAAGAGTTTTTCCGAATGCAGAGAAAGGTTTTTTCTTCCATCTCATATTTTTTCCATTACCATGACCCTTTACAGGCTCCGTATGTTCCTCTAAGTCTAAATGCATGAATGTAAATGTAAACTTCATTCACAATAGGAACATGCACTATTTAATTTGTTTACAAGTCTTCAGTAATTCACACTGATTGCAATGCATTGGCCTGCATGAGAGCCAATCATATATTATAGCTCAAATAAAAGCATTAATATACACACAAATGGCTATTTAATGCCTGTAAAATGTTTTATGGGTTTGCTCGTGGCTCGCGGCTGCTTTCCTCCTCCATCACTCTTTCTCTGTTTGTTTATTTCCGATCTACATAGACGTTTGACACAGTCTCAGTTTCATATTAACAGTAAAATATGCGCACTGGCAGATCAGTGTTTCCGTAGAAACAGAAATACAATCGGCAGGAAAACAAACAGTCAAAAGACTCTGTTTGCAGAAGAACCCTGAATAAACATCGATTTAAAACTGGATATAATTATGAAAGACTGTTGCTTTGGGCTTGAAAGTTGATTTTTCATTAAAAGCCAAAACAGTAACGGAAGTATAAGTATCGCTTTACATAAAGAGTGATACAAAATATAGCAAATCTTGGCTGTGTGATTATTTATACATCACAAAAATGTAAACTCTATATAAAGTTGGATATATAATACATCAATCTGCAATCATACAGTATACTCACAAAGTGTAGAGCAAATCTAAACTGATTTATTATTTATATTACCATAAAATATAACTACAGTAGTCAACATTTGAAGTGGATCAAAACCTTTCATCAAAGTTATAACAATACCCGTTCTTGTCTTTGGACAACTTTGATGAACTTTTTTGATCCACTTCAAATGTTGACTACAGTATATTTTCAGTCAGCTAAATGCGACTGTAAGGCATGAAGATATTAAGATGTTATAAACATTAACATCATGATTTCACAAAATAAAGGGAAAATGTGCAACAAACTTTTTGAAAGCGCAACAAAGATTACAAACAATTAATTAAATATTAAACTGGGACGCATGCAAATAACACACTGCAGCTTTGAAGGCAGAACTCTGAGGTTAAGAGGTCAAAGGTCAAAGGTGAAGGTAAAGAGGTGAGCGTATACCTTGAGCTCTTGAGCGCTCTTCTGCAGTCAGCACTGCCGCACATGTTGACAGGAGGAAGACGAGGAATCTCCTGTGGAAAAACAACAACAAAGACTTTATTTTTATTTATTTTTCTGTTCCTGGTAATCGTGAATCAGAATAAGTTCCTCTTGCAGCATCTCTTCTCTTCTCTGATGACGAGGGCGGGGCAACCTGTCACTCACATGAGATCAGCCAATAGCAAACCACAACCATCCAATCAATTCCCCATAAATCACATGAGAAATGAAACCCAAACAAAGCGTTTAATGTCTGGACGGAACGGGCTGATGGAGATCTGGTGCGTTTATAAACGGAGTCTGATGTTTAGAGCGGTCGACGGTTATTATCCTGTCATCGAGAGGAGCTAAACACAAAAAAAGCTGAAATGGATTCACCTTCAATGGCCCTTCATTTTATTTACAGTATTGTGTGTATAAATTAAAAAAATAATATTTTTTGAGTCACAAACAATTTGATACCCAGCATTTTGATTCATATCAGAACAGGAACACTGAATGCTCAACTGGAATCGGACAGTTTGACGGCTCAACCCAAGATGGCGCTGAAGAAATTAACTATTAACATGTTCAACAACGATTTTTTCGAAATCAGTGTCACTTGGCTTTTACATTTTGTTATATAAAATAAATGCAACGACGTTCTCAAAGTGTGGCTTTTTAGAGGCACTTTACACTCTTAATAATAAAGGTTCTTCACTGGCATCAATGGTTCCATTAAGAACCGTTAACATCCATGGAATCTTTTGAAGGTTCTTTATAGTGGAAAAAGGTTCTTTAGATTATTAAAAGGTTTGAGAAACCAAAAATTGTTCTTCTATGACATCACTGTAAAAAAAAACCTTCTGGAACCTTTATTTTTAAGAGATTATGTAACTTAAACGTATGTATATCGAACAAACACTAACATTATAAGATTAAGATTTTAATGTCTGGAAGGAGAATGTGAAGAAATGAAAATGAATATTCTAGATCTTCCCAACAATCATCTCTTTGTAAAGAAATTCTAATTCAATAAGGACAACAGAACAGTGACCACTGGCATAAACTGCTTAGACTACAGGTCTTTAAAAGTTATTTGCACATAGTGACAGTTCTATTTAGAACCATATCGTCCTGAAGAACCATTTTATGCTAAAATGTTTTTTTGTGTTAGAGTTTAGTAATAATGAGACGACTTTGAATACTTTTGACAGTTACAGATTTAAAAAACAAAAAGGCGGGAATAGTGAAAATACTGTTGACAGTTACAAATTTAAAAAACAAAATGGCGGCAACAGTGGAAATACTGTTGACAGTTATAAATTTAAAAAACAAAAGGGCTGGAACAGTGAAAATACTACTGACAGTTACAGATTTAAAAAACAAAAAGGCGGGAAGAGTGAAAATACTGTTGACAGTTACAAATTTAAAAACCAAAAAGGTGGGAACAATGATACTGTTGACAGTTACACATTTAAAAAACAAAAAGGCTGGAACAGTGAAAATACTGTTGACAGTTATAAGAAAATACTGTTGACAGTTACAGATTTAAAAAAACAAAAAGGCGGGAAGAGTGAAAATACTGTTGACAGTTACAAATTTAAAAACCAAAAAGGTGGGAACAATGATACTGTTGACAGTTACAGATTTAAAAAACAAAAAGGCGGGAAGAGTGAAAATACTGTTGACAGTTACAGATTTAAAAAACAAAAAGGCTGGAACAGTGAAAATACTGTTGACAGTTATAAGAAAATACTGTTGACAGTTACAGATTTAAAAAACAAAAAGGCAGGAAAAAATCTGACTGTAACTGTCAAAAGTATTTCCAAAGTCGCTTTAACATGGTCAAGTGGTCACAAGTTTGAGGAACTGAAGAGAAACGTCATCTTCGTACAGGACTGACGGTGGGTTATATAATCCTCCCAGAGAAGAATGTGGAGTCAGAGAATCCATCGTTCATCCTGTCAGTGTTGAGATACTTTTGCTCGTAACCCTTACACCAGCGGGCCTGAGGGAAGTCTATCTGGAAATCATATTTGACTAACACCAACCCTGAAAGCTTCCAGCCTCCACCTGGTCTAACATACACACCTCTGAACACATCTTAAACCACTTTCTCTTTAAACTAACAAACTGGCTCTTTTCTACATTTGAGCCTCTCGGCGACTGTAGATTACTCTTAAAACCCAAGCCTTGGTCACTTTCTATGATGAACTGCTTGTAATGATCCTCATTTGTAAGGTTCTTTGGAAAAAAAGCATCTGCAAAATGTTCTCAGGAATATTCTTAAGGAAAATACATGTATTTATATCAATGTTTCATAATTTCTGCGAAAATGCAGACGTAATCACAGAATTTGGTCATAAAACTGGAATTTTCTGTATAATACGCAATGTCACGGAATTTGGTGGAATTTAGCTGAAAAAGTAGGGCTGCGGACTACAGTGTCTATGAATATTGAAGCTTAAAAAGACAGCTATTTATATAGATTCACACACAAACTCACAGCTCTTCACTGCAACACGCCAAAATGTAAGTGTGGTTTAACTTTAACTTTTAACTTTAATAGTTTTGTTTATTAACTGATTAGACTTTTTTTTTTTGATTATTCATTTTTGGAGAAAAAAAAAGTAACAATTAAATAATTTTGTAAGACATTTTAATGAAATCAATTGATTAGACATCCTTTTAGGTTTTTAAAATGTAATAAAACCATTAAAAAATGGAATTCAGAAAGATTAAAATGGAAAACACAGAATTCTGAGAAAAATAAAGCGGATTTCATAGGGCCCTACAAGTTGTAACTGCTGATTTGATTGGTCAGCCTGATTACTTGGTCAAACGTATTTGTTTTCCCACAGTTCTCTGCGAGAGTACAGCAAACGCAGGGTGCCGCTCGAGAGGATGGTGCGACATTCCACAGTCGAAGAAAAGAAAAGAAAACAGCGGAAGAAAGAAACAGAGGAGGCTGAATCTAAACAAGAGTTTGAGGCGACTTTGTCTATGTGGTTAAAACAGAAACTGTATGATTTACAGGACGCCTTAATCTCAAATTGGTCTTAACAATCCTGAACATTATCTATCTATCCAAAGCAACCATTGTAAAGCTTTACTTGCACTTCTATACCTTTATCTTCCGCTTTGGTTTTAGCATCGGCTTTACAACTTTACAAATCAGGAAGTCACTCAGAAATGCCTCAGCCAATGGGCTTGTGAGGGTGTGGCTAATGCAGATCGCTCTGATTCCCACCGCTAGCATAATTTCGGCTCGTATCAGTCGGTGCCAGAGCGAAGGCCGTGTTCTCAGCATACAGAGCAGATGCTGGCGTAGCCGAGATCGCTCGCTCACTGATTGGCTGCCAATATTCGATCCTGCTGGCGTTGGTTTCTCACACCTGCAGCCAGAGAGTGACTACATTACTCAAGCGCTGTTCTGGTCATGCTGGTCTACGCCGATGAAGAACGACAGGCACACAAAACAACACTGTCACACTCTCTTTCTCTCTGTCTACACAAGCTTGGATCAAGAACAAGTGGTACTGAAATATCTGCACTTTCTAGTTAAGTAGAAAACTTAATAAACTCAGAGCCTAATTCAAGCAACACAACAAATAAAGTCATTTCCATGGTCATTATTACAAAATCAATCCCATCAGGATGATACAAAACCCTTCATATCGGGGTCCTAAATCACCCTGCTAGGGTTTCTTTTCACAGTAATGACTACAACGCTTCTCTTCTACTGCACGTATGCTGTAAATAACGGTATGGTGAATGCTAGCATAGCACATATGAACTCATGAACACGTCTGAAAACCGACTCTTTCTTTGAATCTAGTTTTGATCTGGTTCCAGGTTGGAGGATGTGTAGCGACACTGAATGAATGCATTAAACGTGCTCCAACACCAAACGCAAACTATGCATGAATAAGTAACGGTAATGACAAAAACAGTTTTTTTAAGACCAAATCAAACCATTTACATTGGGTTCAAGCTCATGAAAGTCATTTTTAGTTGTCAGATCAGGGTTTGCACACTTTTTGACCAATGAATTGGTTTCCAATAAAATTAATGAATGCATTAAAGGTGCATCAATCCACATTTAACAAATGCAAACTATGCATGAATAAGTGACTGCGGTAAAGACAAAAATAGTGCTTTTTATGAACGAATCAAACCGATTGCATTGGTTTCAAGCTTATAAAAGTCATTTTTAGCTGTCAAATCAGGGTTTACACACTTTTTGCACAGTGATTTGGTTCCTGGTTGGAGGATGAATGAATGCAATAAACATGCTCCAACACTCATCTAGCAAATGCAAACTATGCATGAATAAGTAATTGCGTTAATGACAAAAATAGTATTTATTGTGACCGAATTGTTCAAGCTCATTAAAGCCATTTTAGTCAAATCACAGTTTGCATACTTTTTGTCCAATGAATGGTTACAGATTGGATGCTTATTTAACAAATGCAAACTATTCATTAATAAGTGACTATGGTAATGTCAAAAATTGTATTTATTATGACCGAATCAAACAGACTGCATTGGGTTCAAGCTCATGAAAGTCATCTTTAGCAGTCAAGACAAGGTTTGCAGACTTTTTGACCAATTAATTGGATCCAGGTTGGAGGATGAATGAGTGCATTAAACAAGTGCATCAACGCTCATCCAACAAATGCAAACTATGCATGAATAACCAACCGCGGTAATGACAAAAAAAGTATTTATTATGACCGAAATATTCAAGCTCATTAAAGTCATTTTTAGTCGTCAAGTCGCAGTCTGCACACTTTTTGTCCCAATGAATTGGTTCTAGATTGGATGGTCATTTAACAAATCCAAACTCATCTAGCAAATGCAAACTATGCATGAATAAGTAATTGCGTTAATGACAAAAATAGTATTTATTGTGACCGAATTGTTCAAGCTCATTACAGCCATTTTAGTCAAATCACAGTTTGCATATTTTTTGTCCAATGAATGGTTACAGATTGGATGCTTATTTAACAAATGCAAACTATGCATTAATAAGTGACTAAAGTAATGTCAAAAATGGTATTTATTATGACCAAATCAAACAGACTGCATTGGGTTCAAGCTCATGAAAGTCGGTTTCAGAGTTTCCAGCTATTAATGATAAGACATTAATAGACATAAACAATTATACTGGATATAGCATGCAAACGTCTCCAATAAAACCCTCAAAAGAATGATGTTTTAGAAATGTTTTAGAAATGCATGCCCTTTAAATATTTCCATTACTTATTTCTCCTGATATTTCCAGATTTTCTATGAGCAAAGCAACCCGGCCAGGAAAGGCAAAGTTCATCCAAACATGAACTTCATTCCAAACCTGTGTGTCTTTCTTCTGTGGAAATCAAAAGCACTAAGGTCCAAAACACTTAGACATGCTCCTTCAAAACATCTTTTTCCACAGAAGAAACAAAGTCTTGCAGGTTTGGAATGACATGAGGGCGAGTGAATGATAACAGAACAATCTTTTTTTTTTTTTTTTGGCGTGGAAACACATTTTCACAGTGCAACAAAAGCCACTAAACAGCATTTAACTTGATACTTGATGTAATAAGCAAGATCGCAGTCAGGTGCATGTGTGGATTTGTTGGGATTTCATTGAGTCTAGTCCAGATGTTAGAGGTCAATGCTCATCTCCATGAGGAATGTTGCTGCTCTTGAGTGTCGGGTTGGAGATCTGAACTAACAGCGCACAGTAAAAACCACTCGTACTTCACTGTCACTTCAGCCAAATCTACACTTCAGGAAACAGACAGCCAGTTACAGATGAAAAATGCAAACAAATAAACCAGTAAATCACAAAGCCTCCTCATCTGGTGCAAATTTGCTCCAAAGGCAGGAGGAATTTAACCCCGGATCAACATATGGAAAATTCAGAAGCAGACTGATCTGTGATCATTACTAAGTCTATGTCATAACTCAATCTGGTGTCAGTAAAGTTGGAGATCAAAACTATGGTTTGCACAAAACCTCAGAACACACTTATCTAGGAGAGTCTGTCTAATGCGCTCGATTTCAATCACGCCAATAAATGCAAATCATTTATAACTCGCGTCTGTTTTCGTGTTCTCTCCTGATTTTGCTTTAAAATGTTGTGATGTGCACCGCGGTTCTCCTGAGGCTCTCGAGATTGAAAGTTGGTTAGTTAGTTAGTTACTCACGTTGTCGTTGTGGGAGAAACTTGTCCAATCCTTGTCCGTTGAGCTCCTAAATGCATTTGTATGCATTTGTCCAAGCAGCAGTTTTCAAAGCGAAAACAGAATTGCACAGCAGAAGACACCACCGGCTCATGAGACCAGATCCAGCCTGATCACATCACAGTCCGAGTCCGTGTCCGTGTCCGCGCATGGAGAGCTTCAGTTCTGCGGTCAGACCTCGGACACTGAGCGCGCTGCTGGAGGAGGACAGGGGGGTTATTGAGGGAGCAGATCAGAAGATCCGTATTAAACCTGACTGAGAGAGAGAGAGAGTCTGAGAGAGAGAGAGAGAGAGAGAGAGAGAGAGAGAGAGAGAGAGAGAGAGAGAGAGAGAGAGAGAGAGTCGCTCCGGGCTCTATGTGTCTGGACTCGCTCGGTCCGCCGCATCTCCAACTCGGTGTTGTATTTCACTCATTACTGCGTGACATCATCCATACTATCTGTCCGGCTATAGCCTACTATTTATTAATAATAATAATAATAAATAAAAAAATACAATATTTCAAATGCTAGGGTGAGGTATAGGTAAACAGTATAATAGGAATACTTCTTCGTAATGCTTCAGTTCATTTTTAAATGCAATAAAACATGGGGTTTTCCCTGAAAATGTACATTTATGAATTTGAAATTTAGCCATTAAAGTAAGATCTGTCCGTCATTTTGTTTATTTTTTATTGAAGAAACATCAAAACAAACAATACAAATACAAATACAAATACAATACATTTCAAATGCTATGGGAGAGGTATAAACAGTATAATAGTGTACATGCTTGTAAAATTGCTTTTTGTTTCTTCGAGGGCAATATTGACTTCACTTCATTTTTAAATGCAATAAAACATGGAGTTTTCACTGAAAATGTAAATTTATGAAAGTGAAATGTAGCAGATACATTTGACAAGACGTCAAATACAGAATATAAAACGATTAATTAACAAATCACTTTAATTAGACAAAAAAAATGCAGGCTAATAATAAATTATTTTATTCTGGTAGTCTTCTGTACAGTATTTATTATTGTTGTTGTACAGAATTATTCTTTATTATTTGCCACAAAACTGATATGATATAGGCTATGACTTGGCCTGGCCTTATTTACATAACTGGTAAATGTTATTACAAAAAAAAGTTAGTCATATCCAGAAACATTTATCGCCATCCGATCAATTTCTCATATGAATGCTAATAATTACGATTTATAAAAACATTTTTGTAATTTGTAAGAGTTCTCTTATGTTCTGTATTTATTTGAACAAAAACACAGCAAAAAGTAGCCTACTATTGTGAGTTATTATTATAATTTAAATAAATTTTTTTATTATTTTATTTTAATGTTTACATTTTTCACCATCTATTGATTTTATACAGCAATTCAAAAAACAATAAGTTAATAGGCTATTAGGTGACTTAAATTTTAGAAAAATATTGTCTGTTTTTCCTCTATTTTGCCAATGAAAATAGTTTCAAAGAGTAGAGCCATTGCAAGTATCAGAGCAACACAGCTTCAGTTTCTTTACTCAATGAATTCTTGTTTATGAACGAATCGTTCTAATAAATGACTCAATGATTCGCTCATTCACCTCTGCGTTGTCCCTGAATGAATCAGCCGTTTTGAACGAATCGCTTGACTGAATGATTCAATGACTAACTCATTAAGAAAATGATTTGCCGCCACCTACTGGCAGTTTTAGTAATATTCTGGAATTTATAGCTTGGTGGTTTTTACAGCCATAGGCTGCACAATGCTGTGACATTTTCGAGGAAAATTCATAGATTTGTTAGTGTGAGTGATGAACAGTGTCATGCTAACAGTTCCAAGATGGCCGACGCGTCAACGTGTCTGGAGTGGTCGAATGTGCTATCTATATCAATGGTCTGATTCCTCGGTCTTGACCATCAGGTCCTGAAGTGTCATTATCAGAACACAAGAGCTCATGCACTATGACATTTGACCTCACTGTAACCCAGAACGTTACTGGATTTAGCCTGAACACAAAAATAGTGAACTAGCCTACTAAACCAGCTTCACACACGTTTCAATCACTGACATGTTGAAAATTGGTAGGCTATACAAGGCTGTTCACACCACAAGTGTTCATGCAATAAAAAAAAATAAAGGTAAATAGAAGGAGCACAGCAGAATGGAAAAGTATCTCAAGATGCATTTCTAAATGTTGAACTTTTGAGGAAGGTTTATTTGTTCATCTCTCAATCGTATTGCATTGCATTATGTTTAAAATCTACAGAGCTCTGATCATAAAACTAAGCATTTAAATATCATCTTACTATTATTGGTGGATATATTGATATTTATATGCATTTTATGTCGGCTCTGCTATACTGCAGTATCTCATTGATTTATGTTACTAACATCCGAATTTCGTATAAGCATCTGCACCATATTGCTCAGTTTGGGCCTCTGAATAAAACTGAATTCAAAACTGAACAGCAATTACAAAACAGGTCTATAGAATGAACATGCTTTATCAAATTACACCTGAATTAAGTGGTGGCCGTGTGTTTTTTGTGCTGTCTGTCACAATCAGTTTTGTGCAAACAGGATAATGGGTCTCAAACGAGTGTTTTAGTTTCACCCAGCAAAATGACCCATTAACACAGGGCAAACACGCGCCAGTGAAGCGCAGATCATCATATGTTGTGTTTGGGTTAAAGCGGCACACGGGAGAGTGAGCGCCAGGTTTCCGGGTTCAAATCCCAGCTGGCGATCGTTTGATGTCCCAAAATGGCAGCAAAGCAAAAATACAACACAAGTCTGAGCGTCTAAAAACTGATTCAGTGCTGCATTCAAACCCTAAACCTTCCCGTACGGATCACTGCTGGTGGGAGACGGGAAACCAGACTTCCTCCCGTGAGGGAAGTAATGGATTGAGCGCGTGCAGAAGCGTGGACTGATGACAAACCCAGAATCCTCTGCATCACCATCACACCAAAAACCTGGGGCCGGATTCACGAAAGTCTTCTTAGGAAAGAAGTTAAAGTCAGCATGAAAGTGAAGTTGCGCTGGTCTTTTCTTCCTTCTTTACGTATATCTGAGTGAAACGCTTCTCGAACAAGAACAGATGTGGGCGGGGATTGATTTTGTCCATGGGGAATTGATTGGATGATTGGATGGTTGTGGTTTGCTATTGGCTGATCTCATGTGAGTGACAGTTGCCCCGCCCTTGTCATCAGAGAAGAGAAGAGAAGAGAAGAGAAGAGAAGAGAAGAGAAGAGAAGAGAAGAGAAGAGAAGAGAAGAGAAGAGAAGAGAAGAGAAGAGAAGAGAAGAGAAGAGATGCTGCAAGAGAAAGTTATTCTGATTCAAGATTACCAGGAACATGAATTTAACACAATAATGATGTGCACCGACAAATAATATAGAATACACACTGAAATATTCCATTAAAAAAAATATAAAATGTCCATTTTGATTTCATGGTGACTAAGATAAGTTCGTAATTACGTGCAATTCTCAAATGCGTTTGCCAACATTTTCTTTAAAACATTTTTTTTTTCTTGAAGAAGAAAATGACAGGCTTTGGTGTATATCTGATTGTACGCTGGTTCTTGCCAAACAATCAGCTAAAAACCATCGGTTTAAGCCATTTTTTTAGCAGGTAAAACAAAGAGTTAACACAACGTATTACAGCTTCTGTTAATGTTAATAATAAATAATGCTAATGTACACTGACTGTTGTTTTACGACCACTTCCAATGAAGTTGTATTACTTGGCACATTAACTGGCTTTAGTAAGCAATCATGTGCTGTGAAAAAACATGCAGTGCACGGGAATAAACTCCACAAGTTGAGCTTCATCACAGCCGAACACGACTGGTCCTCATTCAACCTCTCTAGAGCTGATATGAAATCGGAGGAGCTGGAACTCCGCTTCGTTAATACTGCGGTTAAACAGTTCTGTGTACTCGTGTGCGTGTGTGTGTTTAAAGATCTGTGAGCAGTTTTCACCCACAGGAAAGCACAACTACAGCTGTTAGTATCGCAAACAAACACTCATACAAACAAGAGTTCAGCTCTTTTTTAGAGGGATAAATCACTAGAATAACAAAACCGACTGCTGGCGGTAGATCCTTTTCCTATTTAGCACCAAAACTCCAGAACATTCTTCCTAGCATTGTTCGGGAACCAGAAACACTCTGTCAGTTTCAATCTAGACTGAAAACACATCTCTTTAACCTGGCATACACATAACACATTATCAATTTCTATTATTCAAATCAGTTAAATGATTATTAGGCTGCATAAACTAGTTCAGCCGGTACCGGGAACACTTCCTATAACACCCGATGTACTCGCTACATCATAAGAAGAATGGCATCTACGCTAACATTTATCTCTCTGTTTATCCCATGGTTTACTGTAGTCAGCCGGATCCGGGCCGTATCCAGATCAGATGAAGGACCTGCGCCCAGACACGACCCCAACGCATGATGTAGTCAGCCGGATCCGGGCCGTATCCAGATCAGATGAAGGACCTGCGCCCAGACAAGACCACAACGCATGATGTAGTCAACCAGATCCGGGCCGTATCCAGAACAGATGAAGGACCTGCGCCTAGACACGACCACAACACAGCCTTGAATGCAGAGATCTCCCCCTGTGAAGGCCTCATTGACACGACAGCCAGAGATTCTCAGCAAAGACCACAAGAACCAGACAGGTCCTCTGCACAGACCCAATAACCAGCTTTGGCTCCATACCAGCATGATGAATCCAAGCTAAATTTACTGGATGAATATTTGAATGTTACTGATCCTGATCTGAATTCTGACTTGTGATGCAGCCTGATCATAATTAGATCATAATCATACACTGTTCGTTTGTTAGCCAGAGGAGAACTGAGCGACTGAGTCTGGTTTCTCCCAAGGGTTTTTTCCCCATTCTGTCACTGATGGAGTTTGGGTTCTTGCCACTGTTGGCTTTGGCTTGCTTAGTCAGGGACACTTAATATTCAACAATATTATTGATCTGACTGTACTGACGCTGCTGTATGAGAACTGAACTAAGTTGAACAATGACATCACTGATTTCTGCAGAACTGCTTTTTAGATGAAATGAACTGAATCAACACTGAACTGAGTTATTTGCATAATTTTCCTGTTATCACTGTAAAGCTGCTTTGAAACAGTCTGTAAGCGCTATATAAATAAAGGTTTGGGTCTAGACTTGACCCAAAAATGAACACTGCATCTTTATTTACCCCTCATGGCGTTCCTACGTGACTTTATTTCCTCTTCTTTTGTGTTCTGCAGAGAATGAAAAAACTCATACTGGTTATGGTTAACAAACTAAATCTATTAAAAGCATCTATGCTAATTGAAATTAAGCTGAAATAAAATATTACTTTGTAATTCTGTCATTTTTTGCTTATTGAAAGGACAGAAATGACCTGCCGCTGGAAACTTTGCACATGGTCGAGTCTTTTGTGGTTTTTCGGAGTGTGCCGTCCCACTGACGTAAACATCTGAAAAGTGCCTGTTCCTTTGAACTCAAAGTGGAATAATAAAGGTCCCATTCATAATGACCCCAGATGTGTATTAATGAGTCCATCATGGATGCTGCTATGGAATGACACACTGAAGCCATTACTGTCCGTGCTCTCCTGCCGTAACCAGACTTTCTGTCCATATGGGTATCCCGGCGCCGGGTTTCCATTACAGATCCGATTTGGAGCTCCAGTATTGGTGCTGTTAGGAAGAAAGCATATGGATACTGGTAAACACTGAGGAACATGCTGGATTTAAGAACTCTGTAGCACTTTACAATAAGTTCCCATTAGTTAATGCCTTGAAGTCGGCATTAAATGGAAGTTGTGTGTTTTCTTCCCTATTAAAAATATATCTGAATGAAACGGCTTCTTGACTGTAAAAAAAAAAGTAGGGAGGGGCTTGAAAGAGACATCAGCCATTCCAATCTCACTTCCTGTTACATTCCTACATAATGTGACAAATTTGCATAATGCCCACCTCTGGTCTTGACTGGCTGAACAGCTCCAACTCTTAGCTCCGCCCTCAAACACTGTTGTTTATCTGAGACTGGAAGAGTTTGGTTCGTGTTGTTCATGTGGAGAAGACGCTATTTTCTGCTGACAAAGCAAATCCACTTTGATGAGATTGATACGGTAAAACCCACGCCATTGTTACTGTTCGTATCACTGAGATTCAGATATGATAATGAATGTTTGCTTTCTGACCAATCACAGCGAACTGGGCCATCTGACCAATAACAGCAGAGTAGACATTCAGAAAGGAGGTGTTTAGAGAGAGTCGTTTTCGAGTATTTGACAAAAAAGCTGATGTGCGATGTGTATTATGAGAAAATTAAAGTGTTTTTGACCTTCGATGCATGTAAACCTGTTGTAGGAGAAAACTATAGAAAATTAGGAACCTTTAAAATATCATAATGGGGCACTTTAATGAACGCTAATGTTACTAAGAACTCTAGATTTGCAACTGGTGTCTAGCTGGTTTATGCTGGTCCGTGCTCCAAAACCCAGCTGGCAGAGATTAAACTGAATTCTCCAACAGCAAAAGCTTGATGCAAGCAGAATTAAGCATGATGTTTGTTTACATGTCATGATTATATATCGCAGTGATGTGAGTAATGAGTCCAGTGCTGTTTTCCTTCAGGTCTGTTCTTCACATAACCGCACCATGATGAGAACTGCAGAGGGCCAACTTCCTCTGAGCAAGAGGTGTCTCAGCAAAAACTGTTTCCTTTCGTTACAGTTACAGACGGCATACATCCTGACTCATCCCAGTACGCTGAAAGAGACGAGAAGAGATACAGTTGAAAGAGAAATGGGATAAAAACAGATTTTTGGACATTTACTCACCCTCATCGTCATTTCAAACCCTTATGACTTTCTATCTTCTGTGAAATATGTTGAGCACAATGTCTAACACTGCTTATTTTCGTACATTGCAAGTGATTTATACTGTCGAGCTTCAAAAAGTGCCATAAAAGTATCAAAAAGCACTATATGTGTATTATTAGGGTTATTGGACAATAAAAAAGTTCTGTTTGTGATAATTACACACACAATAATTAAACAGATCAAACTATGGTGATCTATGTGAGAACAAATCCTGAGTCAGACTTACATAAACTGCAGATGTTTCTCGCTGACCTTGCACAAGACATTGTTTTTTTGTGTAATTAGCTCTTTTGAAACTGAATGCAGAAATGTGTTTGTCTAGAGATGTTTCAGATTAAATGTCTTCAGTCTGATCAAAGAATGAGTGTTGCAATGCACATATTGCCAAATATAGTGGCACATCCTAGTTTTAAAGAGGAGAATTGAGAAACCCTTGTTATTGGCAACACTGGTGGCCGTTGAGTGAACTGCAGCAGTAACGCACTGAACGTGATTCAAGGCCGCGATATATTCACGACAAAGGTCTTTTTTGTTTTTCACTTACAAGTAAAACAAAGCTGTAAATACCTTTTCAGAGAAAATACTGTTAACGAACATCCGGACGGCGTCCACTGCTGAGAGTGACGATGAATATATATGAATATATAAATATGTGCTGCGCTTTCCTCTTAATAACAAAATAAACGCACAACAAAAATGACAGAAAACAGCAGTTCAGAAAGCATCTGTTCACAGTGATGTGGATGTTTGAGATTCACCGTCGACAGATGAGCTCATTAAAATATGATAGTTTGATTTTAAAGTATATTTGAGACTATACACTATATAGATCTGACTATGTGAGACTATACACTATATATATCTGACTATGTGAGACTATACGCTATAGAGATCTGACTATGTGAGACTATACACTATATATATCTGACTATGTGAGACTATACACTATATAGATCTGACTATGTGAGACTATACACTATATAGATCTAACTATATGAGACTATAGACTATATAAATCTGACTATGTGAGACTATACACTATATAGATCTGACTATGTGAGACTATAGACTATAGATTTGACTATATAGATATGACTATATGAGACCATAGACTATATAGATCTGACAATGTGAGACTATACACTATATAGATCTGACTATGTGAGACTATAGACTGTATAGATCTTACTGTGTGAGACTATACACTATATAGATCTAAATATATGAGACTATAGACTATATAGATTGACTATGTGAGACTATACACTATATATATCTGACTATGTGAGACTATACACTATATAGATCTGACTATGTGAGACTTTATACTATATAGATCTGACTATGTGAGACTATACACTATATAGATATGACTATGTGAGACTTTACACTATATAGATCTGACTATGTGAGACTTTACACTATATAGATCTGACTATGTGAGACTATAGACTATAGAGATCTGACTATGTGAGACTTTACACTATATAGATCTAACTATATGAGACTATAGACTATATAAATCTGACTATGTGAGACTATACACTATATAGATCTGACTATGTGAGAGTATAGACTATATAGATCTGACTATGTGAGACTATAGACTATATAGATCTGACTATGTGAGACTTTACACTATATAGATCTAACTATATGAGACTATACACTATATATATCTGACTATGTGAGACTATACACTATATAGATCTGACTATGTGAGACTATACACTATATAGATCTAACTATATGAGACTATAGACTATATAAATCTGACTATGTGAGACTATACACTATATAGATCTGACTATGTGAGACTATAGACTATAGATTTGACTATATAGATATGACTATATGAGACCATAGACTATATAGATCTGACAATGTGAGACTATACACTATATAGATCTGACTATGTGAGACTATAGACTGTATAGATCTTACTGTGTGAGACTATACACTATATAGATCTAAATATATGAGACTATAGACTATATAGATTGACTATGTGAGACTATACACTATATATATCTGACTATGTGAGACTATACACTATATAGATCTGACTATGTGAGACTTTACACTATATAGATCTGACTATGTGAGACTATACACTATATAGATATGACTATGTGAGACTTTACACTATATAGATCTGACTATGTGAGACTTTACACTATATAGATCTGACTATGTGAGACTATAGACTATAGAGATCTGACTATGTGAGACTTTACACTATATAGATCTGACTATGTGAGACTTTACACTATATAGATCTGACTATGTGAGACTTTACACTATATAGATCTGACTATGTGAGAGTATAGACTATATAGATCTGACTATGTGAGACTTTACACTATATAGATCTGACTATGTGAGACTTTACACTATATAGATCTGACTATGTGAGACTATAGACTATATAGATCTGACTATGTGAGACTATAGACTATACAGATATGACTATGTGAGACTATAGTTTGAATGAATCTGTATTCTTTGCGCGACACATTGACATTACAGCACAGAACGGCTCTATTCCTGAACATTGTATAAGCATTAGTTTCATGTGTCACTGAACGGTAGAGAGACTCTCGGAGGCGTAAACGACACATGCTTTTGATTTTCCCGGGAAAAACAATCCAATTCCCCTTCATATAAACAGAAAGTCGGGGAAGGTCTCGTTTTTTAAGTTTCTTTACAAGCTGTTCACACACTGGCAATAAGAAAAGCGAATTAAACATGAAAATTCTTACATACAGCCCATTTAAAAGCTTAGTATACACTATATTCTGCTGAAATATTATGCTCACGAGTGCTTATGCTTATGAGTGGTATGCTTTACTGAACAATGAGGAGGTGAATAGCTAAGAAATGGATCCAACAGGGTGTTTCTAAAAAATGATTCATTCACAAACACAGGAAAAAGCTTTCTTCGATGCTTCTCATGCACAACTCTTGTGTGTTCGCTTCAGCCCTTGAGGTGTTTAGCAGAAAAGCCTGTGATTTATTTTATGTTCATCTTGTTCTAACATTCTCAATTAGTGGTTTGAAACATCAGATCGTGCCTGTGTGCTCAATAAATCACAGCACTGAAGAGAGAAAGAGAGAGAGAGAGAGAGAGAGAGAGAGAGAGAGAGAGAGACAGACAGAGAGAGAGAGAGAGAGAGAGAGAGAGACAGACAGACAGACAGACAGACAGAGAGAGACAGAGAGAGAGAGAGAGAGAGAGAGAGAGAGAGAGAGAGAGAGAGAGAGAGAGAGAGACAGACAGAGACAGAGAGAGAGAGAGAGAGAGAGAGAGAGAGAGAGAGAGAGAGAGAGAGAGAGGGGATCAGGATTTCTAAATAAATGACTGACTATAAATAAATAAATAAATAAATATATCATAAATACAGAGATGAATCACAATCATAGCCTGGATTTTCCAGACAGGATCCAGTTCCTTGAACCAGTTTTTACCAGCAACACAAATTTACCAGACCTGCGTTACCTCTGGGAAAACTGGTTCGGTCTGAATGATGAACATGGACAGAAGAAGACAGAAGAGAGAGAGGGAGAGAAAGACAGATCAGTGACGGATGTGTTTGTGCTTTAGGAACATGTTTTCCGTGTCGACTGGAGTGATGCTGAAGGTCTCTGGATACTGGGGCGTCACTGATGGCTTTTCCTGCAGGGATAAACCAGAACGCTCCTTCTTTCCCAGAGAAACTGGTTAAACATTCGTCCTGGAACATCTGGGAAGCGGATCGTGCACTGGTTTTACAGTGAGGTAGATTTAAATGCCATCAGTCTCTTTTTCCAGGAATTCCCAGAACATCCCGCATGAGCCAGTCAGAGAACATACAGCTTTCCGTAAAGATCCATTCTGATCCGCTCTCATATAACTGTCATCGGCCAATCAGCTCTCAGCGCTCTGTAAAAGTCAAGAGAAATACAGTTAAAAGCTTCTGAGCTGCTCATTAAACTCATATACGACAAACCTATACGACAAAACACATTAAGAGTTACAATCAAGAGACTCAGATGTGTTTTCTGTTCATCTGAACTTTACAGAGCCTTCAATCATAAACTGGCCATTAGTTTGAGAAAACAAACTTTCTGCATATATATATATATATATAAGAATTAAGACTATATAAAATAGCAAACGTCTTTGCTATTTAAAAAAAAAAATCTATTTAAAAATATTTCTTATCTAAAATAAATATAAAAAATATATTTAATTTTTATCTTTTAATATTTAAAAATATATTTAAAATCTTTAATGTCCAGCTCAGACCTAACGCTATTTAAAATATTTATTTTCTAGATTCATTTAAAAAATATTATCTTTCACTTATTTATAATTCTTACTGAATAAATATTTTATATTTCAGCTATTTAAACATATTTCTTATAAAAATATATTTTAAGAATTAATATTATGTGTAACATTTGTTTTAATGTTTTTTTAATATATTTAAAATCTTTAATATCTTCAACTAAAAAAAAAAATACGAAAAAAAATATTATCTAACAATCCAAAATATTATATTTAAAATACATTTAAAACATCTAACTCGGAACTCCATTTTTATATAATAATAATGATGAAGATAAAGCTATTTAAAAAAAAAATTCTTATATAAACATATATATTTAAAAATATTATATTTAATAATTGTTTAAATATTTAAAAACTTTAATGTATCCAACTCCAACAAAATTTATCTACAAATCTAAAATACATTTATAAATATATATTTTATTTTATATTATATAATTACATATATGTAAAATATTATATTTAATATTTATGTTTTAAAATTTAAACATTTATTTTAAATCTTGAAATTCCACATTTCCCATTTACTAACGGATGGCAGTTCAGTCAGAAGTTCAATGTCGGGCAGATCAATATTTTGAAAGTGTCACAGAAAGTTCCACTCTTCAGTCAATCTTAGATACAAGAAAGTGCTGGAACACCCAAAACATCTTCACATGTAGGCCAGGGTCTGTTTGCTTCTCTGAGAACTACAGTGTCTGTTCTCATGACAATATCTCTCCTCTCCTCATCTGCAAACCATTACAACACCAAAGCATGAAACTCGCTCTCGTAAAGGCCCGTAAGTTAATGCGCATCAGGGCATGTGCAGTGTTAATGGAGCGGGATTGAGACGACGGGTCAGTGATGCACAGTGTCGTGACAGAAAAACCTTCACTCATTTCATCTCTCCAGTGAATGAATCTTGATTGAAGAATCTTTTGATATCTGTACTGGAACACAAGACAAAAATGCTGAGGAGGAACTTCACAACATTTCTTCTCATCATTCGTCGTACATCAATTTACTGCAATTAGAGTTAGAAGGACAATTACTTCATTGATGGTAGACAGAGGAACAGGCAGCTCAGATAATCACAGAATATCTCAGAATCACTGATTATTAGCGATGAAAAGAGACAAAACAAGATGAGAAGAGACACCGCTGACCTTCCTTTCCTTCCACAAAGACGATCTCACGCTCTAGAAGAAAGAAGAGCTTTGGAAAAACATCAGCAACATAAAAGTGAAGAGTATTGATGCACAAAGCCACATCTCATGGATATAATATCATGACAGAGACGGAAAACAGCAAAGGAACTGCAACTGGAGACTCTGAGGGAAAGGTTTATTGCTCAGATGTTTCTGTAGGTCAAGTGGTGGAGCGTGACGTTCACAACGCCAAGGTCAAGGGTTCATTTCCCAGGGAAAATGCACACTAATAAATGCACTGTAAGTCACTTCGGATGAAAGCGTCTGCCAAACGAATCCATGTAAATTTAGGGTTCTCTTTCATGACTTTGAGCTTATCTTTATGCTAGCGAACCTTTAAAAGTTGACCAAATGGACTTTTAACAGACATAGAAAACTGCACTCGTCAAACCGTTTTGTGAGGTCTTTAAAACTCAAGTCAAGTCATCTTTGTTTATATAGTGCTTTTTACAATACAAGATTGATTCAAAAAGGTGAAGTGTGTAATTCTTGGACCACCGATTTTTTATTTTAAAGGAGAACTTGGTAGCTTTTTTAACTTAATAAAACTGTCTAGAAATCATTTGGATGGTTAAACAACCTGTTCTGGTGATATTGGTGACTTTCCCCGCTCCCCCCAGCGTTCCCAGGCGGAAAACCAACCTTGCAACTTGTTCACTACCGTCCCGGCAAGATAGAAATTGGAAGTCTCGTGAGAAGCGAAAGCGAGAACGAGAACGAGCGCGAAACACAAATTGCTTTACGGCAATTCGACATAAACACACACGCATTTATGATGTATTACCAGATTACCCACCTCAGTAGACATAGCTCCACGCGATACAGTCGGCTTGCTCCGATCAAAACAAACGCACATGAGCAGCGGTAGAGAGGGGGAGGAGGCCGCCGCAAGTGAGTTTTTTACGACTGTGTTGTGAAATATACGCCCCACCACAGCTGTAGGGGGAGCTCGTGGGGAAAACATGCGACAACAAAAGGGAAAATCAGCGAAGAAGTGACTAGAGTTCGCTAGAGTTGCCGAGTTCTCCTTTAACATACAAGTTTGCGAAATACCATCATCAGTCATGGGGAAAGCTACTTTTAAAAGTAATGTGTTACAATAATGCATTACTCCCTAAAAAGTAACTGCTACTTTTTATAAAATGTAATGCGTTGTTACTTTTTCTCACCTGTTTTTTAACAACAAAAAAGCAGAAAAAGTGAAATTAATAAGCCTAAGGCCAAAGAAAATGCAAATTCTCGCCTGTACAGTAGAGGGCGCAACTCCATTCTGGATCATTGAAGAACAAAGTTCAACACGCTTACTTAAGCATTAAAAACTAAAAACTGAAACTCGTCATTTTTGCTTACTAGTATAGTTAAATTGGATCACTGAAGGCCAGCAGAAAAGACATTGGTCAATAAAGTGAGATTAAATACATAAAGGCCTGGTTTCACAGACAGGGTTTAGATTAAGCCAGGATTAGGCCTTAGTTCAACTAGGACATTTAAGTAGCTTTTATTAACATGCCTGAAAAAAAAAACATTACTGATGTGCATCTTGAGAAAAAACAATGGCACTGACATATTTTAAGAAATTTTAATTTGTCCGTGCAATTTGTTTTCAGTTAAAAAAAGCTCAAACTTGCATTTTAGTCTGAGACTATGTTTAAGCCTTGAAACTGGGTGAAAGTTTATCTGTGTAATTTAATACTCTGAGTTTGCATTTCACTGTTTTTATTAATTTTGAGGAATATTGAAGGTGTTTTTGTGCAAGTGAGATGAGTAAATGCTTGCTCACATTCATATTACACATTCATATAAATGTAGGTTCCTCTTTCATGGCTGGAAAGACAGCGATGTCTCATTGAAGAATCAACTTTGTCCTAGATTTTCCCCCTAAAAGTTTGGAAAAAATAAAAAAGATCTGACAGAAACGGGTGTCACAGTCAGGGAAATGATAATGACAAATGTTCAGGGTTATATTGAGATCTCTGACCTTTTATTGTAAATATCATGGCAAATCTCTTTTTCTCAAGCCAAAGTCTCCATTTGCTTTCCATTTAATCTCACCACTGTCTAAGACATGCCGTAAAGATTGGAGGCATTTTAACGACGTTTGGGAATTTAGTCTAGTAGGATAATGCCTTATTAAGTAGAACGAGGGTGGTGGTTTTCTTTGAATTCCTTGTTACATTAAAATCTTTATCATGCTTGTTAACCGTGATTCATAGATGAGCTCCCAAACAGCAGCTCTGAGAGCCTGAGCCTCAAACTGCTGAATCAGACCTTTACTAAACTGGAAAGAACAAGAACAGTCGGAGATTCTTTGATGTTTGTAGTCTAGAATCGTCCATTGCTGGAGTCTCACTTCCAACATTTGGAAAGAAGCATGAAAAATGTCTATAATATCTCTGAAATGCGTTTTGCTTTAAAGATTTTTCTCCTTAGACAAATTCACTTACAACTTCACATGTGTATCCTCTACAGTTTCAAACTCAGCTCTTAATTTTATAGCTCTATGACAACTAAATGGGTTGATGGGTCTTTATGGCACCCTGACTCAAGCAATGAAGTGGCGGTCAAGTTCAGGAAGGTTTCCCATCTTTCATGGAGAACAAGATCCGCCGAAGGAGAGAGTTCACACTCCTCTGTCGGCGCTCACACTTCACTTAAAACGACTCAGAGACATTTCACATGTCTACTGAGAAGTGAAGACCAACCCACCTCCACTTTCTCCCGCCAAACCTGGGAATCTGAAGGGTGTTTGGTGATGCTGTTTGAGCATGAAAAACGTTTCCAACAGCGGGTCAGTGTCAGTGTTTCTGAACTCCCTGAAACACCTCCATTGTAGTCTTGAGTTTCTTTCTGGGAACGAATATGTCACAATATTCCTCATTATAATAATTCATGCGCAGAATAAAGGGGTGGGGCCTGGTTGAGTTAGTTAGTAGTGTGTTAAAACTGGTGGTTATGGAAAGGGGCGGGACATTTCCCAAACACACTCAATTTTTGCCGACCGATCAATTGTGTTTCCATCAGAGAAATGTGTAGGAAAATGTTACCTTAAAATGTTAAATCAATGAAGAAATCTTGACCTGTGTGGTATAAAGCCAATGACTTCATTATTCAGAGGCTCCGAGGTTGACTGTAAACTCTCGCTGGCTGCACAAAACATCAAGCTCTGGGAGAAATTAGGAGCAACTGGACTAAAACGGTAGGAAGTGTGCGTTTATATCCAGCATGCAACGCTCCCGCTGGGAACAGAACACTTCCGGAAGCAGAAATGCAGTGAGATTAGGGAAATACACATTTTCCCTGCCCAAAAATTTCAACAGGGTGAAAAACAATCAAAGTAACTCAAGTAAATGCACTTACAACATTGTTTGATACATAACATTGCATATAGCTATATGCACATGGTTCTTTATACGGTTGGTTGTTTGATTGGGTTGTTTGATTTTGTTTTTAATAAACATTTATCCATAACCATATGAAGCCTACTGTATCATATTTGATACAGACATTTCTGAGGCCTAAAATGATCAGAACTTGCTGTCACACATAATCTCTCCCAGTCCTTCTGTCGTCTGACTGATCGTTTAGACTCTTTCATCAAGTAAAAGTCTTAGTATAATTGTACAAACGTCCTACTTCCGCTCGTGCTCCACGTGTCTTTCTGCCGTTAAATCTTGATTTTTATCAAGTAAATGTAAGAATAACTTAGATATTGTTAGTAATATTTCAACTGTACTGAAGCAGGTTTACTTGATTATCCATACAAAAATCATGAGTCTCAAATATGATAATAAGGCTTTTGGGGAAGGTTTATTTCTTCTTTTCTTAGTCATCAGAATTTCGTCTCACTTTTGTCCATATAAATATAAGCATCAGCACCAAATTTCATAGTTTTGCTCAGTTTGGGCCTCTGAATGAAATTGAGCTGGGGTTTTTTCCTTCATATTCTCACTATATCAGACTATATGAGCCACAAAAGCTTGATGGATCTGTAAGAATTGAGAAATAAGATAAATGCCAGGCAGTCTACTTGAGGAATGACCACTCCCTGAAGAGGACAAAGGACCTCTCTGGAAATTAACATTTGAACTCTCTCTTGTGAAACTAGCACCATCATTCGAGACACAAGTCTCACCTAAGCAATCCTAATCTCCATTTCTTCCCCTCCTCCCTCCTCCCTCATGCTGAGATCACCTAAATTCACCCAAGAATCTATATGGTTTAATGTGAATAAATATCATACAGTATTACACATGTTTGGTATCATTTGAAATGTCTCAGTGCGACTGGTACAAAGGTCTCATTCCCAAAGCAGTAAAACAAAAGGTACCGGTAATAAGGTATTTAAGAGTTTAGAGATAACTGGCACACAGAGGAGGGTGTGACTCCAGGCAAACAGCCTCCTGTTCTCAAAGGTGAAACTCAATGTTAATTCCCATTGTTAGCAAATGTTTCCATGTAAATCCACTTCTGCCTCCAGGAAGTCTGGAACGGTGATTAATGTAAATTGCCACTGTGAACTCATGTTTACATTTGAAAAGAGGTTTCTGCCTTGGGGTCTGTCTATATAAAGAAATGCAACGAGAAGGATCAGCGCGATTCTGTACCTCAGATCAGCCCGTGAATGTTTAGAGCCGCCGGGACTCTCAGCATCATGTATTTCCTAATGTCGGGTTCGCATCTCTCCTCTTTATTCCAGAGCATTTGATGTTTTGTATTGATTATCTTTTAACTGATTATGTAATTGGCATGATACATTTACCTGACATAATAAATTGTAAACATTTGATTTATTTCTAATCGACTCTGACATTATTTTTATTAAAGAGTTAAAAAGAATAGTCAAACATTCGCTCACATTTAATGATGCACAGATATCATTAAAACCTTTTCATTTATGGAGTCAGATGAAATAACGAAAAAATACTAATGAGAAAATGTAATTTCATTTAATTAAATTACTTTGCCGCGAGGAAAGACAGTAACACGCAGAGACCGTCCCCGCTGACCGGATGCCTCCATTGGGCCGATCAAGCCGGGCCTTACAGATCAAATATGATATAGTCAACATAAAACACATTTGCAAACTTTTTGTCTCTTTAGCAAACATTGTCTAAAAAAAATGCTTTAACTGATCAAAATAAGTTAACCTTGTTATACAAGATTAAACTTTTTTTTTAAGACGTTTTAATGTAATTTGAGTTTAAATGACTTAAACAGTTAAGTTAATTCTATTTAAATATTTAAGGCAGATTCTTTTTTTACAGTAATTTTAGATCTTTGACTATTATTTCATATGCCAGACTTTACAGACTTACATGTTAATGGATATAAGTGATAATTTTAAGATTTTTTTTACAGTTTAAAATTTAAACCGAATGTGGGTGACATTAATACAATCTAATAATCTACAACATGTTTTTACTTACAAGCGTCATCGTCCCATTTTAAATTTCATTGAGGAAACACTTGAATGATTTACTCATAAAACCCTTGATGCATCGGGCCAAATGCAAATTCCTGATCGCCGTGATCAACATCCTGTTTCAACTGAAATGTTATCATGGTTCCCAGCAGCGAAAGTGGTCAATTATCTCAGAGTAAAGCGTGTGCAGTTGTTCTCCGTTGGCTCCACCATCCTCAGATGTCATCCATTATTCAACAGCCAAACAGCACAAATATAGCCTCGTGTTTTTGCTGGAGTCGTCATCCGAGACTCGTTTCCAAGCTTTAAACGTGGTTTATTGTGTTTACTATGATGACATGCTTCTCTAGTTCAATCGTAGACGCCCACAGAACTTTCCACCAGACAAAAGCGACGCTAGAAAGATTTTCCACTTGGATGTAACATGTCAGTACAGTACGGATTGTTTGTTGGCTTCACGAACTGACATATTGTTCCTTTTAAAGACTCAGCTCTTATTTGGCTTCGTTTTACTCTGCTGATCTAAGCGAGAAAGCTGTGTGACAGGCGTATGTTCTCATGTGGAGTCCTGGGCATGTTCTGGGCTTTCAGCAGTCAGCTGGAGGCGACACAGTCCTGAAATCATTCACAGGTTTAGCCTTAGAAACTTAATTTTCCACCTAAAGAGTGTGTGTCTTCTGAGAATCCTTATTGTTCCCATGTGGGATCTATAAAAGATCTCTATCCGTTGCCCTTGAGCCAAAGAGGCATTACTACTCGTAATAAAGAACATCAGCCGTGCAGTTATAAAAATAGCTTCTTTGTAATGTAAAGTTGTGAGATGTTCAGCTTTCGATGGTCTGCCAGACGATAAAAACCTGAACAGTTTTATAACAATAAAGCAAAATGAGGATTTTAAATATTCTGATTTGATGATATAAATATAGAGCAAGGAGCAATTAAGGGGTAAAGCACAAAAAAGGCATGATGAGTTATAGAAGCATCAGACCAACTGCAGCAATGTGTGATGAAAGACATTTTCTGATTATTTTGGTTAAAATGTCTGGAAAAAAAAACATACAATCAAGTGTAATGATTAAATTGCTTATCACTATTGACCAATAGGTGGCGCTGTTGCCAAATTGGTGTTGTGTGATCAGTGTGAGGAGAAAATGACACATACAAAGTTTGGTGTCAATATGGCAAAGCGTTGCAGAGATACAGCTTCAGAATCAGCTTGGCGCCATGCCATCAAATTTGTTGATGCATGATTTGAGAAATTTTGGTCTATCAAAAAGCTTTTAGAATGGCCAATATGGGATAATTGGGTAGCATTCGACTCGATATGCTGCACTGAATTAAAAGAGACCAGTTTCATGATTTTTGCGCAAACCATTCAGAAGTTATAAGCAAAAAAAAAAAAAAAAAAGCATTTTTCATATCTCCTAACCAGTAGGTGGCACTGTGCAGAAACGCTGCCTGTAGCCTCAAGTCATGCTTGTGATGAAATGTACCAAGATTCATCTCAATATGTTAAAGCGTTGCGGAGATATAGCCTCGCATCCAATTTGGCGTGTTCTTTGTAGAATTTGTTCGTGGGTTATTCGAGAACGGTTGCGTTTTTCCAAAAAAACTTTTAATTCCTTTTTTCCAACATGATTTTAAGATGATCTGAACCAATTTGATCAGATGAACAATCTAGTTCAAAAAAGTAGTTTTGGAAAATTCAAGATGGCGGAAAAAAATTGACGACTCTAGCCCTTTACAGTTCAAAAGTTAAAAGCATAAATGTAAGCTCAACTTTGGACAGTTGATGACGCTAGAGGGATTGAGTTAGAGACTCCAGATTTGTTGTGTTTAATGTTCAGACTGTCCTCTATCTGCGTGCCAAATTTCACTGTTTTACCGCAAGTGGTTCTATGGACGAAAGAAGTAGTAGTAGAAGAAAATGAATGGATACAACAGGAGCCTTTGCACCTTCAGTGTTTGGCCCCCTAATAGTCAGAAATGTTTCTTGAGCATCAAATCATCATATTAGAGTGATTTCTGAAGGATCATGTGACACTGAAGACTGGAGTAATGATGCTGAACATTCAGCTTTGATCACAGGAATAAATTACACTTTACTATATATTCACATAGAGAACAGATGATTTACATTCTAATAATATTTCACAGTTTTTACTGTATTTTATTCAAATAAATGCAGCCTTGGTGAGTATAAAAGACTTTTAAAAGAAAAAAATAATAATTAACTACCAAATTGGATCACAAGTCTGTTCTGAGGGACGGAAAAACAAAACAAGAACAAATGTTAAATATGAAAATTATAAAATTCAACTAACAATATAATTGGACACAGTTCAAACATTTTTTTTTATGGGAGTAAACGCTTACTATATCTTTTTCTGTTGATGTCAAAGTTTTGTGTGTCCAATCAAACACAGTATTTTGGCCCAAATTCATCTGTCACTTAGTAGAAGCTTGTCAAATTTGACCCTCATCCTAAAAACAAAACATGAAAAAACAACAAAATTAAAGAAAATACAACCCAGGTGACATTAAATATGGTTCATTTGAAATAACATTTTTTTTGTGAGATGAATTACTGGCTGAAAATTCAAGAGACATTCAGATAATTAGTGAGCAAACGTAGTACAAGGAAATACAAATGAGTTTCAACGTTTGATTTGTTCAGTGTTCGTCTCTCACCAGTGACTGTAATGACGTCATGTGAGTTTGGGTTTCCGACGTCTCCTGACCCGCGCCGTCAACCAGGACCTGCAGCTGACGTCTATTTTTACCCTGGTAACAGAACAGCTGCGAGGCCGGGAACGCTGAGGTGAAGGCCAGACAGCAGAAGAGAGAGAAATACTCAGATGACCGAGAGATGCATCATTTGACCAAGTTAAGATGTGTTGATCGCTAAATAAATCTGTCTGGTTTAATTTTAGTATCAGTTGCTAACTTGCTATACTCTTAAAAATAAAGGTGCCAAAAGGGGTTTTTCACTACGATGCCAAAGAAGAACTTTTTTGGTTCCTCAAAGTTCCTTACAGTGAAAGAACTCTTTTCAAAGGTTCCATGGATGTTAAAAGGATCTTCATGGAACCATCAATGCCAGTAAAGAAACTTGATTTTTCATCACGTTGGTGAGTTTGGGACGGATGGTATATAAGTGAGGAATAATACAGCACCTTCAAAGCTTCTGGCACGTAGAAGAGAGATTCCCATCATCACACACTCGAGCTGTTTATGGCGGCCGTCTCAGCACCCTTCCTGTAACACCACACAGCACGGCTTTATTAGATGGTAAAACAGGTAAATCCGATTTCAGAGAAGTACACCAACTTCTGATGCACCGAATGTCACGAAGCAATAAAGTTGCAGTGATTTTACCACAGATAAGGGATGTAGTTTGTCACAAATTGCCTCTCGTATTGCTTTTATAAAACAAAAGCATTACCATAAAGCACATCAATGTCAAATATTTACATTAATAATCATAATTACAACAAAATTATTATAATAAAATGTTGTGTAATGGTGTTATATATATATATATATATATTATATTTATTATGAATATTTGTGTCAATAATAAAATAATAAAATAAATAAATAAATAAATAAATAAATTGTGCATATATATAAATATATATAACAAAAAAATATATATTAATGAGACTGGGCATGGACATGTTAATTAAAAATTACAAACATAGCTCCGCCCACAGGACTATCCATTTTATAACAGAAGTTCTCCTGTGGTAGTTCAGTTTAATAATTGATTAAGCATTTAAGGGTGGCGCAGTATTTACAGAGCAATTAGTTCAAGTTTAACAGGTAGCGTAACAATCATCTCTCTAGTAACTCGTTTCTGCTATTAGTAAGATCAGAAATCCCGGCGGAATGTGACTGACATGCTAATTTGAGCACGGGCGATAGCGGTTGAGGGACGTCCAGGACAGAAGCGAGGATTAGAGAGGACAGAAGCGAGGATAACGCTCTCAGCTAGCATCTTTGTTTAAGAGATTAGCTCTGTGACCTCCAGCTGCTGAAGTGCTTCATGTGGCCCGGTCAGCAGACGCGTCTCTCATGTGGAGCTCCAGCGCTCATTAAAAGGGCACACATGACCTCTTCAGTCATACGCTGCCTACAGACGCAAGTTCAGAAGTCATAATTACCATGTGATGTGCGTTCAAGTGACTCTGCTCGGACAAATCGGATGTGACTCCCTAAATAGCCTGAAGTCTGTCTATATACATATCAGACGACATAATCCGTCTCTTCAAGGTTTTGGTTCACATACCTGTCAGACAGAACGTGCAAAAGCTTCTGAACTCTTGTACTTTAAACTAGAAATGGATGTGCTGCAAGAATGCATTCCTATGAAAAGGTACAGGTGTTTTATGTTCCCTGCATGGTTTTGTGTTTCTTGTATTTTCTAGTTTGTTTGTTGCCATGGTGATTGATTACCCTCACCTGTTCCTTGTTAGTGTCTGTATTGTCCTTGTTTTTGTCTATATCTCTCTGTGCGTGGATTTTTTCGTGTTTTGTTTGTTTAAATAAATGCTTATGTTGCTCCCCGTCCCTCTGAAACTCCCTGCATTACAACAGATGTTCAGAATGACTCTGCTCAAGATTAGACACTCAAGATTATTAATTATATCATAAATCACTCATAAATAGCTAAAGCGTCGGTCATTAACAGATTGACAGTTAACTTAAAGGTTTTTAAGGTGTTTAAAGGTTTTGTGCTTTAACAACTAATAAAACATCACAGAATTCATCATATCCAAACTGATGCCTGAGCTGTGTTTTTTCCCTCTAAAATGATGTCACTTCCTGGAAGACGATGTCATTAGGAACCAGGGTTATTATAGTTTAAACTAAAATGACAAACACATTTTTTAATAAATAAAAATAAGTTAAATATACACACACACACCGTTTAAATGTTTGGGGTCGGTGCGATATTTTTTATGTTTTGATGGTCTCTTGCATTTATTTGATTAAAAATACAGCAGAAATTGTGAAATATTATTCCAGTGTAAATCATCTGTTTTCTATGTGGATATATAGTAAAGTTTAATTTATTCCTGTGATCAAAGCTGAATGTTCAGCATCATTACTCCAGTCTTCAGTGTCACATGATCCTTCAGAAATCACTCTAATATGAGGATTTGATGCTCAAGAAACATTTATGATTATTATCAATGTTGAAAACAGTGCTGCTTCAGATTTGTGTGAAAACCATGATAAACATATTTTTTCAAGATTCTTTGATGAATAGAAAGTTCAAATGAGCAGAATTTATTAATTAGTGTCACTTTTGATCCATTCACTGTGCCCTCGATGAATAAAAGTGTTGATTTATTTTTCTTTTAACCTTTACATGGGGAAGAGCAAATGGACTGCATTACAGAAATAACCCAGAGCAAAACACATGATGCATGATTGCTGTGACCTGCCTCATCTCGTTCATTCTCTCAGTGTATAAAAGCACAAGCTACAGTTTGAACACTGCATAATGCAGACAGGAAGTCTTTAAAATATAGTTTTGAGCAGCCAGCATTAAACACGTCTGCAATGAAGCCTCATCATGCAAACGAATGCACATAGAAATCACAAAATGTTTGACACGTTCATGTTTGCATTCAAATGATCTCGAGAGGTCTGGGACTCTCCTAAAACACTCCTAAAAGTCCTGATATTGCTGATGTTTTCGGCACATATTCATGAAATCAACTGTAGGGAAATGAACATTTCTGGATGCAACACACATAAACCTTCAGGCTAGAACACAACTATTCAGAAAATATCACAGTACAGAACAAATACAGAAATGACACTATTTCACGGTTCACCAAGTATACAACAAAAGGTCTAAACCCAAAGACATGACAGACCGGTTTAAAATTACAACTCTAATCATGGTGGAATGAAATCAGTCAATCTGTGAATATGCTTCAGCCTATCTATTTCTGAAACGTAATGGTTTGTATTCTTCACCTTACAACAAACCGCCACAACAGGTTAGGGGAAAATAGATTGTATACTTGTTTTGCAGTATTCTTCTTGAGTAATATTTCATGCATCAGATAGTGAGAGATGAAGTGCAGCTGTGGTTTGGGGTCTTTAGGCGTTGGTTGATTTAACAGGTCAGGTTGATGGTCAGGTCAGAGGGTTCCTCAGCGGGGCAGGAGGGCTTTGCTCTCCATCTGCCCCTGCTGAACCTGCCCTGGGGCAACAGCCACAGAACGGCCCTCATCTGGGTCATGGAGGTGTTGGCACGTACATACAGAAGCAGAGGAACCAATGGAAATCCGCTTTGAATTCTTTTTGGGAAACAACGATTACACTGCTGACCAAAAGTTACCCAAAAGTGCCCCTATTATGCTTTTTCAGATATTTCCTTTCATGTAGTGTGTAATAAATCTGTTTGTGAATGTAAAAGGTCGAAAAGTTTCAAAGATATAAGTGAAGATAAATGGAGTTTTTGTCTCCTAAAAGAAAGAAGTGATTCTGAATCGAGTCGTCTGTAATTTCAGTCTCACTTCCTGCTCGAACCTTCTTAGATTTGTGACAAATATGCATAATGCCAGCCGATAGTCTTCATTGACTGCCGGTGAACAACGTCTCTTTTGCCCCGCCCTCAAACACTAGTTGCAGCTGACACTGGAAGAGATTGGTTCGTGCTCAACAGACTGGGCCGTCGGACCAATCAGAGCAGAGTAGACCAATCACAACAGACTCATCTGACCAATGACAACAGACTGGCCGTCTGACCAATCAGAGCAGAGTAGACCAATGAGAACAGACTGGCCGTCTGACCAATCAGAGCAGAGTAGACAATCACAAAAGACTCATCTGACCAATGACAACAGACTGGCCATCTGACCAATCAGAGCAGAGAAGACCAATCACAACAAACTGGCCGTCTGACCAATCATAAAAGATGAGAACAGACTGGCCGTCTGACCAATCAGAACAGAGTAGACCAATCACAACAGACTCATCTGACCAATGACAACAGACTGGGCCGTCTGACCAATCAGAGCAGAGTAGACCAATCACAACTGACTGGCCGTCTGACCAATCAGAGCAGAGTAGACCAATCACAACAGACTGGGCTGTCTGACCAATCAGAGCAGAGTAGACCAATCACAACAGACTGGGCCATCTGACCAATCAGAGCAGAGTAGACCAATCACAACAGACTGGCCGTCTGACCAATCAGAGCAGAGTAGACCAATCACAACAGACTGGGCCGTCTGACCAATCAGAGCAGAGTAGACCAATAACAACAGACTGGGCCGTCTGACCAATCAGAGCAGAGTAGACCAATCACAACAGACTGGGCCGTCTGACCAATCAAAGCAGAGAAGACCAATCACAACAGACTGGGCCATCTGACCAATCAGAACAGAGTAGACCAATCACAACAGACTCATCTGACCAATCACAACAGACTGGTCATCTGACCAATCAGAGCAGAGTAGACCAATCACAACAGACTGGGCCATCTGACCAATCAGAGCAGAGTAGACCAATCACAACAGACAGACTGGGCCATCTGACCAATCTGAGCAGAGTAGACCAATCACAACAGACTGGGCCATCTGACCAATCAGAGCAGAGTAGACCAATCACAACAGACTGGGTCAACTGACCAATCAGAGCAGAGTAGACCAATCACAACAGACTGGGCCGTCTGACCAATCAGAGCAGAGTAGACCAATCACAACAGACTGGGCCATCTGACCAATCAGAGCAGAGTAGACCAATCACAACAGACTGGGCCGTCTGACCAATCAGAGCAGAGTAGACCAATCACAACAGACTGGGCCGTCTGACCAATCAGAGCAGAGTAGACCAATCACAACAGACTGGGCCATCTGACCAATCAGAGCAGAGTAGACCAATCACAACAGACTGGGCCGTCTGACCAATCAGAGCAGAGTAGACCAATCACAACAGACTGGGCCGTCTGACCAATCAGAGCAGAGTAGACCAATCACAACAGACTGGGCCATCTGACCAATCAGACCAGAGTAGACCAATCACAACAGACTGGGCCGTCTGACCAATCAGAGCAGAGTAGACCAATCACAACAGACTGGGCCATCTGACCAATCAGAGCAGAGTAGACCAATCACAACGGACTGGGCCATCTGACCAATCAGAGCAGAGAAGACCAATGACAACAGACTGGGCCATATGACCAATCAGAGCAGAGTAGACCAATCACAACAGACTGGGCCATCTGACCAATCAGAGCAGAGTAGACCAATCACAACAGACTGGGCCATATGACCAATCAGAGCAGAGTAGACCAATCACAACAGACTGGGCCGTCTGACCAATCAGAGCAGAGTAGGCTCTCGGAAAGAGGGGTTTACAAAGTTAAACAGACACCATGAGAAAAGAGCTAATGTGTGATGTGTATTATAAGAAAACAAAAGTGTTTTTGACTTTGGATGCATGTAAACCTGTTATAGGAGAAAACCATACAAAATTTGAATGAATTTAGCACAGATGTACAACATTATACAATGAACGTCACAATTGACCAATCACAGTCAAGTATTCCGGAGTGCCATGTGATAATCATGGCTTGTTAATGGACAAACGTCACTGCATTAAAGTAAATCATTCCTAAAATAATCACTTCCAGACTGGGGCCCGGCTTCCCGCCGCTATAGGGAATCTCACACTTCCCATAGGCTCTTCATCATGTGACCGACACTCATTCTAGGAAAACTTTCCTCGAGCTCGGTGTGAGTCTGCAGATCCAGAGCAAACGCATCCGAACAACACACTCTTATACTGCGATCCAGATGATCTTCTTCAAACCAGTGACTGTATTCGTCTCAAATAGACCTATTGTTATTTTTATTAGTAAAATCTGTTGACTTTAGCAGTCTTTGTTGCATTATATGCCAACAGTGGGAAAAAGCACTTCTTGTGTTTTATGCCCCAAGTTTGCATGCCTGTAACTCAATAAGTGTAAAAGATATCTCAATATCCTTATATATTTTGGTTTTCAACCAACTTTTCTTTTGGTATGCATATTTCTAAGGCCCAATATGGTTCATTTCCAGATATATTGTGATCTCAATGCGGCTCCATGTCCAAATTTTACCCATTTTCAATGGCCGAAAACCAAATATGGTTCACTGTGCAACAAAGCTGATCCTAATTGCATTTAAAGAGGAATGTATGAAGAATATAAAATGCTGAAACTACAAATATATCTTGTTCCCCTCTGTTTAAGTGTTGATAAAAATAGAAAGCATGAAGCTAGAATAAAATTGTTTTATTTTAATTGTAGTTTTAATTCAGTTTGGTCTAAAAATGTAACTACAAATAGAAGGTCAAGCTGAGTCCATTGCATTGTGGGATACATTTTCTCCAGCAGAGTCCTGCAGACAAATTTGGAAAATTAAGTAGATTATCTGAGTTTTCTGTGTCTATAAACATGTTCATATATGCAACATTAAACTAAATACTACAGTGATATTAGTAGGCTATGCTTTTCCAAAGTCTTATGAGCATTGTTGAGCACAAATGTAATCTAATGTTTGCAGATGCCGCCACCTTGTGGTGGAGAGGGATGATCACACAAGCGCAGCATTTAAAGGGATTGATCATTCAGTCATCATAAACTCGCTCTCCTGTCAATCCAAAGACTTCCTTTCTTCTGTAAAACACACACACACACACACATTTTTTTTTTTTTAAAGTATATTTTTTTACAGGTTTGGAACAACATGATAATGGGAATTATGGGTGACAGAATGTACAATTTTGGGAGAACTATCCCTTTAAGTAGAGCTTTTAAAACAAGAAATGTTTCTTGATCATCAAATCCTCATATTAGAGTGATTTCTGAAGGATCATGTGACACTGAAGACTGGAGTAATGATGCTGAAAATTCAGCTTTGATCACAGGAATAAATTACACTTTACTGTATATTCACATAGAAAACAGATGATTTACACTGGAATAATATTTCACTGTTTTTACTGTATTTTTGATCAAATAAACACAGCCTTGGTGAGTAGAAAAGTCATACCATGGCACAGTATATTCAAAACATATCATATGGTAATTTTATATATCATGGTATTAGATATGATCTTGCTCATGTTCCTTGAAAAAAAAAAACATTAATTTAAAATGATTTGATTTATGCAGTGGTGATTTGCTACTGTGTTCATTCAAGTTCTCTCATGGGAAGCGTGATTCAGAAGTAATAAAAATACTATTTAAATATATTTTAATAGTTTGACTGTTTTTATAATCAATGTAGTAGCTTCAGTATAAATCACACTACAGTTGAAGTTAACACTTTACTCAGGGCTGCCAACTTTTGGGCTCAGCTTGAAGTGAGAATAATGGATTTTTGTAAAAACAAAACAAAACAAAACAAAACAAAACAAAACAAAACAAAACAAAACAAAACAAAAACAGCAGCAATCATAGCGACATACATAAGCACTGCCTACCTGCCTCCCGCATGGTTGCCAGATTTCCGTGACAAAACCTGACAAAAAAATTAAATAAAAATTTAAACCAGCAGAAAAACAGCAGACTTGGGACAAACTACTTAAACTACTTTTTTCAAAATATGAACACTTGTAATACGAAAACGACACCTAGAATACTACAATCGAAAACATGAAATGTTTAAATAATTGATTCAATATCCAATACATTCTATACCAAAATTGAGCAAAATCACATGGTGAAATAGACATTTTCCTCCATGTTATGCTGTCTCCAACAGTTTTACGTCCACAGCGGAGTGACTGCTGTGTGTTTAGTTGTAGTTTTAGGAACAAGACTGAAACTAAACCTGAAAAAACTTTTCTTTCGGGGCATTCTCAAAGCTACAAATCATTCCTAAACTTGAAGCTTGTTATATGGTTTTAAAGTTGTGTGTGTGTGTAACCCCTCTGATTCTCTCGCTCGATTATGGACCACAAAAAATAATTATTCTGAGTTCATAATAGATGGAAATACCAAAGAGACATGAATTGTTGGTCTTCCGGTCACAAAACATTCACTTCAGTTCGGCTGAAACTTACAACTTGTCAATAAATAAATTACTTTCACTTGATTAAGCTCTTTTCTTATTTCTAGTCTTTTTTATATGCTGTCATGAAGAAGGAAAAAACCCATAACATTATACAAACGATAATACATCATACCTGGAAAAACTTGAGAAAAATCATACATATAAGCATAATCAAAACGAATATACAGAAAGAAGAGAAACACAGCAGTTTGATTAAATCTTTCAGTGGGTCCATTGGCCATAGGATGGTATGGGGTCGTTTGTGATTTCTTAACACCAGAGAACTCAAGCAAGTGCCTAATGAGCTCACTACAAAAGCTGGCCCCCATGATCGGAATGAATGCACTCACCACAATAACAGAAATAGTTATCCCAGAGCTTCTTTGCTACTGACCTAGGATACAGGATACCATCATGCAAAGATAGCCTCTCCCACTGCTTCAAAAGCTTCCGTACAGCTCTAGGTTCTCCAATACGTTCTAGTCTTGAAGGTCTTCGCTTTTGATCAATATAGAATATCACCCTCTGCAAGTGTTCATCCTCAAGAGTTTTATTTCTCAGTTCTTGGTGAGAATATGAAGGAAGGGCATCAAACCCAACATCTGTGACCTTTCAAATCCGACCATAGGAACAGCCCTCACTTTTGCTCTTTCATCCCAAGAAAGATGGTTAGAAAAGACGTCTGCCACTTCAGCACTTGAGAAATTTCCGACTGCATCACTGTCTGGAATGACCTCCAGCTGATCACAAGTATCCTCAGCAGCCTTCGCATTGCCGACCACTTCATGGCATTTGACAATCAAAAAACATCCTGGACAGAAGCACAGGTATGGTTCCTTGACTCTGCTACCAAATTGTTATAAGGCTCCCAAACAATGTGGTGAGTAACTCGGCCATCAACAAAAGGTTGCCTACTCAAAGTAACAGCTATGGTATTCTTTGGGCCCGGAACATATCTGATGTCAAACTCAAAATGAGCGAGTTTTGCCACCCATCTTTGTTCACAGGCGTCAAGCCTGGGCTTGGTCAAGATATGTGTTAAGGGGTTATTATCTGTCCAAGCTGTGAACTTGTGCCCTTTTAGCCAATGGCTAAATTTATCACACACAGCCCACTTAAGGCCGAGAAACTCAAGGCGGTGTGCTTGATAGTGGGCTTGTGCTCTAGTCAGTCGTTTACTCACGAAGGCAATAAGTAGAGCCCTATTTTCTCCAGGACTCAATTTCTAAAGTATAGAACGTGAATGCCTTGTATTTTTTGTCGTCTTCATGTAACGGGAGATTATAAAATCCTGAGGTCAAATCCATAGTGCTAAAGAATGAATTGTCACCAAGCGCTGGGGTAGGGGCTGCGCATCTTTCACAGTTCGTGCATTTATTTACAATTATTTGCCCATTAATATGTAATTTCAAAAATGTCATTATATAAATATTATATATATATATATATATATATATATATATATAGAGAGAGAGAGAGAGAGAGAGAGAGGTTGTAAATAAAACAAAGATTATTGGACAACAAGCTTGTTTCATGGTTGCCACAGAGAGAGAGGGACCGAAACAGAGGAGATGTGATTTAATGTTTATTATCTCCAGCTCGTATCTTGCTCCTTTTGATATTCTGTAGTGCAGCAAAATACGGAGATGGAGAGATACTGTATGTCTGACGTGTCTTTATTAACAGATGTTTACACAGGAACACACAAGCTAGATCTGCCACCAAGCACGGGGCTACAACAGCACTGGTCACTCTGAGAGATTCAGCCATCTGTTGCACAAGCATGCCCTCTAGTGGTCACACTCCCAAATAACCTTACACTGCACTACATCCCCTTCCCCCTAATAAAACTAGCCCCCCAACAAATTAGTCAGATATAAACAGCAGTATAATGACATTATATGAACATACATTTTTTGTTAATGTTATCACAGTCTAAGCTGGGGACTTCTGGTAGACTGCCTCCATCCCAATGAGTTCCAGAACGCATTCTTGCCCTGTGCCTGGGAAACTCACCACAGCTCTAAGCAAAATCTTTCAGATAAGTGGGTAGCCTCCTCATCCTTTTGGACCTTCTGAGTTCAGGCTGCTCCTCCACACGTGAAGTCTCAGACATCGTAACCTCTGGTGTAATATCACTTGTCTGCTGTCCAACACCGTCATCTGAAGGTACAGAACTAACTGGTTCAGGTGATGGCAACACATTAACATCTTCCAAGGAAGTGTCCAACAACACAGATGTTTATTAAGGCAGGGAGGAGGCGAAGTTCTGCTTCGTCGCCGAAGACGCCGGTCAATGAGATGGGGGACTTTAGGAACCGATTGTTGTCGGCCTCACGCATATCAGCCAGAGATGCCATTCTTTATTTCTTTTCTTTTTTTTAAATAAATAAATTATAAAGCACATTTCAATAGAACCAAGGTTGCCCAAAGTGCTGGACATCAATAATAATAAAAAATAAAATAATAATATAATAAACATACAACAAGGAAACGACATAAAAACAACCGCACACCATAAGAATTAATAACCCGGGTAATTAAAAGCAGTCATTAATTAATAAATGAGCTATTAGCAAAGTTTTAACACTGGAAATGGTCTGAGCAGATCTAATAGAAAAAGTTAATGAATTCCAAAGTTTGGGGGCGCCGACTGAAAAAGTACGATCCCCTTTGAGTTTTAATCTGGATCTGGGAACCACTAAGAGAAACTGATCAGAGGATCTCAGGGGCCTCACAGAGGAGTGCCAGTTCACTAATGTCTCCAGGTATTTCGGTGCCAACCCGTTCAAAGACTAAAAGACAAACAATAAATGTTTCAAAAATTCGATCCGCAAACGGACCGGCAGCCATTTGAGAGAAGATAAAATAGGAGTAATATGATCACGCTTTCGAGTGGCTGTCAGCAATCTCGCAGCCGCATTGTGAACTGTCCGTAGACGGGCTAGGGCTTTCTGGCTAACTCCCGTATAGTGAGTGTTACAGTAGTCCAGACGTGAAAAAATACTAGCGTGAATAACTGTGTCTAGGCTTCAGCTTCGGTAAAAGTTCTTGGACTACAAGAGTAGACATCGCCCGACCCAGGGAGCGTACAGTGACTTTCGTCGCCCTTAGAGCGATGTCCGTCGTTGTGTGCAGTTCCTGAATAACGCAAAATACCCCACCAAGTGTTAGTAGTCTTAGGACACGACTAATGATCTTTCAAACTTAAGCTGGACAATAACTTTATTCTAGAGCTGCTGTAAAGCCAAACAATCTGTTACTTTAATTTCCTATCATTGTAAAGATGCTTTGAAACAATCTATGTGCGCTATATAAATGAAGGTGACTTGACAACTGCATCACTACCGACCGCTCCAAGTCAAGCCAAGTCAAGTCAAGTCTTCTTCATTTATATAGCGCTTTTAACAATGTAGATTGTTTCAAAGCAGCTTTACAGAGATAAACGTATAATTTAAGGTAACAGAGATTGTTTTGGCTTTAGAGCGGTTCTTTAATAAAGTTATTTTCCAGCTTAAGTTAGTTTTGATTGATTTGCTTCCGTCGCAACGATCATTTGTTACTAAATTAGGGGCCGCTAAGACGACACCATTCTCTCTACACAGACTTTAAACGCGAATGAATATATGTGCGCAGGTTTGTAATTCCCTACAAACCAAGCCTAAACAAAGTACTGGTCTTTCCTTATAAATTTTGATACAGAATTTAATTTTATTTTGTCACTTCGGGGTAGGTACGCAAAACAAATTTCGCTCCACTGGGGAGATCTCCACGTAAACCTTGACTGCTCCACCATCGAGGGGTATTGAGGGGGGAGGCGGCACCAGACCGGTTTTGTGCAGTTAAAGGTGCCCATCCATGATCTGGTAACCTCCAGATCCTCACACTCTGAGTACCAGCATGACCCGCCCCAAGAAACCAGTCGTCCAGCCTTAAGGGTTCGGGACATGGTGGAGGGTTCCACTCGAGCTCAACGCTAGCGGTGGCCCATGAAAGCATAGCGGCTAACTCTGGGTCTGACCCGTGCATCGCTATGGTTCTGCCGAATCTTCATCCCCAGAAGAGTCCAGCTCAGCCTCTGATGCAGCGATAGACATGTGTCATCCGGTGGAGCCCCAAAGGTAAGGACTGGTACCCCCGGGAGAGGCCAGCACGCTCCCTTGGAAGCCCCCATGGTTGCGGTGCGAAACAGGAGTGATGCGGTGGTCTCATCGGGGAAGCCCTCACTGCTATCCCTCATATCACCAGTGCAATTAGCCGAAGTAGACTGAAGTGACCGGTGGCCACCAGATGCAGGACTATATGTGGCAAAGGAACACCACCTTGAGAGATGTATTTGAGCCTCAATCTCAACACCGAGATTGTCATGTTCCCACAGTGAGAACATGCATATCCTCAAATGCTGCCTCAGCATGCTTAAGACCCAGACACGAGAGACAGTGATCGGTCAGCCAGAGGGCTACCGCATCCAGAAACACACGGGCGGAATGACATCTTTAAAAAGAAAAAGGCAAAAGGCAAATATGCGATGCATCCCCTTCTGTATTTATACTCGCGCTACGGGGCAGAGCTTCGGATGCAAAACCCGCTTGCCAGTGTGCATTGGCTCGTTTAGTTAAACTCAAAGCGGATTGGTCTCTCAAGCGAGATCCCAATTTCGACCGAAAGGGAACAAGCTTGTTTTATGGTTGCCACAGAGAGAGAGGGACTGAAACAGAGGAGATGTGATTCAGTGTTTATTTTCCTCCAGCTCGCATCTCGCTCCTCAACAGACAGCGTGCTTTCGAGTGGAAGTCTTGTGAAGGGCAGTGGAGTTGACAGCAAAATTAATTTAGAGCTTGTTACGGGCCAGCAATAATCACAGGCATGTTCGGATTTCTGTCTTCCAAACCACAGAGAAAACACTCTAGCTGGTCAAGAAAGAAAACAGGGAGAGGATTCCCGCCTAATGGACGTCAGTGATGATGTAACATCACCGCACATCTTTGTTCATGTCAAGATGACTGAGAACCATTTGGAGACGCTCCAGGTCAAATTGTTATGAGTTGGTGGAGAATGCAGGAATGTGTTTGGATGGTGACCAAACCAAAAGATTCTAAGAAATATGGTTTTGGAAAACTTTTTGAAAATCATTTTCCAGAAGTGTCATTTCAATTACTTGTCATGTGGTGTAACCAAAGAATAACGTATTTTCAATAATCCTTGAAATCATGTTTGTGAACACTTCTTAATTATTATTAGTTATTTTCTAAAATAAATTTAAATATATAACTCAAACACATTTAATACACGCATATTTATATATTTATTAGATTTTTTTTCATATATATTTGTAAAATATATTCATTTACATGACTTTTCCTATGGAAATAAACAAAAATCCCTTATATTTTAACCCTGAGTCAGTAGCTAATCCAGATTTAACTAAATTAAAGTAACACCAATGTCTGACATGCAAATAAAGAACAAAACAATATAAACTATGACCTGAATGATTAGAGGAATAAGACCACTGAATGAATTCTGCACACCTAAACAATGATAAAATAAAAAGTATTTAATCTCATAAAAAAGGTTTTCATCATCACAAATTCGCTAAATTTTCCTCCCGGAGCAGTATTATTTGGTATAAAAGTCAACACTGATCTCCAAACATTCGTTCTACTTGTTTCATGTTATTGCTGTACTCCAAATGCAGACAAAGCATCATCACAGTACATCTCTGCTGATTGTGGTAAATATTAAAAATAATTATATTAATATTAATATTAAATAATAAAAATATTTCAAATTTTTAATCGCTTATCAATTCTTAAATACTAAGAATCAATATTTTATTCAATGTCATTTTTATTTGTTGAATGAACAGAACATTGTAGTGCACCCATCCAATAAATCTCAAGTTCACGCGGCTCTTGACTAAATTCCATTTCTTCCTTTTTGCTACTGGTTTCTAAATAATCATGACTGAAAATTAGAAGGAATGATAAAACGTATAGATCAACATACTAACGAATCATGTCTCACGTAATCGCTCAAACTGAGAAAGTAACTATATAATCTATACATGACAACTGCTCTCTCTGGGATAGAACACAGATCTGAATGTTCACTGAACTTATATTATAAATACAGTATACTCTAAGTATAAATAAAATATAAGTAAAAAAATAATTATAATAAATCTAAGTATAATAAATAAAAATATAAGTATTCTTTAAAAAATATGATGATATTTAATGCAAATTGATGATTCTAACAAATTCATATACTATATACTATATAGTATTAAAGTTTTATTAAGGTTATAGTATTAACGTTACTGTGGTATGAAGCAGGGCGGGCCGAGAGTCTGGGACATTTTACGCAGCTGTTTTTATTTGCTTATATGCCACAGTCGCCACCCATTTCATTTTGTTGTTTATGTTTATTTTAACGATTAAAGTTATATTTTGTTACATTTACGTTTGATCACTTAAATTCACATTGTTTTATCTCATTCTAATGAAGGTCACTTTATCTGACAAGTTAAAATTGTGGGGTAACACAGCGCTGTTTTACTTGGTCAAAACAATCATAATATAAATAAATGTTTTAGTATTTTGAAAGTTGTTATGTTACTCTGTGCGTTCGCTCGGTGGCTGCTATGAGACACTTGTTGCACATTGCAGTAAGCTAGATCGGTACTAGAATATCATATTAATAAAAGCTGGATGACTTGTGTTTCTAAGTGGCATGCAATTAAAAAATTGTATGGTGGAGAAAATGCTGATTACTGTTACTCCAAATAAAGCCCTTTCTGATTATAAATGATTTTCTCGATCCGCCCCTGGTGAGGAGCAGGGCTGCAGGTGCAGTGTCAGCGCCCCCTGGCTGTGGAGCTGCAGCAGCCGCACAAACTCTTCCGGCATCTTGTGCATGTAGGGGTGCGGGCGCTTCAGGTCATAATAATGGTATGGAATCGGCTGATCCTGCAGGTCGCTGTCGAACGGCCAGAATCCGTAAACGTGAACATGCTCACACAGTTCCAGTGCAGTGCTGATTAAAAGGAATCCCGTGGAGAGGCGCACCTCCTGTAGGCCACGCCCCTTCCAGAACCGGTCCAGTGTCCGCAGGTAAGAGGGGCTGAAGAACACCACCGGCTGCTGAGGTCTGATTGGCTGGAGGACTTTGAGTGTTTTGATTGACGGTGATGTGCAGAACGTGTAGGCGAAGGCAGGAATAATGAGGGAGGCGTTTCCGTACACACTGACCCGCTCCACCAACGGATCCGGATTCTTCTCCAGGTTTTTGTATCTACAGAAGCACAGCTTTTAATAAACACTAATGACAGAACACTAGATGATCATATTTGTATACAATATGGAAATATGGAAATATGTCTCTGTTCCCCATCTGTCAGTCACTAATACGTTGCGTTGACTGACAAATGTGGTTTCACTTGGGAGCTCCTATCATCTCTGAGTTTTATAAAAACGGCCAATGGAATTGGTGACTGGAATTTGCATGTCAAGCCACTCCCCCGTACATATGGGTATATAAGATGGCGGCCCACATCCACTCATTCAACCGATCTCTCTAGACTGGTGAAAAAGGAGCATTAAGCGGTGTTTCGCCCGCGCATTGCAGTGCAAAGGATAAGTGCAGCGATTCTCCACAGGGCCCTTCAGTCAAAAAGAGTAGTTTTTTCCTAAAAGAGCAAATCGGACGACGAGTGTCTTTTTAAACTTATGGTTATGGCCAATCTTGGATCTGCAAGTCTTAAACCAGGCCCTTCACAAGCTCCCGTTCAAGATGCTAATGCAGAAACACATTCTCATGTGCGTACGTCCTCAAGACTGGTTCGTAGAAATTGACCAGAACGACGCGTACATTCACGTCTCGATTCTACCTCGACACAGACCGATTCATCAGTTTGCCTTCAAGGGTTGGGCATACTAGTACAAGGTCCTCCCCTTTGGCCTGTCCCTGTCTCCCCGCGTCTTTACCTAAGTCGTGGAGGCTGCCCTTGCCCAGCTAAGGGAAGTGGGCATTCGCATTTTAAACTATCTGGACTCCTGGCTCATTCTAGCTCACTCTCGAGATCTGGGACCTAGTGCTCAGGCTCCTCAGCCATCTGGGGCTTCAGGTCAACTGGGAAAAGAATAAGCTCTCCCCCATGCACTGTATCTCTTTTCTCAGTATGGAGTTGGCTTCTCACCATTGCTCAATTGAAATGCCTGAGTATACATTCAGGGGAAAACAGCGGCACCACTAAAACATTTTCAGAGGCTCATGGGGCTCATGGCATCCGCAGCCTCAGTAACGCTGCTCAGGTTGATGCATATGAGACCGCTACAGCACTGGCTTCATAGCCAAGTCCTGAGATAGGCACTCCGTGTGACCATCACACTGATCTGTCTGTTCAGCCCTTGGTCAGACTTTGCCATTCTACGGACTGGAGTACCCTCAGAACAAGTGTCCAGACATGTTGTTGTCACAATGCCTCCGGAACAGGCTGGGGCGCTGCATGTAATGGACACACAGCCACTGGCTTCTGAACGAGACCTCAACTGCATTGGCATATCCACTGCCTACAGTTGTCACCCTGCGCCAGTTTCGGTCGTTGCTTCTGAGCAAGCACATGTTGGTCCGGACAGACAACACTGCGATGGTGGCGTATATCAACAGTCATGGCGGTGGACGCTCACGTCACCCGTCACAACTCGCCCGCCATCTCCTCTTCCGGAATTAGCAGTCTCTCATGTCCACACCATTTATAATCCGGGCTAGCTCAATCGTGCGGCCGACTTAACGACTTAAAGAGAGCAGTTGCCACGAGGGCACATTCATCTCGCCAGCATCTGCGTCTCCAACACTCGCAACAGAGTGGTTGTGGTGCGATTTCCACAGGGACTCTGTTTGTCAGTCGACATAATGGGGATAGTTGTAATAGATGGGGAACATCTTGGTTACTGACGTATCCCTCGTTCCTTGATGGAGGGAACGGAGATGTCCTCTTATGTCCCCCGTGCCACAACCCTGAACCACCCAGCTGAATGGCCTCCTCAGCAAAATCCTGAACGAGTGGATGCGATCCGCCATCTTATTTACCCATTTGTACGGGGGAGTGGCTTGGCATGCAAATTCCACTTGCCAATTCCATTGGCCGTTTTTTTAAACTCAGAGATGATTGGGGCTCCCAAGTGAAACCACATTTGTCAGTCAACATAACGTCTCCAGTCTTCCTGTTTATTTGTTAGGCCCATCAATTTACGACAAAGTTTTATATGCTGACATTAATGGACAAGTAACAATAAACAATATGTTTATAGCATTGAATAACCTTGTTTAATATTTCTACACACACAACTGTTGTTATTTTGAAAATGAATTAGTTTGTTAATATTAGATAATGAATTATGATTTGCAAAACAAACAATAGTACATTTATAAATGAATATTAATCAAGATTAATAAAATACTGCTCAGGTTACTTCATGATTCAAAAAAAGAGAAATCCATTTTGCATAAAGTAAAAAAAATTCGGATCATTAACGTAATCCCCGCAAAAAATTGTTTAGGACACAATAAGTCACAGATCGGTTTACCAATGTTTCCATTTTCATGCATTGTTTCTTTTGTTTTATAACCTGAATGATCAGTCAAATCATAACCAGAGAGTATAAATTATATTTAACCAGAATACATTTTTAAGAAATATACAATACAGTCTGAAAGTTAATTAAATCTGAATTATTTTCATTTGGAAACCAAGAATATAGAGATGCCAGTATTGGCCAATGAATGTGTTTTTATTAAAGCGGAAATTAGAATTTTATTTAGAAATAGCAATCAATAAAAAAAGATTCTGAGGGCTTAAAATTAACCTGAAAAGTCTTCATTTAAATGATCATCAAAGCTGTGTTTTGATTGGTGGGTGTGTGTGTATGTGTGTGTGTGTCAGTGATGCACGGGTTGATCCAAAATGAGCCTGCGGTCACCCGCGGTTACGAGTCATCCAAAAATATTTTTAATGATATTCGGGTCGCGGTCGGTCGGGTCGTTTGAAATAAAGATGCCAATTAAACCTTTGTAATTTATATAGTACTAGCCTACCTGTTTTTGTTTGTCTAAAATGCGTTAATAAAGACTTTATTAACATATTCTATGCCTGCATTTTGTACTTGTGAGAGCTTCAATTGGGCATCCACGCGGCGAAATAGCCTAAGCTACTAAGTGGGAAATCCTTATTTACCTTTTGAATGTTGAGCGTTATTAACTTTTGAATAAATCCTGACGCGGGACAAAATGCCCGATTTCCCAACACGTTGAACTGAGCAATGCCACTGTACCATTTTAATAGGCTACTTTTAAACGCATATATATATGTCAGTTTTATGTATTTTGTGAGAGGGGCGGGATTTTTGTTGGGAAAGTCGGGGGTGAGACGCACACTTCGATTAGACTGGATAAACACATGCAGCATCTTAATTGTTACGAAAATGAAACGAAATAAATGAATAAATCAAGCCTTTATTACATAACACTAGGCTATATCATACAGCGTTCAGAAAAAGAGCAGTTTGCGCTCCTAAGGGCTTTCACACTTTTCCAAAAGTGGGCTTTCTCTCAGTTGACCTGCTGATGAATTCTTCAAGCAGGGTCGAAACATAAACATCGCATTCATCAATAATATGCATCTAGACAGCTGAAATGGAAAATGATGGGCCGCCTCAAGAACTGCCTGCTCTCGCCGCCGAGCGCACCACGTCAGGGCTACATTTCTCTCCTCCACAGGCTGGATTAATGGATATTATAGGCCAGGGAGGCTGATGGGGGGCGTATGGGAGTTCCTGCGTCTATGGCCCAATGGCGCTACGATGAGCATTTACTACCTTTAAAAAATGCGGGTCAGGAAGTGGGTCGGGTACAATACTTTCTTTTCTTTTTTTGCGGTCCGAGTTGCGGCGGGTTAGTTGAAAACGTCGGTCGGGTGCGGGTTGTTTATACATTGACCCGCGCATCACTGGTGTGTGTGTGTGTGTGTGTGTGTGTGAACACTGACTGAAGCTGACTGGGGTTGATGGTAATCAGGTCCGTCTTCAGTCCAACATCACTGTCATTAACCATTGCCAAATTAAACCTGAAAGAGAGAGAAAACATCATATTAACAGGAAGGATGGATGAATACTGATGGATGTGTTGTGGTCAGTGTGGGAGAAAGGAATGATGGGATGTGTTTACCGTATGACAAAGTCTGCGTTGTCAATCTCATGTCCACAGCTGCTGTTTTTCAAAATCCCACCGCTGCCGATCACAGCACACCGACCCAGATGCCGACCGGACCAGGGGAAGTCCTGCACACACACACACACACACTTGAATATGTGGTCATATATCAAAAACATAATGATTCTTATACTGTACAAATTGTACATTCTCTCCCCTTACACAAACCCTATCCCTAAACTGACCCATCACACAAAACTTTCAGCATTTTTACATTTTCAGAAATCCTCACTTAGTAAGGTTGCTAAGCTGTTTTCCTCATGGACACCAAAACTCTCTCACTCTCTCAAAAATACACACACAATCACTCACTGCCACAAACACACACCCTTTGTTTCTCTCTCTCTCGCACACACACACACACACACACACACACACACACACACACACACACACACACACACACACACACACACAAACACACAGACACTCTCTTCTCACACACACATTCTCTTTCACACTCACAAGAACACACACACGCACACACTCTCTCTCTCTCTCTCTCTCTCTCTCACAGACAGACAGACAGACACACACACACACCTCAGGCAGCATACTGTGAAGTGCTGCATTAATGTTGTATGTTTTTGTTGTGCTTGTTTCATATTGGATGGATTGATTGATGGCTGTGTTGCGTTGGGTGAGGATGAATGATCCTGTGGCGTTACAACAAAACTGCAGCCAGATTCTGTCATAAACACAGAGAGAGAGAGAGAGAGAGAGAGAGAGAGAGAGAGAGAGAGAGAGAGAGAGAGAGAGAGAGAGTTAAGAGTTTATGAGGATTCATATTACATAATCATCTCTGTTAAAATGACCCACTTCAGTATGCTATGATTTATTGTTTGAACAGTTTTACCAGCTTGTCTCTTTAAAGGTCCCATTCTATGTCCCTTTTCACAAGATGTAAAATAAGTCTCTGATGTCCCCAGAGTGTGTATGTGAAGTTTGAGCTCAAAATACCCAACAGATCATTTTTTACAGCATGTTTAAATTGACATTTTTTGGGGCTCAGAAAAACGAGCCGTTTCAGTGTGTCCCCTTTAAATGCAAATGAGGTGCTGCTGGACGACACAGGGGGCGGAGCTTCATGAGCTCGTGCTCAGTCTGTCAGGAAAAATTCATCTCACGGAATGATGATAATATCAGAAACTCTCAGTAACGTGTTCATTTCGAGTCGGACAATAATGCCTACAGAGTCAGAGTGCTGTATAGAGATGAAACAGGTATGGTTTAGTAGTTTAATTACGGTTATTATAACGTATTTGTCATCTGCTTGTAGGCTATGTATCCATTATTTATTAATAGCCTACAAGTCTGCTGTCTGAATGATGATCAAACATGTACTGATGAGTTTAATAAAGTTTATTGTACATCACACAAAAGATGAAGCGTCAGTTTTACTTCAGAAAATCACCGTAAGAGCTGAGTAAACACAGTAGCCTAAGTTATAAGAAGTGCGCAAGTAGCCAGTAGAGTTGAGGGAGCATTCCTGTGGGCGGAGCTTAGTCAAGAAACGGTTCTGGTGATGTCACTAATGCAGGATGTAGAGGGATGTAGTCCAATCGAGCCGTTTTTTGTAGTCAACTTCTGTTAAATAAAATATCTCGCTTGGCATTGAACTTTGAGCTTTATAATTTTACAGATATTATTTATGCTCTAACAGCAACATTACACACTAACTAAAGTTTGAAACATGGAATCGCATGCAACGGGACCTTTAAACACTATTTAAACATTACGTTTGATTTTGCCAGATCGGTTCAAAACCATTTCACCTGTACTCAAACAATGCTTTCAGATCATACACACATCAGTCAATATATAAACACTACAGATCATTCATTAGACTCTACATCAAAAAAATGGAGAACAGCATCCATAGGTTACAGTAAATAATCGTAATCTAACATCATATATAGTAACTGCAAATAGTAAGGAGAAAGTATTGTGTACTGTATGAATGTTACATGCTGCTATGTATAATCCAAGGAGCGAAGAACGGGACATGGTATGAATAACTAGATACATTTAATTAACACAAGGAGCAAGAGCACACATACAAACAACTAGCATCACATTAAATACTGGACAAGGAATTTAGGAAAACTCAGGGCTTATATACACAGGGAAAACAAAATGAGCTAAATTAACTTGAAAGTCATGTTTCTAGATCTGTAAAACCGCATTCTTCCATCTTAAAAATATATCTAAATTACGACATACAGTATGCTTTCAATGACAAATGCGGAACAGTTAGTTCATGCATTCATGACATCAAGGTTAGATTATTGTAATGCTCTACAGGTTAGGTCAGCCGGAACCGGGAACACTTCCCATAAATCCTGATGTACTCGTTGCATCATAAGAAGAATGGCGTCTACACTAATATCAGTCTCTCTGTTCATCCCAATGTACCGCAGTCCGCCGGATCCAGGGCGTATCCGGATCTGATGAAGGACCTGCGCCTGGACACGACAACAGCACAGTCCTGAAGTGTCAACTAGTCTCTCCCCTGTGAAGGCCCCTTCTCCGTCCCTTTACCTCGGTACAGATAAAACGTTAACAAAATGATTCCAGTTCACATGGATACGTGGAAGCGACCAAAAAGTTCTGTATTATGAATTAAGGCCAAACAAGTAATTTGGTGAGGTCAATTTGTAAAGAAAGACTACGTGCCTGTACATATATATATATATACATATACAGTGGGGAGCAGGGCCGTTTCTAGCCTTTTTGGCACCCTAGGCAAGATTCCTATTGAACCCCCCCCCCCCACTGTCCCTCTAGGACTCTAATTTTTTTTACTAAGAGTAATTCACAAAGCTTTTTAGCCCTAAAATTAGCACCTACGTCTGGGACAGCTTAAAAGAAGTCGAGAGGACTCCTAACTCACTAAGACCTATTCACAAACCGCTTTTTGTGGCATACAGGATTGTGGCATTTAGGCCTACAGGAGCTTCCAATCGCGAGGGAAGAGTTTTGCATTGTAGGCAGGGCCGTTTCTAGCCTTTTTGGCACCCTAGGCAAGATTCCTATTGACCGCCCCCCCCTCCCTCCACTATCCCTCTAGGGGGGTTCGGGGGCATGCTCCCCCGCAAGAAAATGTTGTACATTTTAAGGTTAAATTAATGCATCAATCTGGTACTTTGAGAGCTAAAAATTAAGAGCTTCAACCCATGAACTGTGCACATTGAACAAAGAAAAAACATTGACTTGTACCTGGACACTAAAGAGGGCTCAAACATTTTATTAGTTATCATGATATAGAGTCTCAGTCTACATTACATTATCACTGGTGTTTATGATTTATATAAGTATTCCTATGACGTAAAATCCATATAATAGCCAATAATATGTAGGCTACTTTATAAATTAAAATGAATATTTCAAAAGTATATTTTACATTACACTATAGTATCGGAAAATTACAATACTTTTGTCCTCCTAATTTCTCCACTTGCAAGAAATAAACCCTTGAGCTTTTATTTTGGAGAAAAACCCCAGATCACCATGCTGATCGCATGAGCAAAGTGCGCACTTTTCTTTAAATCACGCAGCACAAACAGAATGTCTAGGCTACTTAATTAAAGTCTTGTGCTGTTTTATAAAGACACAAAGCCATATCACAATTTTGATTTTAATTTGTTGACAAAATATAACGCTAGAGACCTTTATGTTAGGCTATAAATTTTACATCTTTTAAATTTTTTTTACAATTTTACATGAAAAAAGACAGGCACTTAGTGCAAATATACGCTCCATTATCGGAAATGTAAAAAAAGAAGAATTTTCCATCCACTCGCTTGGGCAAAAATCTCTTGGAGTGGTGGGGGCTCTCACTGGCGCCCCCCAGCTGTTTGCGGCCCTGGTGGGGAGAACAAGTATCTGATACACTGCCGATTTAGCAGGTTTTCCCAATTACAAAGCATGTAGAGGTCTGTAATTTTTTATCATAGGTACACTTCAACTGTGAGTGACGGAATCTAAAACAAAAATCCAGAAAATCACATGATTTTTAAGTAATTAATTTGCGTTGTATTGCATGACATAAGTATTTGATCATCTACCAACCAGTAAGAATTCCGGCTCTCACAGACCTGTTAGTGTTTCTTTAAGAAGCCCTCCGGTTCTCCACTCATTACCTGTATTAACTGCACCTGTTTGAACGTGTTACCTGTATAAAAGAATCCTGTCCACACACTCAATCAAACACACTCCAAGCAGTTTGGTGAGAAGGCAACAACTGTTGGCGCAATTGACCTGATGACCTGCCTAATGGATAAGCATGAATGTAAAGTTGATAAAGACACACCTGTTTAGCTCCCGCTCAGTTTTGTTTGATTTGTACGGGCAGCTCATGAAATCTGTCAGCTCCTGCGTGAACTTCTTGAGTTTTATACTGAGAGGGAAACAAAGGCATTTAATTAAATGGTCAGTTCTCTGAAATATCAGGATCGCTGGTTGATCTTCATTCTCACGCACCTTTTGGCCGGTTTGATAACGGAAAACTTGCGTCTGAGTTTTGCGCAGTACAGCTTCTGAAGCGCCTCTGTCATCGCATCTCTGAAAGAAAAGAGCAAATGTACATTTTTTGCTGCTCACTAACTTTCCTCTAAATGATCAACATAATCAAAAGTGCAGATAACCCTGTTGCACACAATCTATTACATTCTTGTTGCGCCTGTAGGTTCAGTCTAATGAGTTCCTCCTCACTCTTAAAAATAAAGTTTTCAGCAAATATACCATTTACTTTCAGCAAAGAACCCTATTCTTTTTAATGAACTTTTGGCTGGTTATCAAGTTTTTAATGTTTGAATACCAGTTCTTTTCTACAGAACTATAAGAGAATCAAAAGTTCTTCAGAAATGTACAGGATTCTACAGGATTTCCTATGACACCAGACCCCTTTTTGTTTCTGTTTGGGTCTTTTTATTAATAATAAATAATCCATTTATTCACTCTTTTTGCTCTCTTTGAGCATCGGCCTGAACATTTAATTTCCCACTTAAACTGTCAGAAATCTTGAATGCTTTAGAGCACAGTTTGATTTTTTTTTTATTGATTTTTTTTAATAGGTTTTTTGCCAAAACCATTTACCATTTACTTTTCTGTTTCGTACCATTCCAATGAAGTAAAAAATTCTAAGAAATAAATAATAAAAATAAAATAAAAAATGACCGGAGAGAGCACCAGAGGGTTAAGGGTTGAACAGTTCTTCTTGAAGAGCAGGATGCACAATTTCTGCTAGAACATGCCAATAATAAAACATATTATAACCCTAAATTATCAATGAAATCAGATGATTGCTCGATTGGAATATTGATTTAGTACTTGTGTACATTTCACCAAGACTTCTCCTAATGTTGAACACAATGCTCAAAAAAATCAATGCACTAAAACCAGACGCTGATGAACATCTCTCATGTCATCTCATCTACTGTGATGGATTTTTTTAATTAATCAACTTTAATTAATCAACTAACATTTGTTTTTCCTTGGGGAAAACATTCATATGCTTTGGGGAAAACTTGAGACGTGTGTGTGTGCGTGCGTGCGTTTGTATAAATAACAAATAGGGGAAGTGAAACTAGACAGATGACTAGTTCTCAAAACCTTGTGATAATGAATCACAGAAACAGAGTTTGCTTGTGCCAGTGACACAGAGGGAAAAGGTTGGGGCTTTTGAACCAAATGAACCAATCATATTAAAGGTGACATGTTAGTCACTATAATCTTATTTGTTTTCTCAATTCTATAAAAACTGTTGTATCCGTGTTTTCTGGTGGGATTCTCAATGGAATTTGTCTGAGATCCTCCGGCCTTGCTTCTTGGGAGAGATTCCCTGAGAACTGCTCGGGAAGATCTCCTGGCCGTGATTAAAGCATTTAAAGACATTTGCAGAAGTCTGTTTGTCCATTATTCCTGCGCAGGAAGCTAGTTTAAGAAGGAAGCTAGTTTAGAAGGTAAGCTAGTTTAGAAGGTAAGCTAGTTTAGGAAGGAAGCTAGTTTAGAAGGTAAGCTAGTTTAGGAAGGAAGCTAGTTTAGGGGAACATGTTAGTTAGGTAACTATTATTGAACGGGGACGTCGATTTGGAGACGAGACCCAGATAGTTAGGTTTAGGGAAAAATCTACCACACTACACTTTCACCAGTTTCATCCACAAACATTCCATCTGAACAGAAAACAAGGTATTTGATACATTAGCACTCAGATCTACTAATAAATCAATACAAGAATTTATTTATTTATTCCATCGCAAAATGTAATTATATTATTGCCAGGTCTTTTAATACACTACAAGTATGTCCAACTTCATCTGCATACATAGACGACAGCAAATGTCAACTCTGCGATTAAACAACGTCACAAAATGTACTGTAACTATATTATCGTCCAGCTCTAATCTGATAAACGCTACAATAAGCCATTATATAGCCATATGAAAAGATATTAAGATGTTACAAACATTTTCTGGAATTACTTTTGCAGAAATAGCCTACAGCACATGGTTGAAATATGTTCACCGCAGTAAACTGAAGGATTTATTTGAAGCACTATAGAGTGAAACACCTCTGAGTCAGTCCTGAACAGCTCTACTCTCCTGCGTAACAAATATAAAACATTTCTATTCTGATTAGAATTATAATGACGTTTCCATCTAAACTAATGACATTTAACTATCACTTGTGTTAACTACAGTTAAATCGGATCAAATGCATTAATATTATGAACAGCATCTATGCGAATTATTTCCCATCTGCTTTTCTGTTGTTATCTCGGGACGCTAGTATAGTAAATAGAGTTCGTCAGCTCCAGTTTGTATCCAGCCTCTCATGGAGACTTCAGATGAGATCCCCAACACCCGTGAAGAGACGACTCAACACCAGCGATGTTATGCCCTAAATTAATACATGATTAACTAACTTTATTTTTCTATGTACATTTCTAAAATGCACTTTCTGTAAAGCTGCTTTGAAACAATATGTATTGTGAAAAGCGCTATACAAATAAATTTGAATTTGAATTGAAATGAATTGTGTTTCTTAGACTCCTCAGAAGACAATTTAACAACTTCATGACAGCATGCACAATATCATAGCCTACTCTAGTCATCAGTTAGAATAAAATAAAATAAAAAACTTACTTTTTAAGACGCAAATCTTAAACTAGTCATAGACTTTCGCTACTTAAAAAATCAGCAACACGGAGCCCGATTTGAATTCTTTTAAATAGCATTTATTGAATTATAATGAAATATTGAGATAAAAGCGCTCACCTGGACGAGTGTGTGTCGGGTATGTAGTAAAACACCACACACACACCCTGAAAGATGACCAGGACCATCAGCAGTGTGAAGATCCACTGGAGAGTCCCCGATGCCATCAGAGAGTTTGTGAGTGAGTGTGTGTGTGTGTGTGTGTGTGTGTGTGTGTGTGTGTGTGTGTGTGTGAGTGCGAGAGAGAGAGAGAGAGAGAGAGAGAGAGAGAGAGAGAGAGAGAGAGAGAGTGAGTGAGTGAGTGTGTGATTCAGGGGTTAAAGGCTATAAACACACACACACACACACACACACACACACCCAACTCGTCTCCGCCCCTCTCAAACTCGCTCTTCTCCTGTAAAATGGTCATAATGATTTTAAACCCGACATTGACTTGTAATTTGTGTTGTGCAATTTTGTCAAGGGAAGATGCGAATTTTTGTGTGTGTTTGACTGTGGGATTGCCTTTGTCGAGAACGGTGTTTCGTAGGCTAATCGATTCCAAATAAAACAAAGATTATTGGAAAACACTGTACAAGAAAATGTCAATTCAATGTTAATTTTTTGTAATTATTTGTGAAATTAACTAGCAATAATTGAGTGAAAATTGTTGCAAAGTAAATCCTACACCAGTTTTATTTTTTTCTTCTTCTCTCTCTCAGTAAACGTGCTATTATAATTATTTAGGAAGCATATAGCACACATTTCCCCTTTAGTTCTTTACTTATCATCTCGGGTGTTTTGGTCGGATCATCTCGGATGTGAAAACAAGCTTAATTGTCACACAGAGAGAGGAGATGTGGTTAACATTAAGGTGAAGGCCAGGTGTGCGACTCTCTTCCAGGGAATTTTCAAGCCGCAAGACAACTTGGCCTGAGGACAGCAAATTAATAAAGCTTGTTACGGGGGAGCAATAATCACGGGCATGTTCGGATTTCTGTGAGAGAAAACACTCCAGCTGGTCAAGAAAGAATTCCCGGGAGAGGATTCCCGCCCTTACGGACGTCAGCGATTATGTAACATTGTGTGCAAGTGTCGTCAAGAAATAAAAAAAGAAAAAGAAAGAGTGTCAGCAAGAAAACTGAGGCTCATTTAGAGACAAATTGTTATTGAGAGTTGATGGAGATTGCGGGAATGTGTTTGGATGGCGACCACACCAGAGGATTCTTATGGGTTTGAAAACCTATAAATCATTTTTAAGAAAAGTTTCATTTTAATTACTTTGGTGTAACCAAGTAAAAATGACTCACATTTTCCATACTCCTTGAATTAATGTGAGTGTGTACACATCTTAATCATTATTTTCAAAAGTACATTTAAATATATAACTCAAAAACACATTAAATACACAAACATATTCCACTGTATTCCATATATATTTTAAAAGAATATTTATTTGCATGACTTTTCCAACAGAAATAACCACAATCCTTACTATTTTAAGTTAGAAACTCTGAGCCAGTAACTAATCCAGATTTTACTAAAGTAACAACCTGATTACATTCAGATTCACCGGTGTCTCACAAGAACAAAACAATATGAACTTTGACCTGTGACCAGTGGTCGAAGTAGGGCGGTAGCGGTACTCACACGCAGTACCGGCACTTCTGCATTTTACTCCAAAGCGTACTTGCACTTTTTCTTGCGTACCGCTATACTTCTCGCATGTAGCCGGTGTACTCTACCACTGACAAAAAAGCGTCAGTATCACGCCCATTTCACATACTCCGTTTGCAATGCGTATAGGGTGACCACCTGCTAAGCCCAAGGGGGGACAAGGGGTATGTTTTTGAGGGACAATGTGGGACACTGTCTGGCGCGGCGGTGCCCCACTGGCAGACTCACTGATAGTGGTTTACCCATTTCTAGCACACCACCTTGCATAGTATTAATAATGCCCTATTCTCCTAAACGTGTAACTTTTGATGTATGCTCATGAATAGGCCAACCAATGTATTTTTTTCTAAATAAAGACTCATAATATTTTGAACATTCAATGAATTGACAGATGTACTTCCACTTAAGATTTACTATTTAATTTTATTTATTTTTCATTACAATTTATTTACTTTAAATAAATTAATAAATTATAATATAAATTTATAGGATTAACGGAATTGTAGTTGCTCAACACCACAGGAACAGTTAAAAAAAAAAGTATTCGTATTCCCCTCCCTCCATGTCCGATTGAGAAGGACGTTTTGCAAAGGTCACAAAAAGCCCTCTCGGTATCCCCCTCAACACCTTTTTAAGCCACAAATATTAATTTCCCCATTCTTGTTTCTTGTACTTACACCTTCTCTTTTTAATTGATGATGGCGTTGGCTCTCAGACAGTCTCTTTCTCGAATTTTTCGAATTGGAAATCGCGCATCTGAAAGTTCCTTCCTTCCCAGTGTGTCTGGTATGTGCGTGCGTGCGCTGTCATGACAACAACGAAAAAGTTGACAACAACCTAGTCAGCAGTTCAACTGAGGGGTGGGTGTGGCAACAATAGCGTGCTGAAATGTCAAGTAATGTTCGTTTGTCTGCTTGGGGCTCGAGTATATAGAGCGACCAACTTTTTTTTGAGCAAGCATAGATTATGATTATGATTATGCGTGACACGGTCTCAATTTGCGTGACGCGTGAATTGGGCTTCAAACGCTGTGCGCGCACGCGCTACGCGGGACGGGTGGTCACCCTAAATGCGTAGCCTATGCGATGCGTATTTTTTTCCGCACCCATATTAACATAGAGCTTTCACACTGCTTGCGGATGCGGTCCGGCAATGCGTTCCAGGAGCGGTGCGTATACAGCAGTGCAACGATCATTTCTGCACCGAGTCTATTTTCGCTGTGCTGCAAGCGCTGATTTAAAGTGACAGCGCATGGTTCGTGGTCAAAATTTACACAGAATATGACACTGAAAATATAATAATCTCACTATAAATGCATTTAATTAAATAAAATGTAGTAATCTCACCATGTATTTTTGGACTTGCATACTTGGAGTAGTAGTTCCGTTTTCACACACACGCACGCACGCACAAACACACTCACACGACTTCTTTAAATACATTTATGTTGTTAATAAATATCAATAAATTGTTGTTGTACTTCATGCGGACTTAAGGTCTCGTGGACTTGAATTGCGCGTGCTCGCTGAGTCTACGAGTAACCCTTTAACTCTCTGAAGTGTGCTCAGCAGCGCCCCCTTTGTACCCTTGAACCCCTTTGTACCCTCTTCTGCGAAGCCCGCATAGATGCAGGCTCCACCCACTTCCTTGCGAAAGGCTAATCAGACAACGGATGGGAGGAGATTTCGCTCACGGATAATTGTTGACATGGCTGAGAAGAAAATATTACGGTTTTTATGACCTAGATGTACATTTTACCAGTTGTTACCTACAGTTTATACAAACATTATGGTCATCAACAAGTGGTTGATGTCTCAAACATAATAATAGTGCGTTGGATAATATGATCACATTATGATTCATTAAATAAATAGAACCGAATGTCAGGGCTTTACTGAAACCTGTAAATTCATCTGAAACTCATGCACATTTTCATTATGTGTTAAAATTGTAATCTTAGTTCAAATGGAACATTATGTATTATTATGTACAACTGTATACATCATTTAAATAAGCATGATGTATCTATTGTCTAATGCCCAGGGGGCATGCACAATATCAAAATATAGAACTGTAAAATTAGGCTGTGTAGTTGACGTGGAGATAAGACGTCGGAGTGTGATTTCTCCTGTCCAACAACAACCAGACCGTTATTTCCGGCGTGACGATCGAGTCTGTCCCGAAAATACCTCTCAATGCGCCCTCGTGGACTCGCGCCAAGGGCCCTGTAGGTCTGCACTACTTGACGTAGTGAATGAGGTGTGGACTCTGAGGAAGTCCACGAGTCCGGAGTGTGCCATTTGGGACAGGGCCAAATAGAGCGGATCATGTTGGAGTTGGAGCTTATCGAGGTGGAAAAACAGTTCATTTTAGTGAAATTATTCAAACTAAAAGGCAGAAACGAGAGAAGGCGTCAGAGGAGAAGGTACGTGCGACCCGTGAACCTGTTGACGGTTGAACCAAATTTAAAAATGACGGGCGGAAAGAAGAACATGGCGGAAATGCGTAGGAGGAAATGCGATGCTACCAAGCCGACCAATCATAGATCTTGCAGTCCGCGTTGTCGCGACGTGTAGTTAAATTTTTGAGGCGGTGTGCGTCAGGGTAACGTGAAGGGTACGACGTATGATACCCGTCTATGCATATGCTGCGCCGTACCTACTGCACGCACCCGACGCAGAAGTATAAATTGGCCTTTAGTAGGAATTTGCGAGTTCAGGAGTTTGCCATTAGAGCGAAAATGGTCCGCATAGTTAATATTCCCTCATGTACAAGCTCACGCGAACTCACCACACTGACCAACAAAAGGGTGAAAGTGAGTGGCTTATGTGTGAACTGTGCTTTATGCTATTGACACTACTCTAAGCTTTTTTGGTTGATGAAATTTCGTTGAAATATCGCTAATACAATGTCGAGACCATTACATAACATGGCTATAAAAGAGTGTTGCGCGTGTCTGTGGGGGCACAGAACTATTTTGCACATTACTTTAATTTTTATATACTTATTTTAAATTAAATTTTCATCTAAAATCACAAATAAACAATGGCTGTATGCAAAATCGCTCCCTATCCCCTACTCTACTATTCCCTACATTGGTCAATTAATTTGGTACACTTGAATGTGTGAACAATGCGTACGCCATCTTCTGCCGACACAGGAATTCAGCGCGACCCTCACAGTGTTTGGTTAGCGCACTCAATAATATCCGCTAGCAGGGTATCTGCAAGGGTTTTAAAATCACATTTAATGCTTTTTAAGACCTTTTTAAAGACCATTTTAAATCAGATTATACCATCCAGGCAGAGTAGAGCAATGTGTGTGGTAACATCGAAACCATAAAAGTACTGTAAAAACAAAGATTTAAACAAGTTTTATATAACAATAAATCTCACATTTCAACCTTTAAGCCCTTTTTATATTTATATTCATATAAATATGATTTTATAAATATCTTATCCTAATTGTTTACATTTTTAGAATGCACAGTAGCTTTTTTTAGATCCATCAGCTTAATGAAATAAAAAACTGCAGAAATATAGCGGTTACCCTGGTAAACCCTGTAAACAATGCAGCTGCTTTTTTTTTTTTTTTAGAAATGTGACGAGTTTCCAGGAATGAAATAAACTCCATAGGTAAACATTTTCATAATTCATCAACAGTATCTCATTGATTGCGAACTGATCTGAAAAGTGAGCCTGTAGAATGTGCAACAGTGCCTCGTATTTACTTTTACCTCGTTTTACAGCTAAATCATTGCCTTTTGAAGTTTAACTTTAATATTAAGCCATTTTTCGATTCCTGTTTTTCCATCCCCAAATTTAAAAGTGCTTGAAATTATAATTAATACTTTTCTTATAGCATTTAAGATATTTAAGACTTTTTATGGCCTTAAATTTGATTTAAAGGTGACATATTATGCCCCTTTTCACAAGATGTAGCCTAATATAAATCTATGGTGTCCCCGGAATGTGTCTGTGAAATTTCAGCTCAAAATACCAGATCATTTATTATAGTTTGTCAAATTTGCCCCTTTTTGGGTGTGAGCAAAAACGCGCCGTTTTTGTGTGTTCCTTTAAATGCAAATGAGCTTTAGCTCCGCCTTCGTTCAGAAGAGGGCGGAGTCTTTACTCAAGCTTCAGAAACTCCGGCAATAACAGAACAGGCCAATCTCCCTCATCCAGAATCCCAGAGTAACCAGTACGAGTGCAGCCTTACGGAGAGACTCAGGAAGAGCTTCTGAATGTTAGTGGAGACATTTCTGTAGTTGTTGTGGAGTTACACCGATCATCTCATCCTCATGTTGAACTTCTCCACAAGTGTCCACAGTTCCTGAGGTCTTTATAAGACAGCGGTGACATGTTCTGGTCAATAGTGTTCAGTGCTCGTCTGTGCTCAACCACAGAACAGCTTCAGGCTCTGCTCGAACTGCTCTGTTACACTGTTGTCGCTTGGGAAAACCAAATGGCGGTGCCGTGGGTGTAAACGTGCAGATTAAAGGCACACTATGCAAGATTTGTACCCTAATATAACAGCTTCGAAATCATTTTGATGGTAAACAAACTCGTAGTAGGGCGAATCATCCGATAGCAAAGCGGGGGTGGGGTGGGGGGGACGGCGCTGGCAAAACAGCAATGCAGGTTTGAGAGGTGGCGCCCTGACAAATCTTGCGAGAATCACGACTTGCTTTACAGCACGACGTCACATACATCAACAACATATGAAGCAGCCTCTATGGAAGACACTAGCACGCATTTCAGACGTGAATCAAGGCAGAGTCGACGAAGAAAACGAAGAAAGTGCGGTCAGAAGAGTGCAGAGACGGCCCTGCGTGAGTGGTATTTACAACAGTAACGTTAAATACAAGTACTCCACAGCGACTCTAGGGGTCGCTGTTTGAGAAAAACGGAAACTGCATAGTGTGCCTTTAAGGACCCAGTGTGCACTGGGGACCCAATTATAGCACTTAAACACGGAAAAAGGCAGATTTTCATGATATACCACCTTTAAGACTAAGGACCCGTGGAGACCCTGCGCTATGGGTTCGGAGACCACTACAAATGGCTGTGCCCGTTATCCGGGGTGTTTTCGGACACAGTCCGAGTGTGTGTTTGTGAGGAGCAGGGCTGCAGGTGCAGTGTCAGCGCCCCCTGGCTGTGGAGCTGCAGCAGCCGCACAAACTCTTCCGGCATCTTGTGCATGCGTCGGTGCGGGCGCTTCAGGTCATAATAATGGTATGGAATCGGCTGATCCTGCAGGTCGCTGTCGAACGGCCAGAATCCGTAAACGTGAACATGCTCACACAGTTCCAGTGCAGTGCTGATTAAAATAAACCCAGAGGAGAGGCGCACCTCCTGTAGGCCACGCCCCTTCCAGAACCGGTCCAGTGTCCGCAGGTAAGAGGGGCTGAAGAACACCACCGGCTGCTGAGGTCTGATTGGCTGGAGGACTTTGAGTGTTTTGATTGACGGTGATGTGCAGAACGTGTAGGCGAAGGCAGGAATAATGAGGGAGGCGTTTCCGTACACACTGACCCGCTCCACCAACGGATCCGGATTCTTCTCCAGGTTTTTATATCTATAGACACACACACACACACACACACACAAACAATATTGGTAACACTTTACAATTAAGTTCATTAGTTAACATTAGTTAATGTATTAACTATCATGAACTAACTATGAGCAATACATTTCTTACAGTATTTAGGGTTACACTATTTTAAGGTGTCATTGTTACAGTGTAACTATATATTTAAATACTGAGTAATATTAAGCAACTACATGTACTTACTATAGTATTATGTTTTAGTTGAGGGTTAATTACATGTAATTATGCATAATTTACTGTTATTACTATGGTAAGTACATGTAACATATGTAACAAAGACACTGTAAAATAAAGTGTTACCGTATTTAGTAATCTCTGTTAATGTTAGTTAATAAAAATACTGCTGTTCATTGTTTGTTTATGTTAGTTCACAGTGCATTAACTAATGTTAACAAATACAACCTTTGATTTTAAAAATGTATTAGTAAACATTGAAACTAATATTAACTAAGATTAATAAATGCTGTAGAAGTATTGTTCATTCTTAGTTCATGTTAACTAAGGTAGTAAACTAATGTTAACTAATGAACCTTATTGTAAAGTGAAAAAAAAAATCAAACTGTATGCCTGTATAGAACATATGAGAATAAAAGTGTCTATAATAAATAATAATCTCACTGAGAGGTGTGTGTGTGTGTGTGTGTGTGTGTGTGTGTGTGTGTGTGTGTGTGTGTGTGTGTGGATACTGACTCTCTATAAATCTGACTGGGGTTGATGGTAATCAGATCCGTCTTCAGTCCAACATCACTGTCATTAACCGCTGCCAAATTAAACCTGAAAAAGGAAAAGAAATCTTTGATTTCTGTGAAACAGGTGCAGCTTCAACCTTTTAAAAGTAAACCATAGGATCTAAAACATAAATGGTGTGTTGTCCAAGCTAAATTAATGTTGGGATCTACATTTATAAGTTATTATCCTTCAATGTGTTTATTAGAAAGATAATCTGATGCTGATTATTGATCATTTTCAATAATCACTTTACTATAAAATCATATTAACAGGGTTGTCATTTTAAAATGGTCTCCTACTGACAAACACAACAAACTCTAACATTTGTCCTTGGAGTACTCTGGATTAAAGCATCAGTCTTGATCACCTTGTTCTGCTAGTTAGTCATGAGTGAATTTCATGTTCACAGTCATTGTGACTTCCTGAAGTATGTGATGTGAAATATCAATGCTTAACGCTGTGCATATACACTCTATCTTCTCTGTCTGTTTTATTAGGCTACCTAGATAAGCATTCTCAAAAGAATTTGCTCTAAGGATGTACCCATCACCTATTGCACAGTAACAGCAGATATAGCCAGTTGAATATAAACCCCTCAGCTGAGCTGATAAGAGATGGCGTGTCCTGTGGATTCTGTGTAAATCCACAAAACTATTCAAAAAACTGTACAGTGATTAACCATTTTAACTATTCATAAACTAGATTTAAAAGAGTTCAAAGTCTATGTGATCTTTTGGTCTGCAGATGTGGCTCAGGTCCCTCCTCTAACGTGCATCTATCTCTTTCTAACTAATCTATCTTTCTTTCTAACAAATCTTTCTTTCAAACTAATTTATCTTTCTAACTAGTCTTTCTTTCTTGCTAATCTTTATTTCTTTCTAACTAATCTTTATTTAAAATTAATTTATCTTTCTAACTAATCTTTCTTTCTTTCTAACTAATCTTTCTTTCTTTCTAACTTTTTAACTAATCTACCTTTCTTTTTAACTAATCTTTCTTTCTAACTAATCTTTCTTTTAAACTAATCTTTCTTTCTTTCTTTCTTTCTTTCTTTCTTTCTTTCTTTCTTTCTTTCTTTCTTTCTTTCTTTCTTTCTTTCTAACTAATCTATCTATCTATCATCTATCTATCTATCTATCTATCTATCTATCTATCTATCTATCTATCTATCTATCTATCTAATCTTTCTTTCTAACTATTCTTTCTATCTAACTAATCTTCTTTCTTCCTTTCTTTCTAACTAATCTTTATTCTTCTTTCTTTCTTTCTTTCTTTCTTTCTTTCTTTCTTTCTTACCTATCTATCTATCTATCTATCTATCTATCTATCTATCTATCTATCTATCTATCTATCTATCTATCTATCTATCTATCTATCTATCTATCTATCTATCTATCTATCTATCTATCTATCTATCTATATTTCTTTCTAGCTAATCTATCTATCTTTCTTTCTTTCATTCGTTGTTTTAGTTTGGTTGTTCTGTTCCTGTGTCTTGTTCCCTTATCTAAGTCTGTCTTGTTTCAAGTTTATTTATTAAATCTGTTGCTTTTGGATCCTGCTCCCTCCGTTGATTCAACCCTGCATCGTCACAGAGTGGCGAACAGAAAGTCAACAGAACAACCAAACTAAAACAACATCACAAATGACAAGAACCCACAAACACTGAACCAAGACACAGGGTATAAATACAGTGACTAACCAGCTAAACAAGATAACAAGGGGGCGTGACTAAGAGAAAACACCTGGGGATACTAATAAACTAGAAAAACTACAAAGGACTACAAAACATGACACAGAACAGGAAATAACTAAAGTCGAGGGAAACACAAGACAGGAATCATTACATGGATAGACAGGCTATATATCAAATTGATATTAATATCTTTAAACAAACAGAAGAAATGTACCTAACATTGTCAGAAGACAGTTTTATGAAGTGGAAATATGCAGGCTAAAAGTAGGACTTATAATCTGTAACAATATCTGTTGAGAAAAATGGGATGTTATCTGGCATATTAAAATACAAATAAAAAGTGTAATGAAAGTATAATTATTGGTCCTGGAACAGCCAGGATGATTTTATTGTAAAATAGGTGTACCGATTAAAGAGACAGAATCTGTGAGCATAGCTCAGACTCGAAAAGCCAACAGTGGTGCGTGCCAGATCGTCTCCCACACTGTATTACAGAGAAGAGCTCGTACTTCAGAACGCTAGAGGCTGAAAGAGCTGTAAAACGATAATTATGAAAATTTAAGGGAGGCACTGACAACAAAATAAGTCTTAAAGTTAAATAATAGTTTATGATGGAGTGAAAATGGTAATTGAAGGAATATAGGTACGGGTTAATGCCCGACGAGGTGTCCATTATCAGGTTTTAATGGACGACAGCGAGGCGTGAACCGTCCGACGCGCAGCGGAGTCCATTAAGTAAGGGATAATCCACGGCTAGCCATGCATTAAAGGATTTTAATGCACGACGTAGAGGCGAAGTTCGCGTCGGGTGGTTGCCTCTACGAAGTGCATTAAAACCTGATAATGGACACCTCGAAGGGCATTAACCCGCTTATACCATGGTTACTTACAAAAGAAAGAAATATTTAATCAATTAATAATACTTTAATGTGTTTTAGAGTAAAAATCGTGAGGGTTTTTATTTAAGTCGAGCGCACTATTTAATATCTCCCGTATACAGGCGTTGCCAAGCAACGTGGCCACAGCGACCCGACCGCAGCCGTTGATCAGTGAGTTTGAGCCAGCGCAATCATTTAGAACTGTCATCAGGCAAATTGACGGGACGCCTTTCCTAGATGTACATTATCACTTTCTAATGGACACCCTGCAGCCAATCAGAATCGAGTATTCACCCAGACCATGGAATAATTGCAAATAACAGACAATGAAGGAAATGGGAGATAAACTATTAACAATAAACTTGTTAACAATGCAAAGAGTAACAACTTTAGAAACGAGAAAAGATGTCCCGCAAGGACTCTCTCGGCTGTCCACGCCTCCGTATGAGAGTTTTACAACAGAGTCAGGGTGAGTTTGAGGGTTCAGAGAACTCCAATATCTGATACACAACACATAAAGTGAAAGCAGGAAATCAAATACTGTTATGTTAAATGTAGCTAGTATATACTTTTAATATTGAATGATTAGTCAGAGGTTAATGTAGTAAATACAGAGGACTAAATACAAATATTCAGATAGAAAGAAATGAAGTAGGATGCTAAGAGGAAAACAATAAGAATAATTAAAAATTATTGTGATGTATTAAATAAAATAAAATTGTGCCTATAGAAACTTTATTTACAGAGATATAAAGTCAGCCAGTCTAACATGGGAACCCATTTACTGAGGGTTTAAGTAGAAAAGTGACTAAAACTTTAGAACAAGTAATAGTGTCATTAAAAACAAAAATTAGTTTCTGAAGCGAGACTTAAGTACCATAAGAAGTTAGTAAGAACTTCAAAAGACAAGAGAGCGTTAATATTGGTAAAGAGAAGTTTCAGAGTCCGGAAGAAGAGATGGAAAAAGACACTGGGACTTTGACTATGCTAGTCTGACTTTTAACCCAAAATTAAATGAAGAATAGTTTATAAGGAATATTAGACTTATAAATCATGTCAAGTCATACTGCAAACATAAGTACACAGGTAGGAGTTAAAAATTACATAACCATATAGTGCCTATGCTGACAGGAGGTTAAAGCATTAGAAAATGCATATAGGTGAGCCGAGATTTTGCTACAAGAGAAACGTGTATCTGTCTTAGTTATAAAGACAAATATAATGACCGTTTACTGAGAGAGATATTCCTAGGTCAAAAAAAAAAGGGAAAAGATAGTAATAACTACATAATATGAATAATAAGAAGTGATCAATAAATATGTAAATTACATAAGTGGACAAACAAACAAACATAAATAGAATATTTCATATTTTATAGGCTACTTTAGTCTTGAACAAAAGTTTAAATAATGACTACAGCAGAGAACATGCTAAATACTTCAGCAACTTAGAACAGGGCTTGGTACGCTGATAAAGGTTCAAAAATGAGACTGAACTATAACGGGTTTTCTACAGGAAAACTTTGCTACTTTAAGGTAAGAAAATATAATTTATTTAAAAATATGTAATTAAGGGCTAGCAGCAAGAAATTGTTAATTCATTTATTAGAATAACAAGATAAGGCAAGGCAAAACAAGTTAATTTATATAGCACATTTCATACACAATGGTAATTCAAAGTGCTTTAGAAGAAAATAAAATAATCAAAAGAAATACGAATAAATATTACAGTTTAGACAAACATTAAATAAAATACTGTACAAACAGTCAAACGAACATAAGCAAGAAGAACGAGCTATAATTAGTGAAAAGTTAATTATAACTATACATGAAGTATGGATTTTTATACGGAAATTTATACAAAAACTTATATTGTAAACTTCTTAGATTAGGAGAGCTGTTAAAAATGGCAAATTCAAAGAGTATTATAATAATGCATGTTTAAGTTAGCGACAAGATACAATGTTTTGAACTGGAGGAAAAAGACTGATAGATGTTTTATTAACATCTGAGAAACTAAGAATAACAGATTGATCTAATAAATGCGGTTAGATAAGAGAGGTCTATACCAATTGAAGAAGTTGTGAAAGAAGGAAAAACGTTTTTTATGTATATATAGGCTATATATATTTATTTTTTTAAGGAAAAAATATTATTATACTAATGGTAGAAGGTTTTAAAGGAGTTGAAATGCCTATCATTCCAGCTGCTCAAGATAGCTAAGGAAACACCCTGGACAGTGAAATCTAAATTTAATAAGTTGATTGAGGACTCAATAAAGTAAAACTCTTTAAAGGGTTAGTTCACCCAAAAATGAAAATTCTGTCAGTAATTACTCACCCTCATGTTGTTCCAACCGCGTAAGACCTTCGTTCATCTTCAGAACACAAATTAAGATATTTTTGATGAAATCTGAGAGTTGTCTCACTCCTCCATAGGCTGCTAGGTGACCGAAACTTGCTGGCCCAGAAACGTTATTAAAGAGATCGTTAATATAGTCCAAGTGACTCCAGTGGCTCAATCTTAAGTATGTCAAGCGACGAGAATACTTTTTGTGCGCAAAAACAAACAAAAATAACGACTTTATTCCACTATTCATTTCCTTCTCTCTGAGCCTCTAGTTGGTTCACGTAGTGTTTTTGCGCAGCGCGTCTGTGTTACACGTCACCATGTAGGCTCACTATTGGCCGACGCCGGTCATGTGTGTGATGCGTGATGACGTGCAACACAGACGCGCAGCGCAAAAACACTACGAGGCCCAGAGAGAAGGAAATGAAAAGTGGAATAAAGTCGTTATTTTTGTTTGTTTTTGCGCACAAAAAGTATTCTCGTCGCTTGATATACTTAAGATTGAGCCACTGGAGTCACTTGGACTATATTAACGATCTCTTTAATAACGTTTCTGGGCCAGCAAGTTTCGGTCACATAGCAGCCTATGGAGGAGTGAGACATGGCTCAGATTTCATCAAAAATATCTTAATTTGTGTTCCGAAGATGAACGAAGGTCTTACGCAGTTGGAACAACACGAGGGTGAGTAATTACTGACAGAATTTTCATTTTTGGGTGAACTAACCCTTTAAAAGCTGTAGACGTTGTGTTAAAATTGCCTAGGAAGTCAAGTTTGAGGATTTAATGCTTTTAAAGTATATATACAAAAGATTATTATGTTTAACAAGTTTGAGTTTAAGAGTTTTAGATTTTGGGATTTGAAGTGGTTTATACGCATAAAATACATAGCTTAATGGGTTACATTAAAACATGTTATTGCTAGCAAATGATGAAGCATAATTACATATTAGAAAAAAAAAGTGTTGTAGTTTGTGCCGAATGTGTGAATATAAAACCAGCTTTACCCAAGTATTAATAATAATACATTTATTTTACATAGCACCTTAAAAAGTTGCTTTCTCAAAGTGCTTTACAGGCAATCCAAGAGGGAAAACTACACATTTTAAATACAAATACAAACAACTAAAATGGAAAATCAAGCAAATCCTAAAATAAGAAGAGTTTTAAGAAGAGATTTAAGTCACTAAAGTGTTGCTTCAATGCTGTTGTATTGTCAGTAACTTTACCCTAAGTATCTAGTGCAATTATAACTAGACTAATGAGACAAAAACATTAGGACATTTGAATATTGATATTGATACAATATGATATCAATTAATAAAATAAAATAAAAATAAAAACATACCTTGCTTCTGAGAAAAAGTTTAGCAGTGCTGTGGAAAAGATATTCCGAGTTGGAATTTTTGACCGAGGTCAAATATGCTTGATTTGACAAACAACTACAGTTAGAGAGCCTCAAATGTAGAAACATTGCAGTGAGGAAGAAGAAAAATAACAATAAAAGCAAAACATTATAATAAAAGGACGACTGATATCTTATGTTGTAACAACTATTAATAGCCAGATAAAAAGTCATAAAAAAGGAAACAGGTTTCTTAAAAAAACGTACAATTGTTTGTAAAACTATGTGCACTGAAGACTGAAGATTTCAGTTTGAAGTCAGACGCAGAAGCATGTTAGGGGGAGTCATTTTTCTCCTGGTACAGCCTAGCAGGCAGAGCTCACGGGAGTAGCTCAAGGTCGCTCGACAGGAGTTTTACCAGACACAGCAATACATGGAGAAACAGGGTTTGATTTAAACTGTTTTGTAAAACGGGAAAATAGACTGCCAGGTAAACAAACTGATTTAGCTCTGAAGCTAAAAAAATGTTGGGGGGACTTAACCTCTTGTATAGACTAAACCTTTTTCTGAACCTTTTAGCAGACAATTTTAAAGAAAACACAGTGATATGATATTAATACAGCTGAGCTTGACTTAAAGAAAAGTAATGAAACTGAAACAATGTATAATATATAACAGATAATTGACCAAATTTAACATTAGTGAGAATTAAATTACAGTAAGTTTTGACTGATAACAAGATGTTCCTAAATGGGGACAGACATTATAATATTACTATTGTTAATGTTAAAGATATAATACTATTGTATATGTTAAAGATATGCAACAATTATTATTGAGTTATTTAAAAGTCAAATATGGAGGTTGACTATAGTGAACAAGAAATAAGATATTAAAATAATTAAGTGGGTTACATACAGTATTATAGTAGTACATGGATTTTTAGGAAGTCCTAGCAACTGGCGTTGCATGAGTGCACTCCCAATGCTGGGTCGCACAAGGAAAGGAATTTGTTGTTAACCCCAATGCCAAACAGATATGTGGATGATCCACTGTGGTGACCCCTATAACGGGAGAAGCCGGAAGAAACATAGAGAGAGAAAGTGGATGGATTGTCGGATTTAATTTAGAAAAATTAATTTAGAAAAATTATAATAATAATAAAATAATAATGTACATAACAAAAGTAAATGTATAATTGTTACTACAGTGGAAGAGATAGTGACTGCAATAGACTGACCACATAAGGATATTTAAAACAAAGACAAGGTTTGAATATTGATTAACTGAAATTAGTTTTAATATAAAGTATTAAGATATGCAGCAGAGTGATCAAAATGCAAGAACAACTGTTAATAGCCTACTAATAAAAGTTGCAGGCAAGATGTGACAAATGAACTTAATATTTTTCATTTTACAGCTATTTAACAAACTGAAAATCAACAAGTACTGCATAGAAAGTGACTGTAAGAAATGTCTGAATAAGCTTACATGGAGATTAGCCATTTACAGATGTAAAAATAATAAAAGTGAGGATAGTTGACAAAGAAACTTGGAGTTATTAGAACATTTCTTCTGATTTAAAAGGAATTTGATCCTTGCTATAAAAAACAAGGTGACAAATTAAATTTAACAATAAAAGTATGATTAAGATAAAGCATAGCTTCTTCAGTTAGAGATAACTAGAGAGGTATTATCAAGACTGAAGCTAATTTAATGATAAATTGACAAAGAAGATTGTCAACAAACAATGAAAGAACCTAGTGTGTTGTTGTCTGCCAGGAATGTAGGATGAGTTATCCTCAAAGTCATAAGGACTGACCCAGTGACTATCGGCGAGCACATGGATGCATAGGACTGTTTATGTAACAGGGTTGCAGTGGACTAAAGGCGGTGAATGTTTGAAAGACATTAACCAAAGTAATTTGCTGGTAAATATGGTAGGCAATAGGCCTAGAATTTGGGGCATGGACCTTTGGGGATTTACCCATTTAGGGCAAAATTACGGAACAAAGGTGTACAGAGAAATCAGACTTGGAAACAGCTGGGTATTTCTAGCGTCGTAAATATGGTCATAATGTATTGAAATAAATACAAATGACGTACAAAGCAAGTGGCTGCTAGTTTTGTCCCAGGAGACTAGGGAGAGAACTAGAGAGCCTAAAATCTTGCTTTGAAGAAGGCAAAATATTCCAACCAAAGTGAGAACTGGTTAATGGAAACAATTGCTAAAAGCTATTAACAATATAGCGCAGGGATAGACAACTCCAGTCCTGGAGGGCCACTGTCCTGCAGAGTTTAGCTTCAGCCCTGATAAAAACTCACCTGCCTGTATCTATCTAGTAATCCTGAAAACACTGATTGCCTTGTTCAGGTGTGTTTAATTAGGGTTGGAGCTAAACTCTGCAGGACAGTGGCCCTCCAGGACCGGAGTTGTCTATCCCTGATATAGCGTAAGAATGTATCACAATAAAACATCTCCCAAAAAGGGGGAATGTGATTAAATGCATAATATATTTTAAAAATGTAAAAATAAAAAATGACAAAGTCCCAATGACATGATTGAAAGGCAGAGCTGATCCTGTGTGCCAGTGAACTTCTGGAAGGGGGAGAGCCTGCTAGCAGAGGTTCACTCAGCACCACAGGCTGGTCTTCAAGGAAATAGTGAACAGGACCACCAGCAAAGCACCTCGATTGCCTGTGCCAAGAGAAAGAGCTGGCACAAGATTAACAAAACGGTAAAATATTAAAAGTTTTGATGTGGGTAGAGTGATACTTTGGAATTTACTTATCAAAAACAATTAAAGTAAATAGTCCAAAAAGAGGGAAGAATAATGCTGAAATATAGAAAAATCCTGCTAATATAAATCAATTGCTGTGGGTAAATGATAATTATTGATTGTTTAAATGATTATGGATGTAGCAGCAATTTGGCATTTTGTTGATTTTACTGTAGCCTAACTGTACAAGCGATTTAAGTGAACTAAAGCTTTTTGGGAGCAAAAGAAAGCAGGAAGTTGTGCTATAAAGCTAATGTGGAAAATCTACAAAGATAGAAAGTGGAAAAATATATTTAATAATACATAAAGGAAGAACATTTGAATAGTGCACTATGGAACTACTGAAATTATGGGATTCTCATATCTGCATAATCTTGCTTGAGGAATCCACCGTATAAAGCACTAGAAATAGGTGAAGTAAATTAGGGTCGAAAATTGGAGAAAATTTAAAAAACCCAATGATATTAGTATTATAAACGGAAAGAACAAGATGTTTTAAAGTGAATGTCATGATAGAAATATTGAATAGGAAGGTCAACGGAGATTATTCACTGTAAGGGGAATCTACCTTAAAGGAACATTACAGGAAATTAAGATTTTGACGACAAGAGAGAAAAATATACTTTTGGTTAGAACTGGAATATTTGGGGAAAATGGAAAGACATCTGCAAACACTGCAACAGTATAGTCATTCTTAGCTAAGTGTAAGAAGAACATTCATGGACAAATTAAATATGAATTGTGTAAGAATGTAATTTAGAAAATGGCATAGAAGCAAATCCTAAAAGTCTTAATATGGAGACTTATTTGGTGATAATGAAACTAATATTTTGAAAACTATTAAATAATATGAAGAATATTCTAGCATTGGCTAGAAGGAAAAATAACCAAGAGATAATGGTAATATAAGATAAAATAATACATGAATAGGAGGCTAATTCCTCCTACTTGTAGTAAGAGTGAGTAATGAAAAATGATATAAAACATGGGTTATTTTAAACATCATCCTAAATTTCATGATAAAATAAAAAATGATAATAGACAGTATTTCTTTTTGAAAAAAATAAAATAAATGTGTGCATGTACTTGGCAGCAGAAACAAAGAGTGATATTAAATCACGAATACATGATGATAGCATATGGAGCAGGTAGGCCAATGATATTTAATGAGGGTCACATAAAATAGATTAGGATTATGGAAAATATTGCAGTATCTATTATATTAAAGTATTCTAATATGCAGAAAGAAGACTAGAAAGACTAGAAAAATTGGGAGAGAAACTGGAAAGGATGGTCAATCAACTTCTGGAAGAGTTGAGAAAACAACTTAAAGTTAAAGGAACACTCCGACTTTTTGGGACTTTAGCTTATTCACAGTATCCCCCAGAGTTAGATAAGTCCATACATACCTATTTCATTTCTGTGCGTTCTGGAAGTGTTATTTGACGCACCCACCGCTAGCCTAGCTTAGCACAAAGACTGGATGTAAATGGATAAGGTAGCATACAAATCCCAATAAGTGACAAAATAATGCAAACATTTTCCTATTTACATGTTGTGATCTGTATAGTCACAGCGTGTACAAATAACAAGGCTATATGAGACAGAGACCATTTTTAATCGTATAAATACTGGGAACTATATTCTCACTAGGCGTAGGAGCACAGCTACTTGGGCGGAGTGATTAGCGCAGCACACGAGACGCCCTGTGGTGAGGAGCAGAGTTCGCTCAGAGTTGGAGTAATAGAGTCAGCAATTACTAGATAGTAAATTTATAGTTTACAATCATGGGTGTTCGCTGTATCTTGTCTTACAGCTTCCAAAGTTTGTAACTCCTCGTCTGTGTATTCTGGCTCAAAACTATATGGATCTGGATCTTGGTTTGATACCCAGTAAAATTCCTCTGACAATTCCTCAAAGTCAGCCATGATCACGAGTCATGTTCGTTACTAGCTAGTTAGTCACGTTTGTTTTGTTTACTGAACCATCAACATGGCGTCTCGTGTGCTGCGCTAATCACTCCGCCCAAGTAGCTGTGCTCCTACGCCTAGTGAGAATATAGTTCCCAGTATTTATACGATTAAAAATGGTCTCTGTCTCATATAGCCTTGTTATTTGTACACGCTAAATAGGAAAATGTTTGCATTATTTTGTCACTTATTGGGATTAGTATGCTACCTTATCCATTTACATCCAGTCTTTGTGCTAAGCTAGGCTAGCGGTGGGGGCGTCAAATAACACTTCCAGAACGCACAGAAATGAAATAGGTATGTATGGACTTATCTAACTCTGGGGGATACTGTGAATAAGTTAAAGTCCCAAAAAGTCGGAGTGTTCCTTTAATTTAGTATGTTTCCATAACAAACAAAAAGAAAATTAGCTCATTATGAATAATAGGGGCTAGTAGACATGGTAATGTTGACCTGATTGGCACTTCTGGATGCAGGCTTATCATGCAAGTGTTTGAGAACAGCAAGAGAGCAGATGAGGACAAACAAGCTCTCATTATGATCCATGCAAGAGCACCAAATGGCCTTGACTGAATCTGGAACCCTTCCAAAGAAGGGGGCGGAAATAGCATAAGAAGTCCTACAGTATATAGTTTGTATATGCCTCTTATTCAGTCAAATAGACTGTACCACAAGATAGACTGTAAAAGCCAGAAACGGCCACTCTGCATCCACCAGCACTGAGACTTTAGCTGGGGTCAGTTAAACCTTTTGGGAAATCCTGGTAAATATTATTACTTCATTATTTTAATGATTTATAATAAATAAATAAAATAAGAACCGTAGAACTAAAAGGACTATTATTGTCATGATAGAAACACGGAAGCAAGTGCAAGTTAACTCCTTCTCTTTATTGAATAATAAGTTGATGATAGATGCAGTCCAGAGTGAAACAGGATAGTGGCGCAGGGACTTCGATGGTCAGATGTGTGCCGTGATGAAGAGTGGTGACGTGACGTGACAATTCCAGGGTGAACATCCACGGGAACACGAACAGGAAACGATGAGACACCAAGACTGGAACGAAGACGAGATCACACACCGGGAACCACATACAACGATCTGACAAAGGATATGAGAATTGAGTGAGTATATATAGGTGCTGAGATGAGCTGCAGCTGGTGACGGGAGTGATGAGCTTAATTGCTGATGAGTGATGATCAGCCGGCACGCCCACACAATCAGCACGCAACACACAACAACAGAAACACGAGACAAGAAAGAGGCATAGGATTTATGAACCGTGACAATTATGAAGTGGGTGTTTGATATTGTAAACATGAATGTACTTACTGTATGATAAAAAGTAATAATTTTATGTCATCTATAATGCCAAGTGTTTATGGTTTTTACTGACTGATAAATACATGTTGATTTAAGAAAACAAAATATATTATTGTAAATGAATAAAGAATAATTTAATTGTATTATGTGAAAAGGTATTATACAGTAACAAACAAATCTTGGGTTAGAAAAGATTATACCTTTTAGATTTAATTAAGGAGACGTTTAGGGTGAGAACTCCTGATAAGACGATTTAATTATTGGGTTAATTTTTGAGGATTTAAAATGTGTGTGATGCCACCAAATACTGATGTAACAAAGTATGAACCTTATAATGGGGATGTTAACATAATTCATAGTAAGAAATTACGGAAAATAATGTTGTTGTTTTTGCTTTTGAAATATTCTTAAATCTTTATGAATTAAAGAATTCATTGGCTTCAGTGGGCTTTGAATGTATATAATATTTTAAGGAAATTAAAATATATACTAATTAAAGAGGAACAACTCTTATGACCGTAGGGCATGTTAAAAGATGAACTTGTAAATTTAATATTAAATATAAAAGGTTTAAAGATGGACATTATTAACTTGAGAGATTGTTTGCAAACTTTACAATGGGAACCTTATGTATAACAAGGAATAAATTGATTTATTGACTTATATAATTTATGTTTGAACATATACAGTGTTCTCAGAAATTAAGGGAAACATTAGAAGGATTACTCTGGATACAAAGGTTTAATTACTGGGTTATTCTGATTATAGTAAACGTATGAAATGTAACCATAATTAACCAGATAAATAATTGTAGGATGTGATATGTTTATGCAACAATTACTACAAAAGGGGTTTGTTATATTTGATGGTACAGTTTTGATATCTGAGAATCTGTTAATGCTTAAGAAATGATTACTGGATTTAGTGTAAGATATTTGAATGAGAAAATTAGTTGCTTGAAAATATTTGACCCAGAGGTTTGGAACTGGACGTTTACAAGCAATAATAAAAAAGAAACCTTGTGCACTGTTTGAACATTGAATAAATTTCAAGACTGCTTCAAACCAAGGGGGATGTTAAATTTTGTAGTTGGGGCAAAAAAAACCATCATACCCCAAATACTAACTTTGTGCCCTAAAGACCCTAGGAGATGTAAGCGGCTCACGTTTCCACGTTTCACCTGGAAGCGCAACCGCTAGCTGGGCTAGGGGTGGAGCCGCGACCTCTGGGGAAGACCGGGTGCTTTAAGTAATGGATTCTTTTTGAGATCCAAATTGGCCTAATACATGATAAACAAGCAGAGCACAAAGTTTTGCCCCTTGATAAATAAATAATTTTTAATACAATTACAAAAGAAATATAATTGATTATTTCTGTTATGGGAACCAGAAAACAAAACTGGGTGAAATGTTGCATGAACTGTAACAAACCAATCTATTTAAGAATGATGGACAAATGTCCATGTTATTGGTAAAGTTTGATGAAGTGAACAAAGTTTGTGCTACAATTATGAGAATGAAGGATAAAGAGTCAGGATAATTGCATGAAGGGGGTGTTGTATAATATCAAGAAAATGCAATTACCTGCCTCCTTGTTTATTGTAGATGCCTTTTTGTTACACATATTTAGCCAATGTATTGGATAGAATGCATTGCATTCAATGTTATTATTTATTTTGTTAGTAAAAGATGGCTTATATTGTTTTGGCATAGATGTACAGTAATTGGTTTTGTATGTATATGTGACTGTGCCAACCCATGGTAAGAGGAGCAGAAAAGTGTGATAATGTGTGTGCGCTAGACTCCTAGAACTGTAAATGAACTCAGCCATCTTAGTTGAATTTACTGTAGTTCAAGGACATGAAGAGGTGGACCGCTTGCACCTGCCTGGAGAAGGATCTGGGAAACTTTGGAGGAGTTTGAAGGAGTGACAACCCAACGCCTGTTGTAAACAACAGAAGTATAAAAGACTGAAGAACTGATTTGCCCTTGTGGATACTGATACGCCAGTGCCCCCGACGCCTAGAAGCCCAGAGCTGAGGACAAGAAACCCCAAGCAGAAGAGAAGAAGCCCAGAGCTTACTACACCTTTGATTCAAGACGTGATTATTTTATTTTACACTTAAACGATGAAGTTTTATTTGCCTTTATTATAAAAAAAAATATTTTGTTTATTATAAAAAGAAAAGTAACCAATTAAAATAAATTTAATTGATTACAAAATCTGCCTACTGAGACTTAGATTTATGATGCTGGAAGACTTTTAATGCGAACATACCACAGGGGAGTCTTCTGACCAAATTGTAAGTACTTTTTGAATGCTTACGGTTTAGGTCAGATTTGACTTTCTTTACCTTACCTGAGAATAATAAATAAACAGGTAAAAGGTGTTAAGATTAAAGTACACACCGTAAAACAGTAGAAAGGAAAAGGTGGGAGGTGGAGTTGTTATTTTTGTGCACAATGATTTTCAGTTCATATTAAGGAAGGATCTTACGTAAATTCTGATGAAAGTAATGTCGAATCTGTGTTCTTGGAAATACTCTCTTGCTCTCAGTTTGGCGGAAGAAATGTTATTATTGGATGTATATATCGCCCACCTGACAGTAATGTTAATTGTTTCAATGTTGCACTTTCTGCTGCTTTGGATGTTATTAATGATGAAGGAAAACTATGTTTTCTACTTGGTGATTTTAATATTAATATTTTTCAAAGTGAAAGCCATGCTTCAACAGCTGATTTTTTAAATGTATTGTTTTCATCCTATTTTCATCCTCTTATATGTAAACCAACCAGGTTGACAAACAAAACTGCCACCCTGATTGATAATATTTTTACAAACTCTTTTGATTATGAATCTAATTCAGGAATATTGTGTACGGACATTTCAGACTACTTCCCCCATATTTAATTTGAATTTAGGAATTAGTGGTAGCTCAAGAATGTTTGTAGATAAACCAAGCTATCGAAAATTTAGTGAAATGAATATAGATCGTTTTAAATCCATGATTGAACACACAACATGGGATGATATTTATATTCACATGATGCTGAATTGGCTTACCAGTTATTTTTTCAAACATTTAATTCTATATTCCATGAGTGTTTTCCTAAGCCATGGTTCTCTTCAGGATTATTGAAGTCCTCAATAAAGAAAAACAAGTTATATAGAAAATTTCTTAAAAATCCAACTCCATATAATTGTGATACATACAAACAATATAAAATCAATTTACTCACTTACTTCGTATAGCTAAGAAAAATTATTATTCATATCAACTTAAAGAGTCTGCTAGTAATATAAAATCTACATGGAATATCATTAATGAATTACTTAACAAAAAAAAAGGCTCTGTTTGTCACGGATTGGCCAGGTTCATCCACCACAATCATCCAGCGATCACAGTCACCTGAGTTTTAATAAGTCTCACCTGCACCCCATCAATCACCACTGCTTCATAAGCACACCTCACGCACCTCTCATTGTCCGGGCTCGTTTATCCGAAGCGGACTCATAGTGCTTCTCTCTGCGAGTTTCACTACTAAACTTACCTGTGTTTACTTACCTGTTCTCTACGACGATTCCAGTCTTTTCCAGATCTCATCTCGAGTGGTGTCCGAGCCGTAAGCCTGTCTGTCCCATCAAGTGGTGCGTGAGTGTGTGCTGTCACCTGTCATCCTCTTCATACGAAGATCATCTCCACTCTGAAGTCTCATCCTGCCGTTCCTGCAACAGATACAGCGATCATTCATTCACGAATTTCATTCAAGAACTCTGCACTCCTGAACTCTGATACTCACCTAAATTCTGCACGTTGATTCTTCTTGACACTCAGCTGTTTAAATAAACATTACATCACTACTTACCTTGTTGTCCGTCTGCTTCCGTAACACTGTTAAAATTCCAACAAATTTTACTAAAGATGGTATTTCTTTTGTCAACCCTTTTGATATAGCAAATGGATTAAATGATTTCTTTGCTAATGTTGGTAGGCATCTTGCTGAAAAAATCGTTTATACAGATGGTTGTCCAACCGATCCAATTATAGGTTGCTTTCCTGCAATAGGTAATTTTGATCAGATCAGGGTTGGATCTGAACTCTGCAGGTAGGTAGATCTCCACGAACAGGGGTGCGTTTCCCAAAAGCATCATTGGCCAACTATGGTCGCAAGTTCCATTGAACTCTATTGGTAATGACAGAACTTGCGACCATAGTTGGCTTTGGGAAACGCACCCCAGCCCACCCCTGGCCAAGTATGTCTAAAAATGTTCATTTTCACCTTGAGTTTCTCTTCAATATCCATATACAGTCTGTCATCTCTGTGACACATTATGCTTAGTTACAGAATTTCCAAACCAAGGTTTGTGTTTAAAATAATTTTAAACCATATTTACCTGAACAATTTTTACCAATGTTCAGTCAAAACATATTTTCTAAGAATTTACAGCTTACAGCTATATTTTTTCACCTGTTTTCCATATAAATCACTCTGGTTGAGTACATTGTTGTAGCCAGTGAGGGAGCAAGGAATTATGGGATGTGTTTACCACATGACGAAGTCTGTGCTGTCAATCTCACTTCCACAGCTGCTGTTTTTCAAAATCCCCCCGCTACCGACCACAGCACACCGACCCAGACGCCGACCGGACCAGGGGTAGTCCTGCATACACACACACACACACACACACACAAACACACGGGCACACACACACTACATTAACAATGACATTTCATAGTTCCATTGCAAGGGAACTTGCGTTGCATCAAGAATTGACTCTGTTGGAACGCATCTGTGTGATTGCGTCGTGAAGCACATGTGAAATTAGTCCAATGGCATGACAGCATCATAGGTGGGTGACATCACAACTGGGAAACTATAAAGCATACCCAAACCAAGCAGCGCTAGCTTCTATGTCTTCAGCAAGCAATCTCTGTGAAATTGAAATTGTCTTATTTGGTGTTACTGTCTCTGATAAATAAGAGTTATAATGATGGCGAACAAACAACATTTGAAATTGTGCGTTCCTCCCTGCCCTCGCTACATCACGGATGGGGATACACATGATTTATGCGTAGTTTGTTTGAGAGTGGAGCATGCATAGTTAGCTTTTGAGGGGGTTGGCTTTGAGCATTGTGAAAAGCTTCCATTACGGACGCTCTCCTCAGACTTGTGTTCCTTGCAGCTCTGGTCCTGCTGCTGCCGAGGTGGAGTGGCGATTCAGGTCGGGGGTCTGTAGATGGGGATCTAGAGACAGGCCTGGCCTTTTCTCTGCCCTCAACCGCTGGATTCAGTGTTTTTTCTTAGGGTCAGGAAGCACAAGCTGTGGTTTCTTCCACCCCGAGTGAGGCTCCGGTGCTGCAGTTATCCAGCTGTTAGGAGTTGGATATTGTTAGCATCGATGCAAGAGAGGTTGAGGACTTGCCACCTCACACTCCTGCATATGAGGAGCTCATGGAGGTTGTGACTCAAAACATCGACTGGCCTGCCGAGAAGAAGGACATTTGTCCTAAAAGCAAGTTGGACAAACGCTTCCTGCCCTCACGGTCGCAACCAGTCTCTTATCGTGTGTATAGTTCTCAGACATCTAACTCCAGCTATCTCTCCCCCGAGTCAGCATCGTCCCTGAAGGCCCCGGTGTTACCCACCAAGCCGGTCAGAACAACATCAACTTTGGTGGGTAAAGCTTATTTGGCAGCAGGTCAGGCTACATGCCATGTCCCATACCAGACTGACCTGCTAGGAGACCTAGATCTTGAGAGAGCTGCGCTGGGCCACAGATCCTTCTCTCCAGGCCAAAAAGGAGACGGCTAAATCTATCAGCCGTTCTATGGCAGCCTTGGTGCCAGTGGAGGGGCATCTTTGGTTAAACCTCTCAGGGATAAATGATAAAGATTAAAGTTTCCTCATGGACGCCCCGCTTTCACCTCCTGGCTTCTTCAACGAGTCAATACAGTCATCGAGAGGTTTCAGGAGGCAAACAAGCAGTTTCTCCCCCGCCACTCTCAGGTCTCATCTTCGAACTCGCCACCCAAGGCTCAAGACCATTTCCCCAGAGGGTCAATCCAATTTGCATGATCAAGTTAGAAGTAGCCCTGGTCCCTTCACCTTGTCATTGCGTAATGCTAACCTTCACAGGCTGGGAAACAGTCCTAGATGGTCGCTCGACTCAAGGTCTGTGGAGAGGTCATCAGCTCTGAGGTGATGGATGTGTTTCTTTCTCTAAAGTACATCCTCTCAGACCTCAAGGGCCACCATGTTCTTGTCTGCACAAACAACACATATATAAACCTGCATTCGTGTCCACTTTGCAAATGTGCACACCAGATCCTCCTGTGGGCTCAAGGAAAGCTGCTCTCCATCAGGGCTGCTTATATCCCAGGGAGCAGATGTCCTGTCGACGCAGGGGCTGAGCCCCAGGCAATGGAGACCCCACCCCAAGTGTGGGACCCCCGGGTTCGGCCGGTGCCCGGGTGAGGGTAGAGGCCTGGGCTGTGGGGTAGCTCTGGTTCTCCGAGTCGGGCAGAGGGGTGGACCGAGGTGGGGGGTCCCTGCCCGGAGCTCTGGTTCTCCGAGTCGGGCAGAGGGTGGACCGAGGTGGGGGTCCCTGCCCGGAGCTCTGGTTCTCCGAGTCGGGCAGAGGGGTGGACCGAGGTGGGGGGTCCCTGCCCGGAGCTCTGGTTCTCCGAGTCGGGCAGAGGGTGGACCGAGGTGGGGGTCCCTGCCCGGAGCTCTGGTTCTCCGAGTCGGGCAGAGGGGTGGACCGAGGTGGGGGGTCCCTGCCCGGAGCTCTGGTTCTCCGAGTCGGGCAGAGGGGTGGACCGAGGTGGGGGTCCCTGCCCGGAGCTCTGGTTCTCCGAGTCGGGCAGAGGGGTGGACCGAGGTGGGGGGTCCCTGCCCGGAGCTCTGGTTCTCCGAGTCGGGCAGAGGGGTGGACCGAGGTGGGGGGTCCCTGCCCGGAGCTCTGGTTCTCCGAGTCGGGCAGAGGGGTGGACCGAGGTGGGGGTCCCTGCCCGGAGCTCTGGTTCTCCGAGTCGGGCAGAGGGGTGGACCGAGGTGGGGGGTCCCTGCCCGGAGCTCTGGTTCTCCGAGTCGGGCAGAGGGGTGGACCGAGGTGGGGGTCCCTGCCCGGAGCTCTGGTTCTCCGAGTCGGGCAGAGGGGTGGACCGAGGTGGGGGGTCCCTGCCCGGAGCTCTGGTTCTCCGAGTCGGGCAGAGGGGTGGACCGAGGTGGGGGGTCCCTGCCCGGAGCTCTGGTTCTCCGAGTCGGGCAGAGGGGTGGACCGAGGTGGGGGTCCCTGCCCGGAGCTCTGGTTCTCCGAGTCGGGCAGAGGGGTGGACCGAGGTGGGGGGTCCCTGCCCGGAGCTCTGGTTCTCCGAGTCGGGCAGAGGGGTGGACCGAGGTGGGGGTCCCTGCCCGGAGCTCTGGTTCTCCGAGTCGGGCAGGAGAGCCGGGTGGGTCCCTCCTCCCGAGGTGGTGGAGCAGATATAAAGGGTGTTCGACTAGGTGTTTGCGTCTTGAGAGATGGCACACTGTCCATTATGGTTTTCCCTCATGCATCCAGCTGCTCTGGGTCTGTATGCTTTTCCCCCGATCACTCTGACCCCGGAAGTTCTGGAGAAAGTTTGCCGGGACAAGGGTTCTATTACAAAGGTCCCTTCTAATGTGGCCAGATCAATTGAAAACATGTTTTGGCAGTGAGGATCAGTGAAATGTCATCATAATATTTCACTATATAAGTAAGGACACTCACAATAACACACAAACTCACTCTCTTTCTCTCGCTCTCTCTCTCTCTCTCTCTTACACACACACACACACACACACACACACACACACACACACACACACACACACACACACACACACACTTATACTCTCTCTCTCTCTCTCTCTCTAACATACACACCTTCACACACTCACACTCACTCACACACACACACACACACACACACACACACACACACACACACACACACACACACACACCTTGGGCAGCATACTGTGAAGTGCTGCATTAATGTTGTATGTTTTTGTTGTGCTTGTTTCATATTGGATGGATTGATTGATGGCTGTGTTGCATTGGGTGAGAATGAATGATCCTGTGGCGTTGCAACAAAACTGCAGCCGGATTCTGTCATAAACAGAGAGAGAGAAAGAGAGAGCGAGAGAGAGAGAGAGAGAGAGAGAGAGAGAGAGAGAGAGAGAGAGAGAGAGAGAGAGAAAATTTAAAAATAAAAAGTTTACGAGGACTCATTTTATACAAGCGTTAAGCTGTCACTATACCTCTTGATCAGTTTACATGACTAGGAGAACTATGACACATCTAATTTAATAACCTGTTAATCAGCAAATAACGTATAGCATAACTGGATTGGAGATTAATTAGGGGTGGTTGATTATGATTTGACTTTTCTAACTTTAGTTAGTGTGTAATGTTGCTGTTTGAGCATAAACAACATCTGCAAAGTTACAACGCTCAAAGTTCAGAGCAAAGGGAGAGATTTTCATTTAAAGAAATCACTTTTTAAGGACTACAACAAACGGCTGGTAGAGACTACACCACATTCCTCCTGGGTTAGTGACATCACCAACCCTAAAATGAACATAAACCCCGCCCCTGGGACACAATTTATAGATTATCATGACAGAATATGCCAATCAATGACTAGAAGATAACTCCACATAAGCTTCATAAATTCATCAACTAACCGTTCAGAAATACCCCGTTGTCTACATGTTGTCACTTCTTCTCGAGTCTCTCCATCTTTGTCTGACTCCGGTTTGAACATAAAAGGCTAAAAGTTTTTGAAATGTTCAGTGCATGTGTGTGTGAGGTAAAAGGACACTAGCTCTTGAAGCTCCGCCTCCTGTGCCAGGAGCATCAGCTCATTTGCATTTAAAGGAACAGACACAAAACGAGACGTTTTTGCTCACCCTCAACAAGTGACAACTTTAACATGCTATATAAAAATATCTGTGTGGTATTTTGAGCTAAAACTTCCCACACACACTGGTGACATCAAAGACTTATTTTACTTCTTGTGAAAAGGGCATTATATCACCCCTTTAAATTACACACCTGTTTATGTCTTGTTCAGTCATGTTCGGTTTGTAAGGGCAGTTTAAGAAATCGGAGAGTTCCTGGGTAAAACTCTTCATGTCTATCCTATAGAAAGAAGCACATGAGATGTTTGAAAACAATCATTCTCATTATTTACTCCCTCAGGCGCAGGGGCAGATTAATGTTATATCACCCCTTCCTAAGTCAGTTCAGGTCTCCAATGCTAGTGGCGAGCGCTTGTTTTCTAAACTGGCGCATGTCAAGAACAGGGACAATGCACAACGCCATTGGATCAGAGCACTGTCAATCACTGCCTTACACTGCTCATTGTTGTCTGTAAATTTGACAATGCCAATATAGTTACTTGAATCTGAATTTGTCAATCGCTGATTGATTTGAGATGCAGAGTTTTTCCATCTGGAGGAGAGACCACAGACCAGATCTCATCGCAATGTTCAATGGTTCTGATTACTCTTGTGTGGCTGATCAAGCTATTATATATAGCTAGTATGAGCAATCAAAATGCTTTCTCCAGATTTGACTGTAACAATACTGCAAACATTGAAAAAGTAGTCTTTAATAATGTCAAAATATTTATACAAATGCAAAACCTAATACAACTAAATTATTATTATTATTATAACTGAAAATAATGTTTCCAGCAACTAGGGATTACACAGCCAGGTTTATATATTTATATGGTTATACAGCCATCTAGTGGTTACACTATGGTATTACAGATGATAACATTTACATTTACATTTATTCATTTAGCTGACGCTTTTATCCAAAGCGACTTACAATTGCTATATATGTCAGAGGTCGCACGCCTCTGGAGCAACTAGGGGTTAAGTGTCTTGCTCAGGGACACATTGGTGTCTCACAGTGGATTCGAACCCGGGTCTCTCACACCAAAGGCATGTGTCTTATCCATTGCGCCACACCACCCCATAGTGCACCAAATGGTGCATAATTTAAAGGTAAATATTTTGTACCGTAAAATCCTCTTATATAGCCAGTATTTATTTGTTTTCCCAGAGATTTTCATCTGAATAGCCATTATTAGTGATATTTATTTTATCACTAATATTTATTCGTGTGGAGGTGGTTGTCTTGTGATCTTTGTGACTCACCGTCTGAACTACATTAACTGGACCACAGGTCTATAGATTGGGTGAATTGCATGTGTATGTTGGCACACAAAGCTAAGTACATAGTTAATGATAACCTTCACATTTAAAGCAAATATAATAAAGATTCAAATGTTTGCAGAGGCATGTAAGTGAAATGCATTTCAGCTGATGATGAACATATAGCACAGTATCTGCCAGGATGGAAAAAAAAGATAGATAAAAGATAAAGCTTCACTGTTTACATTGAAAGGTAATAGTCAAATTACACTTCCTCAATTGCAAGACTGTCAATGATTTTAGTTCAAAGTAGTCGAATTAAATCAAGTTTTTCAGTAATTTAAGAATATCTAATGTGATACAATTTGGGGTAAAAAAGCACAGTGTTTTTAGAGCGCAACAATCAAACACTTCCATCAAAGCATTACAGTTCTCTTACGAGAGGTTCTCTCGCATTGCGTAAGTTTAGCTTACGCTACGGGAAAGTTCTCTTTTCTCGAGATCTGAAGCCAAAAAATTATCCTTAATTTTGTATTAATTGTCAACGCAGTGCGGCAGCCGGCTGACCATGGCAGGCTACATAAGCGTGCTCATTTGCTGCCCAGCAGCAGCTGCTGCAGCCTACCAGTGAGCCCTGTGTGACATCACGCCCTATGAGGGTGCTTTGCACCCTCCACACCCTTCTAACCGTCAGGATGGGTGTGGCTAGCGTGTATATAAGGAAGGGTTCACAGGCTGAGAATCTGATTTTCATCTCTCACACGCGCTTTCTCTCATTCTAAAAGAGCACGAGGCGTTTTTCTAAAAAAACGCCTAGTTTTTCTTGTCGTTCTTGTTTTTCCTGACCACACTCTCTACGGGCGGCTGCCCCGAGTGCGAAGAACTCTCAATATCGACCCTGCGGGCTCGACTTGAAGTTTTCGACCAAGCTGTCGTTCCGCCCGTCTCTGCCGGGCCGCGCAGGAAGAAGCGCCGCTCACAGAAACCACCGGAGACTGATGTGACACTGAGGAGCTCGCCGGAACCCCTCCCTCTCTCGCCCTCTCCACCCCCCTTCCCGGCCGCTCAACCGCCGGCTCTTGCCCGAGCCGCCTCTGCGTCAGGGGATGAGGCGAACGAGATAGGCACCCTCCCTCTGTTCGAGCCGCGCAACAGCGCCGCTCACAAGGAATGGCAGAAGCGGACGGTCTTGGAGCTCTCTTTACGTTACAAGAAAGCTACTCCGTTCGCGCGCGTCACTCACCGGCGAAAGGAGAACAGAGTGTTTTCGTCCCGCCATGGCCGGACCAACCTCCATTTCTCACACATTTCTCAGTCCCCTCTTAAGTTCAGGCGACTGGAATTGTTAATATCGCAGTATACGAGCCTGTTTTGAAACATGCACGCCACCAAAAAAAAGCCGTCACAAGACATGATGACGCTCTCTGCCTACTCGCCCCGTTCGCGCGCGTCACTCATCCCTCTCTCTCCCTTGTTGAGCCACGCAGATTGCGCCGTTCACAAGGGATGACAGAGCGGACGGTCACGAGCAACGTTCAGCGCGCACGCCTCACTCACTGGCGAAAAGAGGAGAGAGAGAGTGTTTTAGTCCCGCTGAGGCCGGACCAACCTCCAATTCTCACACATTTCTCAGTCCTCTCTTAAGTTCAGGCGGCTGGAAATATTACTATTGCAGTAAACGAGCCTGTTTTAATACACGCACGCCTGCAAACAAACGCCGACACGAAACATGATGACGCTCTCTTATATGCTCGCGCTAACTGAAAGCTAATGTGTTCTCCCGTGTGGCTTAGTGGCAGAATCTTAGGTTTCGCTAGAGACCCATGTTCGATCCCGGCTCTCGCGGCTTCTCCGAGCTCGCGGCCAGCTTTTCTTACATACAGAAAGCGAACCCGCCTCTCGCACCACGCCTACTCATGGTGCTCGAGTATTTATGAGCGTCTAAACACGAGGGAGGAAAAGACGGTTAAGTCCCGCTGCGGCCGGACCACCGTCAAAGCTTCACGCTCTGTCAGTCCCCGTTGCCACGGCTACTGCAGTTGTTTACCTCGCAGCCAACGAGCCGGTAAATCTACCCTCTCGCCTGCACACAACCGCCGTTTTCACGACGACCCAGAGAAATCTCAAAAGAGTATGATGTCTGGTTGTACGGCTCATGCCGCATGTGTTTCAAGTGTAGTAAATGTGCCCACGTTTCTGTGTTCACCCCTACACACAAGCACTATAAATCCCATGTCTCTCACAGAGCCCACTCTCATAAAGTGGGCAAAAGCCGCTCGAGTGTTAGAAGTAGGTCACGTGTCCTACTCGCTACCGGTCATGTTTCAAATGTAAGTCCTGTGCCCGCACTCGAGCGCTCACACATACTAAGAAACATTTCGCCCCCGACGCCGTTCTCGCGCGTCGCGCCTCACACTATATGTTCCCCGTCCAAAGCCACTGGGACACTGTGTGTAAAACGGCCAGTCATCGCTGCATGCGAGCCGCCGTATTTAAGCACCGAGAGTGCGCGCGCTGCGCCCGCGCCTCCGTATCGAGCTCTCGAGCCCGCGATACGCAGCAATCAGAGCCCGGAGGCAATTCTGCCCCTAGCCGCACACGCAAAAGCGTGGGAAGCTATTCCAGGCGCGTCAGAATGGGTGCTGAGCACAGTAAAAAAAGGGCTATACTCTGCAGTTCGCTCGCCGCCCCCCGTGCTTTTGAGCGCGAACCGAGACGAGAGTGAATGGGGAAGTAGCACATCTACTTCGATCAGAAATAGCGACACTTCTGTGCAAAGGGGCTATAGAACCGGTACCCCCTTCTCTGAGCGAGTCAGGCTTTTACAGCCGTTATTTCCTCATTCCCAAGAAGGACGGAGCTCTCAGACCGATTTTGGATCTGAGATATTTGAACAAGGCTCTTATGAGAAGACCGTTCAAAATGCTCACAACCAGGCAGATCCTCGCGCAGATTCGCCAGAGGGACTGGTTTATCTCTCTCGATCTGAAAGACGCTTACTTTCAGATCCAGATAATACCCTGTCACAGGCCATTCTTGAGATTCGCTTTCGACGGTCAGGTATATCAGTACACCGTCCTGCCATTCAGCCTGTCTTTAGCACCCCGTACATTCACGAAGTGCATGGACTCGGCTCTCGCTCCCCTGAGAGGCCAGGGAATGCAAATTTTGAACTATTTGGACGATTGGCTAATTCTAGCACAGTCAGAGGAAGAGCTCATCGCTCACAGAACAGTGCTTCTCTGTCGACCTCTTTTTTGCGTCAAAAGACAACGCTCACTGCCCGGCGTTCTTCTCAAAGAGCGAGGACGCGCTGGCCCAAATCTGGCCCAGCCTCCCGCTGTACGCCTTCCCTCCGATCTCCCTGTTACCACAGGTCATCAAGAGAATCAGGGAAACGCACCACCCAGTGCTTCTTGTAGCCCCGCGATGGGAGAACCAAATCTGGTACCCAGAGCTAGTGAGGCTGTCGCACTTAGCCCCATGGCCGATCCCGGTGAGAAATGATCTCCTCTCTCAAGCCGGTGGATCAATCTGGCATCCCCATCCAGAGCGCTGGTCTCTGCATGCGTGGATAATCAACGGACACCCGTTGACCTGCCAGAAGGGGTCGTAAACACGATTACGCAGTCTAGAGCTCCCTCTACGAGAAGGCTCTACGCGTCTAAATGGTCTGTGTTCTCTAAATGGTGCTCTACTAAGAGCCTGGATCCACGTACATGTGGGGTTCCACGGGTGCTCTCCTTCCTACAAGAGCTGTTGGACAAGGGCAGGTCCCCTTCCACGCTCAAAGTGTATGTTGCGGCCATTGCAGCGTTCGCGGAGATGACGCGCGGCCGTACAATAGGAAGGAACGAGCTCATCATCTGTTTCCTCAGGGGAGCCAGACGGATGAATCCCCCGCGGCCCCCCTCGATTCCTATTTGGGATCTGTCCTTGGTCCTGGAGGCCCTGAAGGCTTTTCCATTTGAACCGCTTGAATCTGTGGATTACAAATACCTTTCGCTCAAAACCGTTTTTCTGATAGCTCTGTCTTCAGTAAAACGTGTGGGGGATCTGCATGCGCTATCTGTTAGCCCCGCATGTCTTGAGTTCGGACCAAATGACTCCATAGTCATCCTCAAACCGAGACACGGTTACATCCCCAGAGCGATTGGTACCCCCTTTAGGGCGCAAATCATCTCCCTGTCAGCTCTGCCAGCATCCGATAGTGAGGACAGTGTTAACCTCTTATGCCCTGTCCGGGCGCTGAGGGTTTACATCACGCTCTCCGCCGCCTTCAGGCGTTCCGAGCAGCTCTTTGATTCGTTTGGTGGGCGCACCAAGGGTCTCGCCGCCTCGAAACAGAGCCTGTCCAGGTGGATAGTGGATGCGATCGCAGCAGCTTATGCCTCCAAACACCTGCAGTGCCCTTTGGGTATCAGAGCCCACTCCACTAGAGGCATGGCCTCGTCGTGGGCCTGGTCCAGTGGGATTTCTATTCATGACATTTGCATGGCAGCGGGCTGGGCCTCCCCATCGACATTAGTGAGGTTTTATAACCTGGAAGTTCCCGCCTTACAGGCTAAACTGTTGTCAGTATAAGTGATGTGTATGTTCTGCCCAACCAGTACAACGTTCATGTACTGGTAATATTTCTGGTAATGGCACCAAGGGAAGACAGACCGGCTGTGCCGCTCTGTCTCTTTGTTCCCCATTACGCGCTTGTGTACCGGTGCTGGCCCGCGCCACTGGCCGCCTGTCCTACACTTAGTGGCGCTGGGGGTTATTCTCTCTACACATAGACCGGCGAGACCGCTCTATTTTTCCCCTAATGTGTGCTTATGTACTGTGCAGGCCCGCGCTGCTGGCCGCACTGCTTACGTTGGTATATAGACCGGCAGTGCCGCTCTATCTTATATGAAGTGCTTTGTACATGTGCTGGCCCGTTTCTCCGACTGGCCGCCTGCTCCAGCATGTTGTTTTCCCCGGTCTCCCTGGGACTCATGCACTGATGCTCATGCACTGATGCTCGGCGCGCACGGCGTTGACAAGGGGTTCCCGTAGCGTAAGCTAAACTTACGCAATACGAGAGAACGTACTCGGTTACCTAATGTAACCTTGGTTCTCTCTAGAAGAGGGAACGAGTATTGCGTAACCTGCCGTGCCGCGCCACGAGCTTTTGCGCTGCAGACTATGAAAACCAGATTCTCAGCCTGTGAACCCTTCCTTATATACAAGCTAGCCACACCCATCCTGACGGTTAGAAGGGTGTGGAGGGTGCAAAGCACCCTCATAGGGCGTGACGTCACACACGGCTCACTGGTAGGCTGCAGCAGTTGCTTCCGGGCAGCAAATGAGCACGCTTATGTAGCCTGCCATGGTCTGCCGGCTGCCGCACTGCGTTGACAATGAATACAAAATTAAGGATAATTTTTTGGCTTCAGATCTCGAGAAAAGAGAACTTTCCCGTAGCATAAGCTAAACTTACGCAATACTCGTTCCCTCTTCTAGAGAGAACCGAGGTTACATTAGGCCAGTGGTTCTCAAACTTTTTTGGTCACGCCCCCCTTTAAACCTTTAAAAAAATCTGAGCCCCCCCTCCCAAAAAAAATTAATAATAAATATGTTTTTTTACAATGAAAAACGTGCAATGATAAACTTACAAGTGTCTCTGATTTAGGAAATTATTGAAGGCCTGCTTTCTGTATTTCTCCTTGAAAAATAAAAAATAAAAAATTACAAAATAAAATAAAAACGTGCAATGAAAAACAGGAATAGTTTTAATTTGTCATGTCATTGAATCAACAGTAAGAGAGAATAATAAACCAGAACTTAAACTTTTCATTTATAATTAAAAGTTAATATATAGCAGCTTTGGAGAGTGCCTCACGAGCTCAGCTTCTGGTTGGTCTTCTCACCAGAGCGCGCACAGCAGCGGAGTGCCGCGTTCACAATAGCAGCTCGTGATTCAGTCCGCTGAAGAGGTTTTTTTCTTTGGCGAGCAACTTCTATGTTGGGCTTGTTCCAACGGTCTGAAGAAGAACGATTCATTGCCGTTCGTTGCCGCTTTATAAAAGAAGAGCGCTTTCACTACCGCTTTCACGCACTTGAATGCCGTAGTAACGTAACGGCTGTATTTTTATTTATTTATTTTTTGCTGATCTCCCGCGCCCCCCCTGCAGTAACCTTGCGCCCCCCCTGGGGGGCGCGCCCCACACTTTGAGAACCACTGCATTAGGCAACCGAGTACGTTTTCCACGTGAAATAGTTAAGAGTTTTCTAATCTGTTTCACAATACGCCGCATTTGAGTTACAATTATATTTGCAGTAGGCCTATACAAGTACTGAATTTATATGATTTTTAAAACTAACTACTTTTATGATTTCTTTTCTCACAAAATGAAAAGCTGTAAAGCTAAAAATGTTTTTTTTTTTTTTTTTTTACGTCATCTGCTGAGCATCAGACAAATAAACGAGTTTATAATCGGAAAGTCAGAAATTGCACATATTTCTGGAGCCTTGTTCTCATTCACTTTTATTTGATCTTCATTCTCACACACCTTTTAGCCGGTTTGATAACGGAAAACTTGCGTCTGAGGTTTGCGCAGCGCAGCTTCTGAAGCGCCTCTGTCATCGCATCTCTGAAAGAAAAAGAGCATAAAATATATTGTCTTGTGCACTAAACCAGAACCTTCATCAAACATATTCAGTGCTGTGAAAAAGTATTTGCCCCCTTCCTGATTTTTTTTTCCACATATTTGTCACACTTAAATTATTCAGATTACAAAACTAATTTTAAATATTACTGAAACAAGCAACATAACTTAGCTGTTTTGGAAATGTTGTTTTGAATTTATTTCACCAGTGTGTAAGACTATGTTGTAGTGTGTGTGTTTGTGAGGGCTTGTGTGTGATATCTCAGGGCAAAGTTTGGTTTTTCAGCAAGAGTGAATGGTTTTGAGTGTAGAGCTTCATTTTGACCTGAAAATATGATGTTTGGGGAATTGGGTGAGACGTTATGGATTTGTGTTTACAGTTTTGAGAATACGAGGCATAGTTTCAAGAAATGTGTTTAAGCAATCGAGAAAAAACTGTAACTGAGGGAGTGTGGCCTGCAGTTCTTTAGATTACGTGCCCCCCTTAATCATATGGTCATTCAGCAAACTTACTATTGAGAGCAAAAAAACCTATTCGCATATTCCATAACGAAACGTCTTCAGCAGCATTTAGCTCACAGGAGCACTAATCTCTGTAACTTCAGAAATATGAATTGGAAATTAGTCGGAGCAGCCACGGCCTTATATAGTGTCGAATTTTCATATTAATTTGCCTTCTAAAAATACTGTTTCCACGTAAAAAAAAAAAAAAAAATGTATTTTTTCTCAGAATTGCGTGATATAAACTCAAAATTGCAAGTTATAAAGTCAGAGTTGCGTGATATACAATCGCATTTGCGTGTTATAAAGTCAGAATTGTGAGATAAACTTGCAGTTGTGAGATAAAAAGTCACATTTATCTTTTAATACAAAAAAAAATTATTATTCCGTGACGAAAACAAGCTTATGCTTCCTGATTGCTTTTAGAGGGAAAAGCTGTCCATAAATGCTGGTCTAGGATCAGTTTGCTCCGTAATAAAATAATATTGGCGAAACTCCGCCCAAGTAGCAATGCTTCGCCTTCTGAGAATATAGAGCTGGTAAGTCCCACCCTTCCGCTAACCCCGCTGGACCTCTAGGTTGAAAAATCGTCAATGCAAGTGAATGGGAGAAAATAATTATTTTCTGGTCCTGTTTGAATTGTGCCATGAATGTGAACATATGTTGTCTGTGAATTTTTTATATAACTTTTCATGTTACGAGTTTGACAGTATATGGTATGATTCTTCGGCTAGCAGTTGTGGAAAAGACATAACGAGAAAGACTACAAGTCGCCTATGTGACGTCAGCCCATAAAGTTGACTTACCTGTATTTTTCGCCAACCTCAACGATTTTGTCCTCTCCCTGAAAGAAGGCGGTGAAGTGCACCAAAGACACAGCCATGTTTAGCGGGATCCGTGAGCTAGTGTCCGTGTGAGAGTGGTGGTGACGTTTCAAACGCGTCAAAAGCAGCGAGAGTTGTAGTCCACAAAGTGCTCTCACACAAAGTCTAACCGTATCAAACTTCTACCCGCTAAATTGTAGCATTCTTTACACGAAAAATTATATTAAAAATTCACAGACAACATATGCTCACATTGATGGCAAAATTCAAACGGGACCAGAAAATAATTATTTTCTCCCATTCACTTGCATTGACGATTTTTCAACCTAGAGGTCCAGCTGGGTTAGCGGAAGGGGCGGGACTTACCAGCTCTGGTAAGGAAAATGTTGGCGTTATTTTGTCACTTATTGGGAGCAGTATGCTAGCTGGAGCCGTTTACCTCCAGTTTACCTCCAGTCCTGCTAAGCTAGGCTAGCGGTCAGACAGAGTTACGGCACGCACGGAGATGAGAAGGGTATGTATGGACTTATCTAACTCTGGGGGATACGGGGAATAAGATAAAGTCCCAAAAAGTCGGCGTGTTCCTTTTAAAACTGCATTATCTTTGTGTAATGTTAAAATTGGTTTGATGATCTGAATCATTTAAGACAAACATGCAAAAAAAATAATAATAATAATTAGGAAGGGGGCAAATAATTATTCACAGCACTGTATATCAGTATCGAAGTATATCCATCACAGGATCTTAAATCATCTTGTCTAAATCACTAGCACGTCTACTAATACAGTAAAGAAATTTCCCTTCAGGAAATGCTGTTTAAAAAAACAATGAGTAAACATCACCGCATTGCTTCCAACGAATACCATCTGTATTTACATACAGAAACACACTTCAAATACAGAACATCAAGTTAATCTCCAGTCCTTCTTGACAGAAAAACTAACACAAAGGATGTGATGTACATCGGTTTCAAGAAGTGTGTGGACATGTGAATGTCGTTTGAAGAGTTGATTGTAAGAAATATAAGCACAGAATAAGTTTGTAGGTCTGAAACACCAGACGTGTGTTTGGGAAGGGAAGATAGTCAGTCAGTGTTGAATCTGGCTAGTAGATTATTTCCATAGTTCGTGATGAACACCTGGGTGAACATTAATCAATGCAAATGTATTTGCTTAAGCTTTTCAAAATACAGTTGCAGTTGTGAAAAATATGATACACCGGTGTTTAGCCAGATCCAGATGAGAAGTTTATCTATCATCTTTATATCTCTTTTAATTCCTTTTATAACTGTTTTAAGTTTCCTTGCTTTTATTTTGTGATTATTTTAATTATTTTCTGTGTAAAGCACTTTGAATTACTATAGTGCATCAAGTATCTAAATAAACTTGCGTTGCCTTTTAACACCAGAGATCAGGGGCCTCATTTCGCACAAAACGGGGCTGAAAACATGCGTACGCCAGTTCCTGCGCAAAAGGTGGGATTTATAAAGAAAAACTTGACGGGAAAATTTATGATACACCAGTGTTAATCTTTCATCTTTTTATTACTTTTATAACTCTTATATCTCTTATTACTCTTTATATCTCTTTCAATTCCTTTTATAACTCTTAAGTTTCCTTGCTTTTATTCTGTGTAAAGCACTTTGAACTACTATAGTGTATCAAGTGTATAAATAAACTTGCGTTGCCTTTAACACCAGAGATCAGGGCTGGAAAGTCCCTTCAGAAAGCCAAAGGTGACTTTATACATCCACAAAAAAAAAAAAAAAAAAAAATCTTTATTAGAATCTTAGTTTAGATTTTAGAAATCAGATTCTAACTATATTCTAATTCAAGACAGTTTTAAATTGGGTGTTTGAAACCAACTTAGTGAAAGTGCTTAGTAAGTAAAGCACTTGTGTAATCTTGAGATTCTGGTCACGATTTCCCATCGTTGCATACATAGTATCTATACACTGAAAAAATATATATAATCATTTTCACTCGTAAATTGCTTGTATAGGCTAAATTTCACAAACAATTACAAAGAAATGGCAAGTAACACATTGAATTAAACGTGAAATTTTTGAAGAGGAACATAATGAATAAATAGGCTAATTAGTCGAGTTGTCAGGCTTTTCCAAATTTAGTGTTGTGATTTAAAATCCTTAAATCATTCAATAAAAATCTAAATGACAACAACACTGTTCACAATGACATGTGAAGAATAATGATTGTTATTATAGTGTCATGGAAAATAGAAACATTAAATTCATTAATTTTTTTTTTTTAATTCAGTGTCTTAGACTTATTCTTCAAAAGCAAGTAATGATTAGATTTCAATTTTCATGAGAAAAATCCAATCGCACTTAAAGAAATATCCAGATATGACATTTCACATGTTAAAGGTGAAGCATTGAGTGTGCGCGCTCACCTGGACGAGTGTGTCTCGCGTGTGTAGTAGAACATCACACACACACTCTGAGAGATGACCAGGACCATCAGAAGCCTGAAGATCCACTGGAGAAACACCACTGCCATCAGAAGCACGAGTGCTGGACCCAGTGTGTGTGTGACTGAGATGGAGAGTTTAAAAATGACACACACATTTGATAAACAACACTGCTCTCATACTGTCAAATTAAATGGCTTCTATTATAAACCTTTAAAAACAAAAATCCTATATAAGCAAAGCATTAGACTCTGAATTAGATCAAGGATTCAGGCCACAACATGATGAAATCATCATCATTGTCAATGAACAGCCAAGATCACCTGATCTCATGACTTTTATAGCTACAACAATTGTGCATTAAAAACACACAATTATAGCAATCAGAGAAAATTTTATATTACCAAGTCATGGGTCAAGAGCACAACTAAAGCAAACGCTAACCACCATCATGGTGACTTTAAAATACAAAAATATTTATGATTATGATTTCATTACCCCCGAAAGTTAAATACAGTAAATCTGGTTAGTTTAAGTGAAGCTGGTAATAAGTGTACGGTCATGCATTTCACATTTATGTTTGGCAAAATTACATAAGCAGAGGTCAAAATCTTGACATCAAATTGACATTGATACTTTGACGTCAATATGACTTTCATTTTTGACCTATTTTTTGACGTCATTTTGACATCAAGGCGTTGCGTTGAGCAGTTAGTAATTTTCTCTGTTCCCATTGTTCTTTGGTTAACTTTACTAACAGAGAGAATTGCTGTCACTTTAATACCCGCCGCTGCTGACAGAAAATGTTGCGGTTTAAAGTGGACTCGTTTTCATGGTAGGCCTACACAGAATGTTTTTTTTTTTTTTGTAAGCTACACAGAATATTTAATTAAATATTAAAATTAAATATTTAGCCAAGTCTGAAGTTACCAAGCAGCAGTGTATTAACGTTAGCTCAGTTATCAACAGGTGTAGACAGATATGATTATCCTGACCTGAGCTAATTTACTGAACCAACTCACATCTCCTTTCTTTCTTTTCATCCATGATGACATTAAAGTCACGTAACGTTACCTGTTGTTGTTTCTGGCGTTTCATCGCTGTCTGTGCTGCAATCGCTAAGTTACTCGCTCATTAGAACATTCAGTGAGCTATTTTACACAGGCTCGGTCCTGCTCCTCCGTGTCAATGACGGCGTGCGGTTAAACATCATAACAAACGAATATGAGTGGGGGTGGGGAGGACAACAGGATTTTGTAAAGTGTCCCCATAGGAAATTACGCCCGTGGGTAGGACATCATCCCCAAGCTTCATGAACTACCGCTCCTTTCCCCCACAACGTTAACGTGACGTATAAATCTCAATCACACTGTGTTGCCAGGCCCCGCCCTGCTTCTGATAGGCTTGTAACGTTAGTAAGAGCTGCGTTCCTTTCATATGATTGGTAGGTGAAATCAATTGACTCGAAAATATTGAATATTGATTTTTTTTTCTTCCTCACGGCCGCACGCCGGAGATCCGGCACGGTGCCGGAATACTTTAAGCCCTGGCTTCCTCACTACATAAATGTGATAAAGTGATATCTTGCAGAGATGATGATGTGTCATGTTTGATAAAGCACAATCTACAAGTACATTTCATTCTCATCCTGTCTCTGTAAACAAACAGACGTTATTACATCTATTAGTCACTCAGGTCTTAATCTGATGTCCCTGACTGAGACAAACCTGCCCAAATTTAATCCTTTGCCATCTCTGTGTGACAACAGCTCCTTTGAAGCACATGCAATTACTCTCACCAGCACTATTAAAATCCATGTTGTAGTTGTGTGTCGACCGTGAGGTCAGCTGGGTAACTTCTTGGAGGAGTTTGATGTGTTTCTGTCATCATTCCCTGAGGATGGTAGTTCTGGGAGACTTCAACATCCAACTAGAAAAACTGCTGGTTTCCACACTTTGCTCACCTTGTTTGACCTCAAGCAAGTATTTACAGCACGGCAAAAATGTTTTTCTTACTATTTTTGTCTTGTTTCCAGTCCAAATATCAAACATTACTTAAATCAAGATGCATTTACTAAAGTAGTAAAATGACATAAGTTATTAAGTCTGGTTTTCCAGGGGAATTAATCAAAATGAAGTGAGTTGATGCTTAAAAAAGCAAAATGATCTGCCAATGGGGTCAGAAAAATAAAGTTGTTTCTGTTTGAATTAAGATAATTTTTCTGTATATATATATATATATATATATATATATATATATATATATATATATATATATATATATATATATGTATATGTATATATATACACACAGTATATACTCACACATACACACACACATACATTTGATTATTTACTACATTTTCTGTGCCATTTTAGGTAGACCAAGCTGGAAATAAAATAAATACATTTAAAAAAATTAAAATAAATTATTTATTTTTTGATTCAACCATGTTTGTCTTCTACTGAGGAGTTTAATCGCTGTAGGAAAGACAGCTGATTTCTTTAAAATAGCTGTTCCACGTCATGCTACTAAGGAGGACATTAAGCGCCCTATTTTAACGATCTAAGCTCATGGTCTAAAGCGCAGGGCGCAGGTTCACTAATAATCTTTTACATTGTATCCTTTTAATTTTAATATTTGGCATGTTTGTGTGCTGCTGTGTCCCTGTGTGTGTAATAAACAGAGTGTATGCGCGTTGCGGACCCGCCTATAGGTGCACATTACTAACGCGCTCTTTAAATAACAAAAATAAAAATAAAATATTGCGCCATTGACTTTAGACCAGGTTTCAGTTGGTCAATGGCGCACAAATGGGTGTAAATGCATTTGCTATTTAAACAACGTGGCGCAGGACGTGAAAATGATAACTGCGTCGGACTGAAACTAGTAAAAAACACTTGCGTCGCGCTTGCCGCTGCATTGCGCCGGGTGTAAGATAGGGCCCTAAGACTGCATTGCATTCTGTTAAACATTGAACAAATGTTATCTAATCTTCCAGATCAGATGTCTAGAGACTGTATAAAGGAGTCACTTGCGCTTCAGCCTGGTTGGTGCTCACGGAACAGGACACAAAAATCAGCAAGAGAGACCCAAGGACCAACTAGGACCAAGGAATGGACCGGAGCACTCAATGTTTTAAATAATTTATTTAATGGTACAAAACGACTAACGTTTCGACGCCCATGCGTCTTCTTCAGAGTCAAAGAAACAATGGCAACAATGCACAGATTTAAAAGAATCAAAGCTCCACACATTGGCCACTGGCCTAAATGGGTGTGGTACATCAATTACCCAATCTTATGAAAGCACTCAAGTAGAAACAACCCCCCCCCAAAAAAAAAAAAAAAAAAGGAATTAATAATAAATAAATATCTACAGGAAAAAAAAAAAAATACAATGAAGTCATGTACAAATAAACATACAATTACAACCTCAAAATGCGAACTATAGAAAACATGAAAGTCCCAGTTCCTCATTTAGACCATTAGGTTCAACTGTGTTGAGAGTAAAAATCCAAAAGGCCTCTCTTTGCAGTAAGGACTTAGCTATATCACCTCCTCGTTGGGAGGGTACAATTCTTTCAATACCCCAATATTTCAAGGACGCATTGGAGCCATGATTAGCTTTTACATAGTGTCTCGCAATTGCATACTCCATATTCCGATTCCGAATTGCTGCTTTGTGTTCTGCAATGCGTAGTTTAAGGGATCGTTTAGTCTGGCCTATATACACCAAACCGCATGGACATTTCAGCATATAAATCACGTGAGTGGTGTTACAGTTAATAAAAGAGTTGATCGTGTATTTTTTGCCTGACTGAGGATGGAAGAATTGTTTTGTATCATTTGAATTAGAGCAATGGGTACAGTGCCCACATCTGTAAAAGCCCAAAGGAGGAGCCGGCAACCACATAGGTTTTGGTAGAGGATTCATGGTCGTATGAACCAACCTGTCTCTCAGTGAGCGAGGGCGCTTAAAAGTAATACGCGGCGGTTCCGCACAAATATCTTTAAGAGATGGATCGCTCTGCAGGATGTACCAGTGTTTCTTAATAACATGCTTTATTTCTCCACCGATATGAGAGAAATCTGTGGAGAAACAAAGTCTTTGTTTTGAGGCGCGTTTGGTTTTAGTCAAAAGATCTGAACGTTGCGTCATTCTAGCTCGTTCATAGGCTGCGGAGATATCGCTTTCAGTAAGAGAAATAAAGCATGTTATTAAGAAACACTGGTACATCCTGCAGAGCGATCCATCTCTTAAAGATATTTGTGCGGAACCGCCGCGTATTACTTTTAAGCGCCCTCGCTCACTGAGAGACAGGTTGGTTCATACGACCATGAATCCTCTACCAAAACCTATGTGGTTGCCGGCTCCTCCTTTGGGCTTTTACAGATGTGGGCACTGTACCCATTGCTCTAATTCAAATGATACAAAACAATTCTTCCATCCTCAGTCAGGCAAAAAATACACGATCAACTCTTTTATTAACTGTAACACCACTCACGTGATTTATATGCTGAAATGTCCATGCGGTTTGGTGTATATAGGCCAGACTAAACGATCCCTTAAACTACGCATTGCAGAACACAAAGCAGCAATTCGGAATCGGAATATGGAGTATGCAATTGCGAGACACTATGTAAAAGCTAATCATGGCTCCAATGCGTCCTTGAAATATTGGGGTATTGAAAGAATTGTACCCTCCCAACGAGGAGGTGATATAGCTAAGTCCTTACTGCAAAGAGAGGCCTTTTGGATTTTTACTCTCAACACAGTTGAACCTAATGGTCTAAATGAGGAACTGGGACTTTCATGTTTTCTATAGTTCGCATTTTGAGGTTGTAATTGTATGTTTATTTGTACATGACTTCATTGTATTTTTTTTTTTTTTTCCTGTAGATATTTATTTATTATTAATTCCTTTTTTTTTTTTTTTTTTGGGGGGGGGTTGTTTCTACTTGAGTGCTTTCATAAGATTGGGTAATTGATGTACCACACCCATTTAGGCCAGTGGCCAATGTGTGGAGCTTTGATTCTTTTAAATCTGTGCATTGTTGCCATTGTTTCTTTGACTCTGAAGAAGACGCATGGGCGTCGAAACGTTAGTCGTTTTGTACCATTAAATAAATTATTTAAAACGTTGAGTGCTCCGGTCCATTCCTTGGTCCTAGTTGGTCCTTGGGTCTCTCTTGCTGTCTAGAGACTGTATGTTGATCATAGATCTTCCTTATTTGCAGAGACTGTGATGCACGATATTGAAATTGAGGGATAAGCTTCCATATGTCAACATTCTTAAAATTGCAAATCCAGTTAAACGGGAGATTATGAAAGAGGAGGTAAAGCATCTGTAGATCCCGTGCATCCTTGTGCCTAATCCTGACGGTACAGTACAGTAGGTTTTTCTCAATTTTTCTTAATTCTGCAAAACTCTACACAAAAAGTCCTCATTTTACACAGGTTTAACAATGTTCTCATTCAGATCATTCACATAATATAATTAACTCAAGTGTCACACTTTGTACACAAAGAGCACACATGTAGGGCATGTGTAAACACAGTATAATTACAGCACACAACAGAAGAACATCAGATGGGATAACTTTCATTGTTCTGTGTACAGTAATAGCACATGTGTACTCTTCTCAAACTCATAAATTTGTCAAATAACAACCAGTGTCTGATGAGATGGTCATTAATTTTGCAGGAATTTAAATTGGAAATACAACACAAGAAAGGAAATAATAATATTATTGCTGATGCTCTTTCCAGGTCTGTTGGTATGTGGTGGTTTTTCATTGAATTTTGCTGATATATTGTTTTTTTAGTGGTTCAAGTGCATAACATTAAAACTCTATTGTAATTGTTGAATTTTCCAAGGATTCTGCCCTAAAACTGATCAGACAGACCAAACCGTAAGTCGTAGTGTCAAGACTGACTTTAAGGACATTCACGTATCTTGAAGAACGCGACCGGCAGAGTCCAATGAATTTTGAGCAGCTATCAGACAAGAAACTTGGTGGGCACGTTTGACTCATGGCCGCAGAGGTCTGTAAGAATTTGGAAAAAAAATTGGCCACTTGTTGGCGCCAACAAGTTTTATGCATCTGTAATCACATGATGTTTCACACATCCCCACAATATTCAGATCATTTGATAGATCTCCTCATACTGAACAACTTTGCCTTGAGAACCACTGTTGTCAATCAAATCGTTCATTAAATATTCACGATTATGTAAAAAAAAAAAAAAACTTTTGCAAGCTAGTCCTAGGTCTGTCGCTCAACCTCAATAAAACAAAAACCAGTGCAGTACAATTCTCTGGACTCTCTAGTTCAATAATTAACAAACAAATATTTAAAATGTCACGAAATTAAGTGAGCACATGCGACATATGATTCTAAACGAGCATGCCAACTTTTATGGAGATTGGACCATAGCTGGCACTATAACTGTTAAAAAGCTTTAAAACCCAAATATTTCCCATGGTAATTTGCCTGTATTGGCTGTAAATGGTCTTTTCCATCTATGATCTAAGTGGTTACATGCTTGCTAAATAAAACAATCCCCTTTCACGCATTGGCTTAAAGGCCTTTAGTGCTTGAACCCCGATATTTGCTGCTTGCAGCTATATTTCTTTTTGTTTCTTTTTACTAACACTGAAGTTGGTTTCTCATTGGTGGGGGTATTATGTCCTTGGACGTATATGGTACTAAACTGTGGTTTGTGGACATCTTTTTTTGTGGATTTCTTCTGTTATTGTTGCTAGTGTTGTTAGTAATCCGCCGATATTAAAAGGTGGGGAGAAATGTTACTATCTTGTAGGAGGTTTTTTTCCCTTTCTATTATTATTACTGTGTCGGTATTAAAAGGTAATCTGTAAATAGAGTAATGCCACTATCTTGTAGGAGATGGGCGCCCATATTTTGAAAAATATATTTTCTCCTGGTTTGAAATAGATATGGAGTTAGGGAGGTGAAATATATATTTTTTTTACTTTTACTTTGTTAGGTTATGGTAGCGTTTAAATAAAGAGCTAGTTTCCGTTTTCGCTTGTTATTTTGGCATATACCCATTTCCGAAGCTCATGTAGTGGCATGTAAAAAGACATTCTTCATTTATGTTACTCCACGGTGTTCCTAGACTGGGACATAACAATTGAATTGAAAACATACAATTCCAAGATAAAAGAGTGATTTTGTAATTTTTGTAAGTCATAATAGTGTAAATGAGCTCAGATCAACCCACTTTTGTTTCCAATATTTATTTTCAAAATAATTTAAAGCGGTTTGTACAAAGCTTGAGTACAAAAGCTATCTCAGAAAGTTTTGCTCTTTAAAAAAAATTTCTGCCTTGAATATTCTATAAAAATCAAGTAAAAATACTCTTTTCATCAAGCTTTTAAATCAAGCTTTAAAGTTCACTTAAAACAATAATCTTTTGAAGGAGTGAATCTCTGACCTCACGTGTGCCAGAGATCGTTTGTAACAATCTGCTCGAATGTAACATTCGATTTATAATTTACAGAAAAAGCACAAACAAACACACACACAGACAAAAGTTCACATGATTTTCAAGGGTCAACGAATGAGACCATGATGTATCGAGTCCCTTGTGTGGTGGGAAGCCCCTCGTGGTAGTGCGTCAACCGGCCCGGGTGCATAAACGACCAGCCCTTCCTGGGAGACTCCACCTTACAGTCGTAACGCAGAAACCGGCAACCTCCACCCTGACACACACAAATACACACACCTAAAGTCCCGCTGTCCAGTGCATCAGGCCTATTATCTTCTAACTAATGTCTGAATGAAAATGTAAGAAAGGTTTGATTGACACAAAATTAGTGTTGTTTTTGGCGGCCTGTTTTAATTTTAGTTTTAGTCTAGTCTTTGTGTCAGGCTGTCATTTTAGTTTTTATTAGTTTTAGTCACGTTCATACTCTTTTTAGTCTAGTCAAGTTTTAGTCGACGAAAACTGATGACATTTTAGTCTAGTTTTAGTCAATGAAAATTGTATTTTAGTCTCTTTTTAGTAATGTGATTCTATTTAACCCAGTCAATATAGAATTTCAAGGTTATCTTTTTATAGGCTAGTAGCCTATATTATATTTCCACACAAAGACGCGTGATATAGCCTACCACTCTGCACTTTGAGAGGGATGTGGCATGTGGGACACGAGCAGGAAGAGACCATCGATCTCTTTATGATATCTTCGTGTTTTCTACTTTATGTAAATTGGTCTGAAGAGCGAATTTTATCCTCCACAAGGGCGAAATATTTAGGCTATGTTTGAGATTGCGCTGCCAGAGAAAGTGAAACTAAAAAAATCACCCGCGCGTGTGAAACGCGCTTTACAACCAAACTTGACGCGCCCTATGTCTAATATAACAAGCACAAACTGTTAAAAACACTCTCATTCGTCGTGACGTTATAACATTTCGTCTCGTCTCGTTTTGGTCAACGAAAATTAAGAGACATTTTAGCATAGTTTTTATTTTGTAAGCCACATTTAGTCTCGTTTTTATTCGTCAACGATATTGCATTATACATGTATTTTAGTCATCGTCACATGACCATGCATTTACGTCTAGTCTCGTCTCGTTTTCGTCAGGTGATAACGGTTCGTTGACGACAATATTTCGTCATCATTTTCGTTGACGAAAGCAACACTACACAAGATGCGCAATAAAAGCCATGTTTTCCATGTTAATCAGAGTATTTATCCTGACGAGCTGTGACAGCGATACGTGCCGATTCTATTTTAGAAATGGCTTATATTTCTGCGAGGTAGCGGCTGGAACAACAACATACAAAGTATGACAATGATAAACTGAGTGTAGTGTGCTTGCAGAGACTCCGCCCACACTCTCTTCTGATTGGCTGTGATTTTGGACTGATTTAGTTTTGAGTGCAATGCGTTTGCAGAGAGACTCCGCCCACACTCTCTTCTGATTGGCTGTGATTTTGGACTGATTTGATTTTGAGTGCAGTGCGCTTGCAGAGAGACTCCGCCCACACACTCTTCTGATTGGCTGTGATTTTGGATTGATTTGGATACGAGTGCAGTGTGTTTGCAGAGAGACTCCGCCCACACACTCTTCTGATTGGCTATGATTTTGAACTGATTTGGTTGTGAGTGCAGTGCGCTTGCAGGGAGACTCCGCCCATACGCTCTTCTGATTGGCTGTGATTTTGGATTAATGTGGTTGTGAGTGCAGTGTGCTTGCAGAGAGACTCCGCCCACACGCTCTTCTGATTGGCTGTGATTTTGGATTGATTTAGTTTTGAGTGCAGTGCGTTTGCAGAGAGACTCCGCCCACACTCTCTTCTGATTGGCTGTGATTTTGGACTGATTTGATTTTGAGTGCAGTGCGCTTGCAGAGAGACTCCGCCCACACACTCTTCTGATTGGCTGTGATTTTGGATTGATTTGGATACGAGTGCAGTGTGTTTGCAGAGAGACTCCGCCCACACACTCTTCTGATTGGCTATGATTTTGAACTGATTTGGTTGTGAGTGCAGTGCGCTTGCAGGGAGACTCCGCCCATACGCTCTTCTGATTGGCTGTGATTTTGGATTAATGTGGTTGTGAGTGCAGTGTGCTTGCAGAGAGACTCCGCCCACACGCTCTTCTGATTGGCTGTGATTTTGGACTGATTTAGTTTTGAGTGCAGTGCGTTTGCAGAGAGACTCCGCCCACACTCTCTTCTGATTGGCTGTGATTTTGGACTGATTTGATTTTGAGTGCAGTGCGCTTGCAGAGAGACTCCGCCCACACACTCTTCTGATTGGCTGTGATTTTGGATTGATTTGGATACGAGTGCAGTGTGTTTGCAGAGAGACTCCGCCCACACACTCTTCTGATTGGCTATGATTTTGAACTGATTTGGTTGTGAGTGCAGTGTGCTTGCAAAGAGACTCCGCCCACACACTCTTCTGATTGGCTGTGATTTTGGATTGATTTGGATACGAGTGCAGTGTGTTTGCAGGGAGACTCCGCCCATACGCTCTTCTGATTGGCTGTGATTTTGGATTAATGTGGTTGTGAGTGCAGTGTGCTTGCAAAGAGACTCCGCCCACACACTCTTCTGATTGGCTGTGATTTTGGATTGATTTGGTTGTAAGTGCAGTGCGCTTGCAGAGAGACTCCGCCCACACGCTCTTCTGATTGGCTGACACTATGGATTGATTTTGTTGCATCTCGTCATATTGCGTCTGGTGTGGACCAAGGTTATTTTAGTTTTGCATTTTTTAATTAGTTTTTATTTTAATATCAATCTCCTAGAATTTCAGTTTAGTTCATGAATGGTTTTGTTAGTTTTAGTTTAGTTTTTATTTTGTGAACACATTTCTATATAGTTTTTATATATTTAGTTTCAGTTTTAGTAATTATAGTTTAGCAGAGTTAACAGAACACTTCCAGTTGAAGACATTTAATTTCAGCAAAGTTTAATAGGGACTTTAAGCAACAGCCTCTGGTGGAACAGCAATGGCATTCTGTCGTTCTATTGCGCATGTGTGACATTAACTGCTACTTAGCGACGTTCTACTGTGACCGTCTACTACGGGAGAACAGCTGATTTGCCATTGTTGTTACTACATGACATTAAGAGTTAATGTTATGTTTTAGGTTATGTGGCATTGTAATCGTTTCTGTGTATCATTAAATGCCAAAATCAACTATCTAGGTCCGGGTCACGGGGGCAGCAGTCTAAGCAGAGATGCCCAGACTTCCCTCTCCCCAGACACTTCTTCCAGCTCTTCCGGGGGGACACCGAGGCGTTCCCAGGCCAGCAGGGAGACATAATCCCTCCAGCGTGTCCTAGGTCTTCCCTGGGGTCTCCTCCCGGTGGGACATGCCCGGAACACCTTCCCGGGAAGGCGTCCAGGAGGCATCCGGAACAGATGCCCGAACCACCTCAGCTGGCCCCTCTCGATGTGGAGGAGCAGTTGCTCTACTCTGAGCTCCTCCCAAGTGCCTGAGCTCCTCACCCTATCTCTAAGGGATCGCCCAGCCACTCTGTGGAGAAAGCTCATTTCGGCCGCCTGTATCAGGGATCTTGACCCACAGCTCATGACCATAGGAGAGAGTAGGAACGTAGATTGACCAGTAAATCGAGAGATTCACCTTGAAGCTCAGCTCCTTCTTCACCACGACAGACCGGTACATCGACCACATTACTGCAGAAGCTGCACCGATCCGTCTGTCAATCTCCTGTTCCGTCCTTCCCTCACTCATGAACAAGACTCCAAGATACTTGAACTCCTCCACTTGAAGCAGGAACTCTCCACCAACCTGAAGTGGGCAAGCCACCCTTTTCCGACTGAGAACAATGGCCTCGGATTTGGAGGTGCTGATTCTCATCCCAGCTGCTTCACACTCGGCTGCAAACCGTCCCAGCGCATGCTGAAGGTCCTGGTCTGATGGGGCCAACACGACAACATCATCCGCAAAGAGCAGAGATGAGATCATGTGGTCCCCAAACCGGACACCCTCCGGCCCCTGGCTGCGCCTAGAAATTCTGTCTATAAAAATTATGAACAGAACCGGTGACAAAGGGTAGCCCTGCTGGAGTCCAACATGGACCGGGAACAAGTCTGACTTACTGCCGGCAATGCGAACCAAGCTCCTGCTCCGGTCGTACAGGGACCGGACAGCCCTTAGCAAAGGGCCCCGGACCGCGTACTCCCAGAGCACCCTCCACAGGACGCCGCAAGGGACAGTCAAATGCCTTCTCTAAATCCACAAAGCACATGTGGACTGGTTAGACAAACTCCTATGAGCCCTCCAGCACCCTGGAGAGGGTATAGAGCTGGTCCAGTGTTCCACAACCGGGACGAAACCCGCACTGTTCCTCCTGAATCCAGGGTTCTGCTATCGGTCATATTCTCCTCTCCAGTACCCTGGCATAGACTTTCCTGGGGAGGCTGAGAAGTGTGATCCCCCTGTAGTTGGAACACACCCTCTGATCCCCTTTCTTAAAAAGAGGGACCACCACCCCGGTCTGCCAGCCCAAAGATATTGTCCCCAACCACCACGCGATGCTGCAGAGGCGTATCAGCCAAGACAGCCCCACAACATCCAGAGACTTGAGGTACTCAGTGCGGATCTCATCCACCCCCGGTGCCTTGCCACCGAGGAGCTTCTTGACTACCTTGTTGACTTCAGCTTGGGTGATGGACGAGTCCACCTCTGAGCCCTCAGCCTCTGCTTCCTCAATGCAAGACGCGTCGGTGGGATTGAAGAGATCCTTGAAGTATTCCTTCCACCGTCCGACAACATCCCTAGTTGAGGTCAACAGCTGCCCACTTCCACTGTAAACAGTGTTGGTAGGGCACTGCTTCCCCCTCCTGAGGTGTCAGACGGTTTGCCAGAATCTCTTTGAGGCCAACCGGTAGTCCTTCTCCATGGCCTCACCGAACTCCTCCCAGGTCCGATTTTTTGCCTTCACAACCAGCTGGGCTGCAGTCCGCTAGACCTGCCGGTACCCGTCAGCTGCCTCAGGAGTCCCACAAGCCAGCCAAGCCCGATAGGACTCCTTCAGCTTGACGGCATCCTTTACTTCCTGTAAGTAACCACCAGGTTCTGGGATTGCCGCCTCGACAGGCACCGGAGACCTTATGGCCACAGCTACGAGCGGCCATGTCGACACTGGAGGTGGAGAACATGGTCCATTTAGAATCAATATCTCCACACTCCCTCGGGATCTGGTCGAAGCTCCGCCGGAGGTGGGAGTTGAAGTTCTCTCTGACAGGGGACTCGGACAAATGTTCCCAGCAGACCCTCACAGTACGTTTGGGTTTGCCGAGTCTGTTCAGCTTCCTCCCCTGCCATCAGATCCAACACACCACCAGGTGGTGATCAGTTGACAGCCCCGCCCCTCTCTTCACCCGAGTGTCCAAGACATACGGCCGGAGGTCGGATGAAACAACCACAAAGTCGATCATCGACCTCCTGCCTAGGGTGTCCTGGTGCCACGTGCACTGATGGACAACATTATGCTTGAACATGGTGTTCGTTGTGGACAAGCTGTAACTCAGATCAGGGGGGCCGTTCCTCCCAATCAGGGCCCTCCAGGCGTTACTGTCGCTGCCCACATGGGCGCTGAAGTCCCCCAGTAGAACGACGGAGTCCCCAGTCGGAGCACTTTCCAGCATCCCTCCCAGAGACCCCAAGAGGGCCAGGTACTCTGCACTGCCGTTCGGCCCGTAGGCGCACACGACAGTGAGAGACCGATCCCCGACCCGAAGGCGCAGAGAAACGACCCTCTCGTTCACCGGGTTGAACTCCAACACATGGCTCCAACACATGACTCAAACCCACACCAGCCCGCCGCCTCTCACCATGGGCAACTCCAGAGTGGTAAAGAGTCAATCCTCTCTCAAGGGAGAGCCCAAGCCGCTTATCCGTGTGTGGAGGTGATCCCGACTATCTCTAGTCGGTACCTCTCAACCGCACGCACCATCTCAGGCTCCTTCCCCGCCAGCGAGGTGATGTTCCACGTCCCTAAAGCTAGTTTCCGTGTCCAGGGATCGGGTTGTCAAGGCCCCCGCCTTCGACTGCCGCCCGATCCACTTTGCACCGGCCCTTTGCGGTCCCTCCTGCCAGTGGTGAGCCCAAGGGAGGGTGGCACCACGTCGCTCCTTCGGGCTGAGTCCGGCCAGGCCCCATGGAGGGAGGCCTGGCCACCAGGCGCTCACATACGAGCCCCAACCCCGGGCCTGGATCCAGGGTGGGGCCCCGGCTGCGCCATGCCGGGCGACGTCACGGTCCTTGTTTTAAATTTCTTCATAAAGGGTTAATGAACCGCTCTTAGTCTGACCCATCACCTAGGACCTGTTTGCCTTGGGAGACCCTACCAGGGGCATATAGCCCCAGACAACATAGCTCCTAGGATCCTTCGGGTACACAAACCCCTCCACCACGGTAAGGTGGCAGTTCAAGGAGGGGGGTTAACTTTTGTGCAAATAATAAAAATGAAAAAATTGTTTAGGATTGAACAAAGAACCAAACTAAATGCAACTTAAATGTATAAAAGTACATACTCATTCATATTAAAGATGAAATCTTGTTAAACGTGGTGTATAAGAAAAAAATATGCATATGATTATTATGATTATTCTTTTATGGTTAATTCTATCATTAATCCTTTCAAATATTATTCTTGTATTGATCCATTTATGCTTTTTGTCTATTGTATATTTTAATATCATATACTCATAGTTATACTTATATTTATGTGTTCCATTCAGACATTTAGTTTACTTCTCTGAAAATATGTCTATTTGTGGGCTAGACACGCATTTACATTGAAAAATAAAGTAACGCAGTCCAATAGGAAAAACGCGATTTTCCGGTACAGGATCTAATTAATCACGAAAACGATTTTTTTTTTTTGCTAATTAGTATTTTTTTATTTCAGTTAGTTTTCAGTAACTTGTTAGTTTTGTTTTGTTTTTATTTTTCTATTTATGTTGAAATTTCCATTTTATTTCAGTTTATGAAAGTGTTTTTTGACCAACAGTCTTTTAGTTTTAGTCTTTAGTCGTTTCAGTTTACAAAAATAACCTTGGTGTGGACATACAAACTGCTTGTCGCTGGAATCTTATCGCATTGCGTCTGGTTAGGACACGGTGTGAGGGTTTATGGGTCGATACACTCCACAAAACACAACAGAAGTCAATGGAAAGTCCTGTTTACCTCATAATCGGTGCCTTTGCTGTTGAGTGCGATGTTAATGGTGAACGTGGAGGAATCGTGATGCGGACGGAGCGACGGCTGCTCATCAGGACGATAACGAACCACGAAATTCATCACAGCCTGAGCCTGAAACACAAAAGTTTGTGCTGCTGTTGAGTATTGAGTATATCTGCTTCAAAATTATTCAAATAGGGTGATTTTATTTTATTTTTCTGAATCAGAGGAAGCAACAGTCGTTGAATTAAAGAATCATCAAAATATTTAAATAAAAAATAAACAGTAAAAATCAAGTTAAGATAATTGTTTCCAATCAAATATAGGCCTATCGCTTTATATTTACACTGCCTTATTTACCTACAGATATATTACCAAATCATTTTAATACATATTTGAGCGATGATGCAAACAAACAATCACAATTTTTATTAAATTCATTGTTCAATTCAATATTTGATCTGATTCAATTTAGTTCATTCATTGAAACAAACAGTGAATCAAACTCCAAAATGAATCAAACTGATGCAATGTAAATGACCAAATAAAAAGCCTATTAAAAAGTAAAGGTAACACTTTATTTTACAGTGTCTTTGTTATACACATTTACTACAGAAAAACAATATATTTTGCATAATTACATGCAACTAACCCTAAACCACACCCTACCCCTATCGTAAGTAAAATGTTGTCAATCAAAAAGTGCAACCAAAAATAACTTACAATGTAAAATATGAATATGGGCAGCAAATGAATGGCTCAGGCCAGGTGTTAATGGACGTGTGTGTGTGTGTGTGTGTGTGTGTGTGTGTGTGTGTGTGTGTGTGTGTGTGTGTGTGTGTGTGTGTGTGTGTGTGTGTGTCTCACCTTCGGATAGTACCCTGGGTAGAGTTTTTCTGTCACAGGAACGATGTAGTCTTTGAGGAACTTCAGCCACTCTTTCTCATACTGGATCTGATTCATGTGAATATCAACTGTAGGAACGTTCTCATAACCTCCAGCTAACCGCTCGTCCTGAGAGAGAAACACACACACATGAGCTGCTGGGTCACACACACACACACACACACACACACACACACACACACACACACACACACACACACACACACACACACACACACTAGCACTCAGTCACTCAGACTCTCACACTATCTCACACACACACACACACACACACACACACACACACACACACACACACACTCACTCACACAACGCACACACACACACACTCCGTCACTCACACACTCCGTCACTCACACACTCCGTCACTCACACACACACACTCCGTCTCACACACACACTCTCAGTCACTCACACTCACTCACTCACACTCACTCACTCACTCACTCACTCACTCACTCACTCACTCACTCACTCACTCACTCACTCACTCACTCACTCACTCACTCACTCACTCACTCACTCACTCACTCACACACACACACACACACACACACACACACACACACACACACACACACACACACACACACACACACACACACACACACACACACACACACTCTCTCAGTCACTCACACTATCACACACATACACTCTTAGGTCACTCGCTCACACACACTCTCAGTCACTCACTCACACACACACACACTCTCACACTCTCAGTCACTCACTCACACACACACACACACACACACACACTCTCTCTCTGTCACTCACACTATCACACACACACACACACACACACACACACTCTCTCAGTCACTCAAACACACAAACATTCTCTCAGTCACTCACACACAGACACTCTGTCACTCACACACACACACACTGACCGTGTGTCTTCCTCCAGACCATCCGCCGAAATCCTCCATGGTCTCCACGAGCTCGTCACACATTCTGTCAGAGAACGCTGGGAACCAGTACACGTCTGGACAGGGCTGAACACACACTCATTGTGATTAATTCTCTTACATGCGCTCATTAGTGGCGACACTGACCAAACCAATGATTCACCGTTGAAAAAGAAACAGAAGAGACAAAAACAACAACAAACTACTGGAGATGCAGTTTCACCTGCTCCACAACATCCTCATCGTCTTCAAAAATCCTGGAGTAATTCTCATGGATATATTTCTCTCTCCAGTCCTGAGAACACACACACACACACACACACACAGGGTTAGTTTGCACTCAAGGGTTTGTCTGCTCACGTGTGTTTAGGGTTGGGTATCATTTGAATTTTAACAATTCTGATTTCGATTCCAATAAGGTAAAAAATGGTTTGAATGGTTTAACGTTATATTAATAGGAATCAATAAGAGGAATCGAAATTAAAATTTTATAGCAAGTATCCGATTCCAGACCTCAATTTTTCAATTCCAGAAATGGAACTGATTTTCAATGCCCAACTCTACGTGTGTTTGATGTCCGAATCTCTCACCACTGGGTTGTCGAATATCTGCCACATGTCTGGATGAAGACGACTAATGTTGTAATTAGCGGAGGAGACCAGACGCCCGAACTCATCCCTGTTGGACACGAACATGAAGATGCCCTGCAGGAGGAAACACACAAACACGTGATTTCATCTATTAAATCAACTATTTTAATACCGTTGTTTTATTTCAAGTAAAAAACTAGTTAAAAATTACACACTGCAAAAAATGCTTTTCTTAATAGTATTTTTGTCTTGTTTCCAATGCAAATATCTAAAAACTCTTAAATTAAGATGCATTTACTAGACAAGTAAAAAGACATAAGATCGTGTTTTCTGGGGGAATTATTTAAAATGAAGTGAGTTGATGCTTAAAAAAAGCAAAATGATCTGCCAATGGGGTCAGAAAAATAATCTTAATTCAAACACTAACAACATTATTTTTCTCCCCATTGGCAGATCTTTTTGCTTTTTTTTTTTAAGCATCAACTCACTTAATTTTGATGGCGAGTCAGCATCGTCGACTTATTCTCTGCAGCCGAAAACACAATAAATTACCAATAAATTATTAAAATGTTTAGACAGTCTCCTAATTTTTCCACGACACATTCATAATCATTACGTTTGCCGTTGCGCTGTGGCTTTATGCGTGCGTTTGAGCGCTGATTAGGCCATGCATTTTATATAGGAAATTAAAGGCGCATTATTATGATTTTTGGCTTATTAATATTTTAGCGCGATTAGTCGACTAATGGCTTAAATGATGGACTACTAGTCGCCTAGAAATGTTTCTGCCTGGATTCCCTCTGCATGATCACCTGCTCACGGACGCTCTTGCAGAAGATCATGTCCGGGTCCATTCCCTCCTGCTGATAGAGAGAGACCGCAGCCAGACGCGTGCGCAGAGTCTCTCCGCGGATCAGATACACCTGAGTGATGTAGGGGACGTTCCACAGACCACTGAAACACAGCAGGACATCAGGACACACCACTAATGAAGAACTTTGGCAGCTATTGAACTGAATAGAGTCAAATTGAACTGAATTGCATTAGTTTTTATAACTGATTAATTTTGCAACATATACACTGTTATTGAACTGAACTGAATCAACACTGAACTAAATTGAATTCAGTTTATAATTGATGAAATTTGCATCATTCATTCTGTTATTGAACTGAATCAACATTGAACTGAATTGAATTCGGTTCATAATTGATGGATTTTGCAGTACTGACACTTATTGAACTGGATTCAAATCAAATCAAATGTGCTTCATAATTGAAATGTGCATCATTCATTCTGTTATTAAACAATTGAATCAACATTGAACTGAATTGAATTTGGTTCATAATTAAATTTTGCAGCACTGACACCGTTATTGAACTGAACTGATCTGAATAATGACACAGTCTTCTGTAGAGCTGCTTTACAGCTGAAACTGAGTTTGTTTCATGATGGATGAACTGCAGAACTGACACTGTTAGTTAACTGAACTGGATCAAATAAAAATAAATTTGGTCATAACTGACGCATTCTGCAACACTGAACTGAATTGAATCACCATTGAAATGAATTGAATTTGTTTCTTAATCGATGAACTTTGCAATATTGGCAATGTTATTGAACTAATCAAATCAAATAAAATTTGTTTCATAACTGATGAAATTTGCATAGTTCATTCTGTCATTGAACTGAATTGAATTTGGTTCCTAATTTATTCATTTTGCAGTACTGACACTGTTATTAAACTGAATTCAAAGCAAATCTGGTGAAGCAGAAAAAGAAAAAAGAAAAAAAATCTTTTGCTTATGTTTTATCATTAATCATTTCTATCATTTGAAATGTATGTTTAATGTTTTTTCTATTATTAATATTTATGCCTCAAATGTAGCTGACTGAGTTATGGTTAACCTTTGTACTTGCTGTTAAGATGAGGGCAAAAGTCGATAAGTTATAGACAGACCACAAATGCTCGAATGTCTCAGAATAAAGTGGTAAACGAATGTTATCTTAGCTAAACATCTTGCAGCGTACGGGCTAACACCTCAGAGTGTGAAAACAAGAAAACTATGTTTGTGTCTTGTGTGTCAGATTCGATGCGATACACAACGAAAAGAGGAACTTAACTCTGTTCCGATAAGCAACTGTATAATAGCGAGATCAATTTCTGTACAGGTCAGTCTTAGAAATATTAGAAGTGAAACTGTTCATTTTCGTTTCTTTATTAAACTTTTAACTTTTAATTAATTTTACTCTTCATTTCATTTGATTGTCTGCTGTTGAGAAATAAAAATTGACTTAATCATCTGACTGGATCTCCTCTCTCTCAAATCAAATTTGTTTTATAATTGATGAAATTTGCATCATTCATTATGTTATTAAACAGAATCAAAATTGAACTGAATTGAATCCGGTTCATAATTGATTAATTTGGCATCATTTATTCTGTTATTGAACTGAATCAAAATTGAACTGAATTGAATCCAGTTCATAATTGATTAATTTTGCAGGACTGACACTGTTATTGAACTGAATTCAAATCAAATCAAATTTGTTTTATAATTGATGAAATTTGCATCATTCATTCTGTTATTAAACTGAATTGAATCAACATTGAACTGAATTGAATTCGGTTCATAATTGATAAATTTGCATCATTCATTCTGTTATTAAACTGAATTGAATCAACATTGAAATGAATTGAATTCGGTTCATAATTGATTAAATTTGCATCATTCATTCTGTTATTAATCTGAATTGAATCAATATTGAATTGAATTGAATTCGGTTCATAATTGATGAAATTTGCATCATTCATTCTGTTATTAATCTGAATTGAATCAACATTGAACTGAATCGAATTTGTTTAATAATTGATGAAATTTGCATCATTCATTCTGTTATTAATCTGAATTGAATCAACATTGAACTGAATCGAATTTGGTTCATAATTGATGTGATTTGCATCATTCATTCTGTTATTAATCTGAATTGAATCAACATTGAACTGAATTGAATTTGGTTCATAATTGATGTGATTTGCATCATTCATTCTGTTATTGAACTAAAATTGTATCAAATTTTATCTAAATTGAATTTATTTCACAATTGAAGAACTTTGCAACATTGACACTGTTATTGAACTAAATTGAACCAAACTGAACTGAATTTAATTTGTTTCATAATTGATTAATTGTGCAACACCGACAATTCTTGATCTGAATAATGACACTATTGCCTTCTGTAGAGCTGCTTTACATCTGAAATAGTTTCACAATTGATGAATTTTACAACATTAATACTGTAATAACTTTCCTGTTTATAACTATGCAGCTGCTCTGAGAGAGTCACTCGCACACACCACACTCGCTCTACTGATACACACCACACTCGCTCTACTGATACACACACACACACACACACACACGGTGAAAGACACTCACACTCTCTTGCTCTGCACGATGTCGATGTAGTCCTCTGAGCGCGAGTAAAAGCCCTCGGGACTCAAAGCACCCCAGAAGTTTGACCAGAGCTTCCCGTGCCGAGACAGCATGGGTGCGATCACAGCCCTGTGAACACCAGCGGGAAACATCATCAGTCTTAGGATTAAATAACATCCAGTAATGTGACGAGGAAACACTCCTGCACTGCAAAACATGCTTTTACTAAAGTAGTAAAATGACATAAGATGTTAAGTCTTGTTTTCTGGGGAAATAAATTCAAATTAAGTGAGTTTTTCCTTAAAACAAGCAAAATGATCTGCCAATGGGGTCAGAAAGATAAAGTTGTTTCTGTTTGAATTAAGATTATTTTTCTGACTCCATTGGCAGATCATTTTGCTTTTTTTAGCATCAACTCACTTCATTTTGATTAATTCCCCCAGAAAACAGGACATAATATCTTATGTCATTATACTCATCTAGTAAATCCATCTTGATTTAAGAATGTTTAGATATTTGGACTGGAAAATACAACTAATTAAAGCATCTCCTTTCACTTAAATGAAATAAAATTTAAATATTAGTTAAAAATGAGAAGTGTTGCCTTGGCAATAAACTGAAATAAGGATATGGATTCTGTTTTAAGGTTTATTAAATTCAGGGTTTTTTTCAGGATTATTAAATATTAATCATCTGATTGTGGTTGTTTGATATTACCGCAATTATTTGAGAGAACCGCAATCATTGTGCAGTTTAAATTTCAATCACAATCTGCGATACTGTGATATTACATTATATTATGAATTATTGAATTATATAAATAGTATTGATTTTCACAGCAATATCATAAATATCACAAAATCACATGTGCCGGTTTTAGTTAAAATTTTGTAAAAAAAATTGTTTCACTGTATAATCATGAGGTTCGTCTGCTCGTGTTCGTTCACTCACTTGTTCTCTTCGATGAGAATCCGTAAAATATCAGGATTGGTCAGAGCAACATCAGAGTCGATGCTGAAGAAATAATCACACGTCACGTCCTTCTTACACGCCTCCCTGAAACACACACACAGCCGATGGAATCATGAGAAAGATCAGCGAGTGAGCGTGTGTGTGTGTGTGTGTGTGTGTGTGTGTGTGTGGGTGTGTGTGTGTGTGTGTGTGTGTGTGTGTGTGTGTGTGTGTGTGTGTGTGTGTGTGTGATGAGTGTTTACACTGCCATGGTTCTGGCCTGGTCCTGTCTAAGGTTTTCCTCAGGTCCGACTATTCTCGCCGCAGGGAACAGAGAGCGATGACGCGTCCAGAACCGCTCGATGTGCTGTTCATGATACACAACCTGCAAAAACACACACACACACACACACACACACACACACACACACACACACACAATTGTTTCAATAAGGACACTGAATAGACTTCCATTGATTTTGATCAGCTTGATGATATTTTCTATGCCCCACCCATCATAGAAACGTGCAAAACACTAAATGAATAGATAAAAACCAGTGAAATATCCTCACTAGTCAGTTGTCATAATATTTCTCTGTATAAGTGAGGACACTGGCCCTCAGAAGTACAGTTAAACCTGCAGCTGAAACAGACACTCCCATTGAGAGCAATTGTAAAAAACGCTTTGGTTCACACACAGCCTCAGCGTGAAAGTCACACACATCATGTATGTGGCATGTTAAGTGTATAGTTAAGTGGCATGGTTATGGTTAAGTGTGTCCATGAAGGATTAATCAAACTATAACCGTATTCTCACTGATCATGAAACACTGGTGTGAGAGCCGTACGTACGTTGTTGTGTATGAAGAGTCGTAAGCGTGTGTGTGGGTAGTGCAGAGTTGCGAGTCTCTCCAGAAATTCATCCAGAAACGGCGTCGGCTGCTCGATAAACACAGCAATGTGAACCAGCGGCATCTCCTCGTCCTACACACACACACACACATCTCTGTTATAATTCATCCTCCTGAATAGGGTTGGGAATTGAAGAATCGGATACTTGTTATAAAATTAAAAATTCGATTCCTCTTATCGTTTCCATTCAATATGACTTTAAATCATTCGAGAGAGAGACTCTGTTTTCTGTGTTCATGTGTATCAGTATATTGGATCCGTGCAGCTCTTAAAGTGACAGCACTAATATTCCTCTCTATAATAACACTAATATTCCTGCTCTATAATAACACTAATATTCCTCTCTATAATAACACTGATATTCCCTCTCTATAATAACACTGATATTCCTCTCTATAATAACACTAATATTCCTGCTCTATAATAACACTGATATTCCCTCTCTATAACAACACTAATATTCCTCTCTATAATAACACTGATATTCCTCTCTATAATAACACTAATATTCCTGCTCTATAATAACACTGATATTCCCTCTCTATAACAACACTAATATTCCTCTCTATAATAACGCATCCTAGATGCACTTTTATGATGGATAGATGCACTTTTATGATGGACAGATGCACTTTTATGATGGATAGATGCACTTTTATGATGGATAGATGCACTTTTATGATGTATAGATGCACTTTTATGATGGATAGATGTACTTTTATGATGGATGGATGCACTTTTATGATGGATGGATGCACTTTTATGATGGATAAATGCACTTTTATGATGGATAAATGCACTTTTATGATGGATAAATGCATTTTTATGATGGATAGAGGCACTTTTATGATGGATAGAGGCACTTAGATGAAAAATATACCCATTGACTGTCATTATAAAGCTTGGAAGAGCCAGGACACTTTTTAATATAACTCTGATTGTATTCTTCTGAAAGAAGAAAGTCATATACACCTAGGATGACGTCAGGGTGAGTACATCATGGGTTAATTTTCATTTTTGGGTGAACTATTCATAGGACCATAGACATAAAATACAAATAGGACTACCAAATTGCCTATCACAGTTTTTGGCAAGTAACTCACGTGATGTGACACATCCTATTGACCCTGTTCACATTTCTGGGTTTCTCAGAAGTGTAAGGCATCATAGTTGGGTTAACTTCTATAGCAGTGAATGAAAGACTACATTAAAATATTTTTTTTTGTGTTCCAATTTGCTCAAATAGCAAAAGAAAAACGCCACAACAGCATTTTCACAACTTTCAAAAAGAGTAAAAAAATAGATAATGTCAGTCGGAAGAGAGAAAGTTGTCAACTTTGTCACAGCCGCAGAAACACCCTCACAGCAGCGTTATTATGACAGTATGTGGCAACATGTACGTTAAAAGCACATCTTCTGCACTAAATGATGATATTGCAATATTCTAGACTCTTACATGTATCTAACGCCACACTTACACTACAGAAGAGAAGACTGTAAAAAATATATATTTTTGTATTTTCAAATTACAAATTACTTGTATATTAATTAAATACTTTTTTCACAGCAGTATTTTGTATTTTATTTAAATACATTTTATGAGCAAGTATTTGTTATTTGTAATTAAATACTTTTTGATGTATTTGTGCCCATCTCTGGTTAAAGGTTGTCAGAAGAACTGCTCATGCTACATAGGATGCCGTTGCCAGGGGTTGGCAACCAAATGTAGTAGATACAGCATGCTGAAACACTAGAGAGCAGCGACAGCAGCGGTGACTCCGAAAACAGCTAAACAAATAATAGAAACATTATGACAGAAATTAGTTATTATCACCCTGAATTGTAATCCGTTTGTCTATTTCATTAATAGTTTTTTTTTTTTTTTTTTTGGTACAACTTGCTACTTAATGTAACAGTTTTAATCAGTAAATACTTTTAAACCTACTCCACACATGACTCCTGTGTGATTTAGTCTTTCAACATTTAGTTGTCAGTACCTTTGTCTCACACTCCAAACACCTGGATTGAACACTAACCAGCCTAACCCAAAATCCTCAAATCCTTTTTTTTTTATTTCGATAGACTAAATTAAGCTATCCCACTTGTGAAAGAATATTAGAAATACTAGACATTGCAATACAAATAATAGATATTGCATAAACATGCAAACGATATACTGCACAGAAACAGAGCAGTATACAATTAACACCAGTTAATGGTAAACTTCTTTCTTGGATCTTGTTTGAATTGACAGGCTATTATAGGCTTGACATTGAATTCCCTCTAAATGTGTTATGGGCCATGAGGACTGTCTGGTTAGTAAAAATGATCAAAATATGATTTCATCCAGTAAAAGTCAACTTCACATGGTAATTTGTTTATTTGAACAACAACAAAGGGAAAAGAATGCTACCGATTACAAATGGAATGTTCCATATTTCTTTCTTTTTTTTGGCCTACCTATGAATTGAGAGGCATTGTTAACTCTTACATTCCAATTACATGTACAATCAAGGCATCATATGAAAGCTCTTTTGAAGATGTGCTCAGTTTGTTTCTAGCATAAAGTATCAGGGAGATATGCCTCAGGATTCATGAATATAATTAAACCGTTTTAGCATGTTTGGGTGATTCTGGGGAGTTAAAGCCGAATTTGAGGTAACATTGTTTTGACCCTAATTACAAGTTTCCAGCAGCTTGTTGACCGGGTTGTCCACCCAGGTTGTGATCCTCAGACATCATAGATTTCATTTTTATATGACAACCTTTTACAGCAGCCCATGTCTAATTTTCTAAAAAACAGGTGTTTTGCCCCCTGGGTATAACACTAATATTCCCGCTCTATAATAACACTAATATTCCCGCTCTATAATAACACTAATATTCCCGCTCTATAATAACGCTAATATTCCTGCTCTATAACAACACTAATATTCCCGCTCTATAACAACACTAATATTCCTGCTCTATAATAACACTAATATTCCTGCTCTATAATAACACTAATATTCCTGCTCTATAATAACACTAATATTCCCGCTCTATAACAACACTAATATTCCTGCTCTATAATAACACTAATATTCCTCTCTATAATAACGCTAATATTCCCGCTTTATAATAACGCTAATATTCCCGCTCTATAATAACACTAATATTCCCGCTCTATAATAACACTAATGGTAAATGGTAAATGGTAAATGGACTGCATTTATATAGCGCTTTCACAGACCCAATGGCCACCAAAGCGCTTTACAATATTGCCTCACATTCACCCATTCACTCACTCATTCATACACCGACGGCGGTGTCAGCCATGCAAGGCGATCCAGCTCGTCAGGAGCAGCTGGGGTAAGGTGTCTTGCTCAAGGACACCTCGACACTTGGTCAGGTGGAACCGGGGATTGAACCACCAACCTTCCGGTTTGTAGACAATCTACATGAACCACTGAGCCACTGCCGCCCCATAATGCCCTATAATAACACTAATATTCCCGCTCTATAATAACGCTAATATTCCCGCTTTATAATAACGCTAATATTCCCGCTCTATAATAACGCTAATATTCCCGCTCTATAACAACACTAATATTCCCGCTCTATAATTGTCACGGTGTGGGTTTTGTGTCTTGTTCCTTGTTAGTGTCTGTCATATTATTCCATGCTTGTCATGTGATCCTGCCATGTGTCTTGTCATGTTTAGTTGTTCCTTGTTATGTTGATTAGTCTTCACAGGTGTTTCAGTTTACCACGCCCCCTTGTTATCTTGTTTAGCTTGTGTTCCCTGTGTATATATACCCTGTCTGTTTTAGTATGTGTCACGGAGTCCTTGTAATATATCACACCACTTCCGTTCCCTGTGTTTCCGGTTTATGTTCTTGTTCCTTGTTTGTTTATTTTGTTATATTGGACTGCTAATATGGATTTTGACACCTGCATGGATGACGACGAATTGGATTGCCCTACAAATAAAAACGCTGTATTTGGATCCACCTGTTTCTCTCCCTTTCCTTGGTGTGTGGATCGTGACAGAAGGACTCCGTCACACAATGGATCCAGCAGCATGAACATTTTTCAGGGCCTGGCTTTATGGGCCCGCCAGACTGAAGAGGCCATGGCGCTGAATTCCCCTAAGCACCCTTCGCCACTGATTCCGCCCAGCTCAGAACCTGCACATTGCCATCGGAAACAGAGGAGGAGAAGGAAGACCTCCTCCGTGACTGTTCCGGTGGTCCCGATTCCGGTGGTCCCGATTCCGGTGGTCCCAGTTCCGGTGGTTCCGAATTCGGTGGTCCCAGTGCCGGTGGTCCCAGTGCCGGAGGTCCCAGTACCGGTGGTCCCAGTTCCGGTGGTCCAGAGTCAAGTGGCACCAAAACACAGGAGGAGGAGAAAGGCTCTCTCCGTAACTGTTCCGGTGATCCCATTTCCGGTGGTCCCTGTTCCAGTGATCCCGAGTCCGGTGGCTCCTAACACGGAGACCATCCCGGAGGTGACTACCGTCCCTGACGTACCGCCCAGGCGTCTTGCTCTGCCCGCACCACCCAGACGTCATGCTCTACTGGCCCCGCCCGAGCTGCTCGCACTGCCTGCACCACCCCAGCGATCCGTCACGTCTGCCCAGCCAGAGACTGTTCATGTCACGTCTGCCCAGCCAGAGACTGTTCACGTCACATCTGCCGGGCCTGTGTCTTCGGACAAGATGGCCGCCGCCGAGCCTGTTCACGTCACGCCTGCCGAGCCTGTGTCTTCGGACAAGATGGCCGTCGCCGAGCCTGTTCACGTCACACCTGCCGAGCCTGTGTCTTCGGACAAGATGGCCACCACCGAGCCTGTTCACGTCACGCCTGCTGAGCCTGTGTCTTCGGACAAGAGGGCCGCCGCCGAGAGTGTTCAGGTCACGTTTGCCGAGCCTGTGTCCCCTGACAAGATGGCCGCTGTCGAGCCTGTGTCTGTTCCTGAGCCGGTGGTGTCTGTTCCTGTTCCTGAGCCGGTGGTGTCTGTTCCTGTTCCTGAGCCGGTGGGGTCGGTTCCTGTTCCTGAGCCGGTGGTGTCTGTTCCTGTTCCTGAGCCGGTGGTGTCTGTTTCTGTTCCTGAGCCGGTGGTGTCTGTTTCTGTTCCTGAGCCGGTGGTGTCTGTTCCTGTTCCTGAGCCGGAGCCAGTGGTGTCTGTTCCTGTTCCTGAGCCGGAGCCAGTGGTGTCTGTTCCTGAGCCGGAGCCAGTGGTGTCTGTTCCTGAGCCGGAGCCAGTGTCTGTTCCTGAGCCGGAGCCAGTGTCTGTTCCTGAGCCGGAGCCAGTGTCTGTTCCTGAGCCGGAGCCAGTGTCTGTTCCTGAGCCGGAGCCAGTGTCTGTTCCTGAGCCGGAGCCAGTGTCTGTTCCTGAGCCGGAGCCAGTGTCTGTTCCTGAGCCGGAGCCAGTGTCTGTTCCTGAGCCGGAGCCAGTGTCTGTTCCTGAGCCGGAGCCAGTGTCTGTTCCTGAGCCGGAGCCAGTGTCTGTTCCTGAGCCGGAGCCAGTGTCTGTTCCTGAGCCGGAGCCAGTGTCTGTTCCTGAGCCGGAGCCAGTGTCTGTTCCTGTGCCGGAGCCAGTGTCTGTTCCTGTGCCTGTTCCTGAGCCGGAGCCAGTGTCTGTTCCTGAGCTGGTGTCTGTTCCTGAGCCGGAGCCTGTTCCTGAGCCGGAGCCAGTGATTGTTCCTGTGTCTGTTCCTGAGCCTGTGTCTGTTCCTGAGCCTGTGTCTGTTCCTGAGCCTGAGCCTGTGTCTGTTCCTGAGCCTGTGTCTGTGTCTGTGTCTGTGTCTGTGTCTGTGTCTTGGTCTGTGTCTGTGTCTGTTCCTGAGCCTGTGTCTGTGTCTGTGTCTGTGTCTGTGTTTGTGTCTGTGTCTGAACCTGAGCCGGTGGTGCCAGTTCCAGTGCCTGAGCCGGTGGTGCCAGTTCCAGTGCCTGAGCCGGTGGTGCCAGTTCCAGTGCCTGAGCCGGTGGTGCCAGTTCCAGTGCCTGAGCCGGTGGTGCCAGTTCCAGTAGTTCCAGTGCCTGAGCCGGTGGTGCCAGTTCCAGTAGTTCCAGTGCCTGAGCCGGTGGTGCCAGTTCCAGTGCCTGAGCGGGTGGTACCAGTTCCAGTGCCAGTTCCAGTGCCTGAGCCGTTGGTGCCAGTTCCAGTTCCTGAGCCATTGGTGTCTGTTCCAGTTCCTGCGCCGTGGCCGACCGAGGGGTCTTCACCAACCTGGCCGCCCGAGGGGTCTTCACCGCCGTGGCCGCCCGAGGGACAGTCTCCGCCCTGGCCGCCCGAGGGAGAGTCTCCGCCCTGGCCGCCCGAGGGAGAGTCTCCGCCCTGGCCGCCCGAGGGACAGTCTCCGCCCTGGCCGCCCGAGGGACAGTCTCCGCCCTGGCCGCCCGAGGGACAGTCTCCGCCCTGGCCGCCCGAGGGACAGTCTCCGCCCTGGCCGCCCGAGGGACAGTCTCCGCCCTGGCCGCCCGAGGGACAGTCTCCGCCCTGGCCGCCCGAGGGACAGTCTCCGCCCTGGCCGCCCGAGGGACAGTCTCCGCCCTGGCCGCCCGAGGGACAGTCTCCGCCCTGGCCGCCCGAGGGAGAGTCTCCGCCCTGGCCGCCCGAGGGGTCTTCACCGCCGTGGCCGCCCGAGGGACAGTCTCCGCTCTGGCCGCCCGAGGGACAGTCTCCGCCCTGGCCGCCCGAGGGAGAGTCTCCGCCCTGGCCGCCCGAGGCAAAGTCTCCGCCCTGGCCGCCCGATGGACTGTCTGCTCCGCCCTGGCCGCCCGATGGACTGTCTGCTCCGCCCTGGCCGCCCGGTGGACTGTCTGCTCCGCCCTGGCCGCCCGGTGGACTGTCTGCTCCGCCCTGGCCGCCAGATGAACTGTCACTCCCTGTCCCCGTTTCCCTCCATGGACCTGGCCCCCCTTCCCTCCCCCTGATCCTCCACCACTCCACCTCCCGCCTGGATTTTTGTTTGGTCTGTCACGTCTTGTAGCGTCTGGTAGCCGCTCCGTAGAGGGGAGGTTATGTCACGGTGTGGGTTTTGTGTCTTGTTCCTTGTTAGTGTCTGTCATATTATTCCATGCTTGTCATGTGATCCTGCCATGTGTCTTGTCATGTTTAGTTGTTCCTTGTTATGTTGATTAGTCTTCACAGGTGTTTCAGTTTACCACGCCCCCTTGTTATCTTGTTTAGCTTGTGTTCCCTGTGTATATATACCCTGTCTGTTTTAGTATGTGTCACGGAGTCCTTGTAATATATCACACCACTTCCGTTCCCTGTGTTTCCGGTTTATGTTCTTGTTCCTTGTTTGTTTATTTTGTTATATTGGACTGCTAATATGGATTTTGACACCTGCATGGATGACGACGAATTGGATTGCCCTACAAATAAAAACGCTGTATTTGGATCCACCTGTTTCTCTCCCTTTCCTTGGTGTGTGGATCGTGACAATAATAACACTAATATTCCCGCTCTATAATAACACTAATATTCCCGCTCTATAACAACGCTAATATTCCTCTCTATAATAACACTAATATTCCCGCTCTATAATAACGCTAATATTCCCGCTTTATAATAACGCTAATATTCCCGCTCTATAATAACGCTAATATTCCCGCTCTATAACAACACTAATATTCCCGCTCTATAATAACACTAATATTCCCGCTCTATAACAACGCTAATATTCCTCTCTATAATAACACTAATATTCCGCTCTATAATAACGCTAATATTCCCGCTCTATAATAACTCTAATATTCCCGCTCTATAACAACGCTAATATTCCTCTCTATAATAACACTAATATTCCCGCTCTATAATAACACTAATATTCCTGCTCTATAATAATAACACTAATATTCCTCTCTATAACAACACTAATATTCCTGCTCTATAATAACACTAATATTCCCGCTCTATAATAACGCTAATATTCCTCTCTATAATAACGATAATATTCCTGCTCTATAACAACGCTAATATTCCCGCTGTATAATAAGGCTAATATTCCCGCTCTTTAATAACACTAATATTCCCGCTCTATAATAACACTAATATTCCCGCTCTTTAATAACACTAATACTCCCGCTCTATAATAACACTAATATTCCCGCTCTATAACACTAATATTCCCGCTCTATAATAACACTAATATTCCCGCTCTATAATAACACTAATATTCCTGCTCTATAATAATAACACTAATATTCCTCTCTATAACAACACTAATATTCCCGCTCTATAATAACACTAATATTCCCGTTCTATAATAACACTAATATTCCCGCTCTATAATAACACTAATATTCCCGCTCTATAATAACACTAATATTCCCGCTCTATAATAACACTAATATTCCCGCTCTATAATAACACTAATATTCCCGCTCAATAATAACACTAATATACCTGCTCTATAATAACGCTAATATTCCTCTCTATAATAACGATAATATTCCTGCTCTATAACAACGCTAATATTCCCGCTGTATAATAAGGCTAATATTCCCGCTCTTTAATAACACTAATATTCCCGCTCTATAATAACACTAATATTCCCGCTCTTTAATAACACTAATATTCCCGCTCTATAATAACACTAATATTCCTGCTCTATAACACTAATATTCCCGCTCTATAATAACACTAATATTCCCGCTCTATAATAACACTAATATTCCCGCTTTATAATAACACTGATATTCCCGCTCTATAATAACACTAATATTCCCGCTCTTTAATAACACTAATATTCCCGCTCTATAATAACACTAATATTCCCGCTCTATAACACTAATATTCCCGCTCTATAATAACACTAATATTCCCGCTCTATAATAACACTAATATTCCCGCTTTATAATAACACTGATATTCCCGCTCTATAATAACACTAATATTCCCGCTCTTTAATAACACTAATATTCCCGCTCTATAATAACACTAATATTCCCGTTCTATAATAACACTAATATTCCCGCTCTATAATAACACTAATATTCCCGCTCTATAATAACGCTAATATTCCTCTCTATAATAACGCTAATATTCCTGCTCTATAACACTAATATTCCCGCTCTATAATAAGGCTAATATTCCCGCTCTATAATAAGGCTAATATTCCCGCTCTATAATAAGGCTAATATTCCTGCTCTATAATAACACTAATATTCCCGCTCTATAATAACACTAATATTCCCTATAATAACACTAATATTCCCGCTCTATAATAACACTAATATTCCCGCTCTATAATAACACTTATATTCCCTATAATAACACTAATATTCCCGCTCTATAATAACACTAATATTCCTCTCTATAATAACACTAATATTCCTGATCTATAATAACACTAATATTCCTGCTCTATAATAACACTAATATTCCCGCTCTATAATAACACTAATATTCCCGCTCTATAATAACACTAATATTCCCGCTCTATAATAACACTAATATTCCCGCTCTATAATAACACTAATATTACGCTCTATAATAACGCTAATATTCCTCTATAATAACGCTAATATTCCTGATCTATAATAACACTAATATTCCCGCTCTATAATAACACTAATATTCCTGATCTATAATAACACTAATATTCCCGCTCTATAATAACACTAATATTCCCACTCTATAATAACACTAATATTCCTGCTCTATAATAACAGTAATATTCCTCTATAATAACACTACTATTCCTCTATAATAACACTAATATTCCCACTCTATAATAACACTAATATTCCCACTCTATAATAACACTAATATTCCCGCTCTATAATAACACTAATATTCCCGCTCTATAATAACACTAATATTCCCGCTCTATAATAACACTAATCAAAAGAAGACAGAGAGAGAGTTCACTCGTTCTTCACTGAATAACTTCTGTAACTATATTTGTAATGTATGTTTTATTGATAAAGTGCAGATATTTAGTTTCTGTACCTGAACACCTGAAAATCTTAAAACACTGTTTATTTCAATCGTACTTTTGTTGAGAGTTGTATCTATTTGTTGCAATTGCTATTTTATATATTTTACTTGTCTTTATTGATGCTTGAAGTTTATATTAGTTAGGCTAGTAGTTTTTCTATAGTATTTTTAAACCTCAGGCAAACGTTACGTGGATTTCTGTTCATGATATTCAGCAACAATTAAATGGTTTGCAATAAGAGTAAATGTGAATGATATCTAAGGTTTTTTTTTATCTTATTGGAATCGAAATTAGGAATCGATAAGCAGAATCAAAATGGGAATCGTTGAATTTCAAACAATGCTCAACCCTACTCCTAAACCACATGACACAGATCTGTCAGACTCATGTTGACTGTGTTTGTGTTAATACTCGGACACTCACAGACAGATGACTCTGGTCCAGCAAATCATCGTCACAGTTTCCACATCCGTTTTCATACGTCCACGCCGTCGGCACGTAGTTTCCCAGATAATTCAGCTGGAGCTACACACACGCACACACACACACACGCACACACACACATACAACAAATGGTTTATATGCTGGCAGTGAGAAAGAGAATCGCACATATAATTTTTTTTAAACAGGTTTCTTTAACACCGTCATTGGTCAGATAAACAGATAAATCAGTTATTATGATACGTGTGTGTATCCATACACTGGACCTGTGCATTCGCTCTTAAAGTGACAGCAGCCTAATAAACCTGCTGCTGTCTGTCATTAATGTTAAACAAACAAAAGACAGAGAAAATCCCTCTCTGCTCGTGACTGAATAACTTTAACAACAATTAGTGTACATTTAAAGGATTAGTTAAAAAAAATGTTTGCTGATAATTTACTCACCCCGATGTCATCCAAGATATCCATGTCTTTCTTTCTTCAGTCGAAAAGAAATTAAGGTTTTTGAGGAAAATATTCCAGGATTTTTCTACACAGAATGGACTTCAATGGCAACCAACTATACCAATGGTCAAGGAAGGTTCAAATGTCCGTCTCAATGCAGCTTCAAAGTCTCGACACGATCCCAGTCCAGAAATAAGACTCTTATCCAGCGAAACGATCGGCCATTTTCAACAACAAAAAATATATATATATATACTTTTTAACCACAAATGCTTGTTGTGTACCATCTCTGAGATGCGCCACGCATTACGTCATCACGTTGGAAAGGTCACGCGCGGCATCATCTATCTGAGTTATGTGTCTGTGTTCTCCGGTTCAGAAAGGAGGGAAGGGCGAAAAGTGTCATCTCATTTTCTCCTCCAACTTCAAAATCGTCCGACATCTTTGTTTTAATTTATTATTATTATATATTTAATTTTTTACATGACCTTTCTAACGTGATGACGCAATGCGCGGCGCATCTCAGAGATGGTACAAAACGGGCATTTGTGGTTAAAAAGTATATATATATATTATTTTTTAGAAAATGGCCGATCGTTTCGCTGGATAAGACTCTTATTTCTCGACTGGGATCGCGTCGAGACTTTGAAGCTGCATTGAGACGGACATCTGAACCTTCCTTGACCATTGGTATAGTTGGTTGCCATTGAAGTCCATTATATGGAGAAAAATCCTGGAATGTTTTCCTCAAAAACCTTAATTTCTTTTCGACTGAAGAAAGAAAGACATGGATATCTTGGATGACATCGGGGTGAGTAAATTATCAGCAAAACATTTTTTGAAAGTGAACTAATCCTTTAATTCATACAGTGAAGGCTAT